>NC_133324.1:266531980-266882168 GCF_042186555.1 Aquarana catesbeiana
TTCAGAGGATGGGTCTGCTGAGAAGAACATGAGAATAGAGTTGGTATACATATACATATTCTATTCATAAAAATATATAATATGAGCTACATGAATTGTGCAGTACAACAGTACAGTATAGTTACCAAATATGAGTATGTCCAACGAAAAGCATAAATTCCCACATGGAGATCCCTTTAAAAGTTTAAAGTGCTTTGTCCTCTCCTCCAGAGGGTGATTCCAACCTCCTCTACCGCTGCAACAACCCAGACCAGGATGGTGAGAGACAACGTGGCTTACGAGAGGCCACACTTTAGAGCACCGCCCACCAGAGCGGACAACCAACCGGAGAGCACCGGATTACCTGTGATGGAGATTGGCAAGGGAAAGATAATAAATAAAAAACCCATATAAAGATAGTTGGGTTTTATCTATGCGCTAGAGAAGCCTCTAAGATATCAAAGATTTTATAGGTATGATATGTATGACCCAAACCAACTGGGGGGTTCTGAACCACAGGGAACAGATGTGGTAAGGGCAATAAACACTGTACCTGTACTGAAAAGAGAAAGACAATAAAAAGAAGTGTAGTGGTGCATAAAAGAGGAGTGTGTAAGATGCGAATGAGTGCCAGTGCATGAAAACAGGGGAGGGGGGGGGGGGAGGGGGTTGGAAAGGGGGGGGAAGGGGGGGGAAGGGGGGGGGGGAGAGGGGAGGGTTGGGAGAAACAGGGGGGGGGGAGTGGAGGAAGAACAGACGGGACGGGAAGGGAGGGGAAAGACGGATGTGAGAAAATAAATGGTGATATGACAAACTAATGTATTAACATTACCTCAAAAGAGTGCTAAATGGCAATGTGGATGCATCAAGTTATCCCATGTATCTAAACTGTTGCCTATTGGCCAACACAGGGTTGGTCGTAGGCTATATAAGACTCAGGTGATGGTATCCAGAAGCTGAGTCAACCAGTCTAAAAAAATAAACAAAGTATATAATTGTAAGGGGGGGTATAGCCACATATATTATGAGTGGTCAAAGAATATATGTTATTATAAGTCATAGGGGTAGGTAACCCCTATTATTTTGGGGCAACATGATGCTATACAACACATGGCTACAAAAGTGTACTTACTGTGTGATAGACGCAAGGAGCGACAAAAGAGGTAACAGACAGCGGGATGTGTTTGCAGTCCGACAGGCGGGAGGAAAATGAAACCCTATCACAAGTGTAAGCTTTTATACCCATGGTTAAATGGGCGTGTATACCTTGCCTCTTATCTCTCCAGGTGTATGCAATCCGGTGATGGTCACCCAGTGGGCGGTAAGGCGGCCAACATGGCAGCCTGGTGTGGTCTCCCCGGCGTTCCGGAAAAGCTGTGCTCCGAGTTCTCGTCATCCTCGCCGAAATCTCGCGATGCCTATGACGTCACGACGCTCGCGCGGGGCCCCGCGCATGCGCGGTGACGAAAGGCATCCGAGGATGTTCCGGAATGCCGCCGGCAGGGAGAAAGAAATTCCCAGTGCAGCGCCCGGTGGCCGGCCGAGCGCCCAAAGGGAAAAACATGGGGGGGGGGGGAGCCGCCTAATAGCGGATAGGCTCGTCCCACCCCCTCACCCTGCCGGGAAGGCACGTCATGAATCACCCCCGCCCCGGGGATGACAGCAGAGAGGGTGCCAGAGCTCACCCAGTGGTACAAAAGGAACAAATTTAAAGGGAAAAGAAAAAATACATACAGATTATACACAATGCATTTTTCACAGTTTGAAATTAACAACATTATTGTATATCTTGTGTATACAGAATCATGTATGGAGCTTCAGTAAAAAAACAGGAACAACTCAATCATATGTATAGATAATTTTATCCCATCACTTAAGAATAAAAAAGGAAAACAAAAACAAATCAATGAAATGTGATAGTAGATGTTAATGAAATGTGATAGCAGATATCATTGGATCAACATCGGGGAAAGGGGGAAGCAGTTAGAACTGCAGAGAGGGAACAGGACCTAGTCACCGATTTCAAACATTCTCTATTACTTTAAACTATATTATAGCCCAATGCAGGGGGGGGGGGGACATGGTTATTGTGTTTTGCCAGAGACAAAGCCTTTTAGGAATGGGTAGGTCACGTAAGGCTTTACATTCCTTCATACTAAAGGTGGCCCACTCCGTCATATCTAGGTTGGTGTCAGTCTTTGCATGTAGGCTCTTCAAGAGTAGCCGACGTGCGAATAATTGTAGGTCAGTGATTACTTCGAATAAATCGAAGTTTTCTTGTGGGCAAAAGGTCAAACCGCGCGACAACACGTTGATTTCCGCTACAGATAGCGAATGGGAGGACAGATTGATCACACTGAAGGATTCGTTGGAATCCGCGTGACATACGCGTCCAGGTTCCCTACTCCCCTGTTTGTTTGGGATGGAGAGAATCCCTGCGCCTGGTTTAAAGGGGTCTGTGATCCAAATTTTTGATGTCCTAGTGATGAGTTGGGGTATGTTTTGGGTGCTGAAATATTAGATGAGAGATCTATTTCATTTATAGCTACGTTCATTCTGTCAGTTTTAGGTCCGACATTTGTCACTTCACCTATATGGTCCCCCAGATTAGGCTCCGAATTGGCCTCTATGGTCCGTTTTTTACTTTCTTTTTCTGGGGAGCCCTTGTTGTTGCGGTTTCTCTTAAATTTACCGCGTTCTTTAGGTGTTTTTGGATTCTGATTGGTGTCAAGGTCTTTTTTGGGTTTCAAACTATTGCTATTCTGTTTCGGGTGTTGTTGTGCCGCATATTGTTTATTTTTTAAAGGGTTTATTTGGGGCTTGCTATTCCATCTGTATGCTCGTCCTTCAGAGAAGGCCGCATGATCCCTCCAAAACTTCGACTCCTTTTTCTGCAGCACATTCCTATTATAGGTCGACAGGCCATTCCGAAGATTTGCCTGTAGATCCAAATAAAGGGGGTGCTGCATAAAGGGTCTCAAAGCGGTATCTATGCTGTCAATCTCCTTATCTAATGATCCCATCTGTTTGTTATATTCCCTGGTGAGAATGGCCATCATTTCCTGGGAACAGGCATTTAGATTGGCCTCCCATTCACTTTTGCATTCAGCACTAATCTGGCCAAATTGGGAAATATTTGGATCCGTAGACCCAAAGGATTAATTTTATCTTCTTTGTATCTATTTAAAGTTTTAATATGCCAAAATAGGGCTGATTTTTTCTCGAGTGTTCTATTGAGTTTGTGAAAGAGGGAGGAGAGCTGGGTTTTTGCTCTGTCCCCTTGTTCAAAATCTGTTTCATAGCCTGACATTAGATTTACCCATTCTGTACCTTGAAAGTGACTCATATTAACAACAAAAACAGAATACTTTTGCAAAAATTATCACAATACATAGACAATTAGTCCTATATACTGAAGCTCATGTTTCCACTCTCATGTGTCATTGGGGAAGGGGTGTTTAACTTGTTTAAATGGTGTTTAAATGTCTGCTTTTGTATGTTCAGCCAAAACAATTTTTTAGATAATACCCACTGGAGCTCATTGTTTTTAACTCTGATGATATATATTATTTATCCAATAAAAGTGCAATTTTTTTCATAAATCTTGACTACATTTTTTCTTGTGCTGCCTAAAAACCCCAATGTGGGGAAACCTTCCTTTTTGCTCTAATTTCTAAGGGGTGAGCAGCAATCCTCTCTTCCCCTCCCTAGTGTCCTTCCATTTTTTCGAAATATATTTGGGTGGTTAAACACCCCTTCCCCAATGACACATGAGAGTGGAAACATGAGCTTCAGTATATAGGACTAATTGTCTATGTATTGTGATAATTTTTGCAAAAGTATTCTGTTTTTGTTGTTAATATGAGTCACTTTCAAGGTACAGAATGGGTAAATCTAATGTCAGGCTATGAAACAGATTTTGAACAAGGGGACAGAGCAAAAACCCAGCTCTCCTCCCTCTTTCACAAACTCAATAGAACACTCGAGAAAAAATCAGCCCTATTTTGGCATATTAAAACTTTAAATAGATACAAAGAAGATAAAATTAATCCTTTGGGTCTATGGATCCAAATATTTCCCAATTTGGACCAGATTAGTGCTGAATGCAAAAGTGAATGGGAGGCCAATCTAAATGCCTGTTCCCAGGAAATGATGGCCATTCTCACCAGGGAATATAACAAACAGATGGGATCATTAGATAAGGAGATTGACAGCATAGATACCGCTTTGAGACCCTTTATGCAGCACCCCCTTTATTTGGATCTACAGGCAAATCTTCGGAATGGCCTGTCGACCTATAATAGGAATGTGCTGCAGAAAAAGGAGTCGAAGTTTTGGAGGGATCATGCGGCCTTCTCTGAAGGACGAGCATACAGATGGAATAGCAAGCCCCAAATAAACCCTTTAAAAAATAAACAATATGCGGCACAACAACACCCGAAACAGAATAGCAATAGTTTGAAACCCAAAAAAGACCTTGACACCAATCAGAATCCAAAAACACCTAAAGAACGCGGTAAATTTAAGAGAAACCGCAACAACAAGGGCTCCCCAGAAAAAGAAAGTAAAAAACGGACCATAGAGGCCAATTCGGAGCCTAATCTGGGGGACCATATAGGTGAAGTGACAAATGTCGGACCTAAAACTGACAGAATGAACGTAGCTATAAATGAAATAGATCTCTCATCTAATATTTCAGCACCCAAAACATACCCCAACTCATCACTAGGACATCAAAAATTTGGATCACAGACCCCTTTAAACCAGGCGCAGGGATTCTCTCCATCCCAAACAAACAGGGGAGTAGGGAACCTGGACGCGTATGTCAACGAATCCTTCAGTGTGATCAATCTGTCCTCCCATTCGCTATCTGTAGCGGAAATCAACGTGTTGTCGCACGGTTTGACCTTTTGCCCACAAGAAAACTTCGATTTATTCGAAGTAATCACTGACCTACAATTATTTGCACGTCGGCTACTCTTGAAGAGCCTACATGCAAAGACTGACACCAACCTAGATACGACGGAGTGGGCCACCTTTAGTATGAAGGAATGTAAAGCCTTACGTGACCTACCCATTCCTAAAAGGCTTTGTCTCTGGCAAAACACAATAACCATGTCCCCCCCCCCTGCATTGGGCTATAATATAGTTTAAAGTAATAGAGAATGTTTGAAATCGGTGACTAGGTCCTGTTCCCTCTCTGCAGTTCTAACTGCTTCCCCCTTTCCCCGATGTTGATCCAATGATATCTGCTATCACATTTCATTAACATCTACTATCACATTTCATTGATTTGTTTTTGTTTTCCTTTTTTATTCTTAAGTGATGGGATAAAATTATCTATACATATGATTGAGTTGTTCCTGTTTTTTTACTGAAGCTCCATACATGATTCTGTATACACAAGATATACAATAATGTTGTTAATTTCAAACTGTGAAAAATGCATTGTGTATAATCTGTATCTATTTTTTCTTTTCCCTTTAAATTTGTTCCTTTTGTACCACTGGGTGAGCTCTGGCACCCTCTCTGCTGTCATCCCCGGGGCGGGGGTGATTCATGACGTGCCTTCCCGGCAGGGTGAGGGGGGTGGGACGAGCCTATCCGCTATTAGGCGGCTCCCCCCCCCCATGTTTTTCCCTTTGGGCGCTCGGCCGGCCACCGGGCGCTGCACTGGGAATTTCTTTCTCCCTGCCGGCGGCATTCCGGAACATCCTCGGATGCCTTTCGTCACTGCGCATGCGCGGGGCCCCGCGCGAGCGTCGTGACGTCATAGGCATCGCGAGATTTCGGCGAGGATGACGAGAACTCGGAGCACAGCTTTTCCGGAACGCCGGGGAGACCACACCAGGCTGCCATGTTGGCCGCCTTACCGCCCACCGGGTGACCATCACCGGATTGCATACACCTGGAGAGATAAGAGGCAAGGTATACACGCCCATTTAACCATGGGTATAAAAGCTTACACTTGTGATAGGGTTTCATTTTCCTCCCGCCTGTCGGACTGCAAACACATCCCGCTGTCTGTTACCTCTTTTGTCGCTCCTTGCGTCTATCACACAGTAAGTACACTTTTGTAGCCATGTGTTGTATAGCATCATGTTGCCCCAAAATAATAGGGGTTACCTACCCCTATGACTTATAATAACATATATTCTTTGACCACTCATAATATATGTGGCTATACCCCCCCTTACAATTATATACTTTTTTTAACTTTTTTAGACTGGTTGACTCAGCTTCTGGATACCATCACCTGAGTCTTATATAGCCTACGACCAACCCTGTGTTGGCCAATAGGCAACAGTTTAGATACATGGGATAACTTGATGCATCCACATTGCCATTTAGCACTCTTTTGAGGTAATGTTAATACATTAGTTTGTCATATCACCATTTATTTTCTCACATCCGTCTTTCCCCTCCCTTCCCGTCCCGTCTGTTCTTCCTCCACCCCCCCTTCCCCCCCTCCCCCCCCCTTTTTCTCCCAACCCTCCCCTCTTCCCCCCCCCTTCCCCCCCCTTCCAACCCCCTTTCCCCCCCCCTTTCCCCCCCCCTCCCCTGTTTTCATGCACTGGCACTCATTCGCATCTTACACACTCCTCTTTTATGCACCACTACACTTCTTTTTATTGTCTTTCTCTTTTCAGTACAGGTACAGTGTTTATTGCCCTTACCACATCTGTTCCCTGTGGTTCAGAACCCCCCAGTTGGTTTGGGTCATACATATCATACCTATAAAATCTTTGATATCTTAGAGGCTTCTCTAGCGCATAGATAAAACCCAACTATCTTTATATGGGTTTTTTATTTATTATCTTTCCCTTGCCAATCTCCATCACAGGTAATCCGGTGCTCTCCGGTTGGTTGTCCGCTCTGGTGGGCGGTGCTCTAAAGTGTGGCCTCTCGTAAGCCACGTTGTCTCTCACCATCCTGGTCTGGGTTGTGGCAGCGGTAGAGGAGGTTGGAATCACCCTCTGGAGGAGAGGACAAAGCACTTTAAACTTTTAAAGGGATCTCCATGTGGGAATTTATGCTTTTCGTTGGACATACTCATATTTGGTAACTATACTGTACTGTTGTACTGCACAATTCATGTAGCTCATATTATATATTTTTATGAATAGAATATGTATATGTATACCAACTCTATTCTCATGTTCTTCTCAGCAGACCCATCCTCTGAAGAAGACCCCAGTCATAGGGGTTGAAACGCGTCAGGTCTAATGTTCATGACATAATATTGCTATGAACAAATGTCTGCTTTTGTATGTTCAGCTAAAACAATTTTTTAGATAATACCCACTGGAGCTCATTGTTTTTAACTCTGATGATATATATTATTTATCCAATAAAAGTGCAATTTTTTTCATAAATCTTGACTACATTTTTTCTTGTGCTGCCTAAAAACCCCAATGTGGGGAAACCTTCCTTTTTGCTCTAATTGGATCCTGTCTAAATTGTTCCTAGTATGTATGAATGTGAGTTAGGGACCTTAGATTGTAAGCTCCTTGAGGGTAGGGACCGATATGAATGTACAATGTATATGTAAAGCGCTGCATAAATTGATAGCGCTATATAAGTACCTGAAATAAATAATAATAATAAATGAATAACCCCATTGCATATTCCAAGAACTGACACACTTGATATTACCTGAAAATTGAAGCAAGATCTGAGCAAGGAGAGCCAAATGCTCTTTCAGCACAGTTTTAATAGGTAATTAGCTAGTATCAAGTACCTGCAGGGATCACAAAGATGTTACATCCTACAGTGACAGATGCTTTGGGGATGTGTTCCATACATGGTGATCCTGTCTAAAAATCAATCTAATTTTGGTCTTAAATCTTTGCCTTATTTATACCCACATCACTATACTAAAAGATTCCTCCACAGTCCACCTACATCATACAATCCCAGACCTCGCCATTTCTCAGCAAAAGCTCAACATCTTCTTTTTCCTAGTAGCTAAGCAGACTATTGCAAATGCCTAGATGAAGTCCAAAGTTAATCTTTAAACAGTGAAAGCATGGCAGAATACATTGGTTGTTCACAAGAACTTTCCAGTGTTCTCACTAACTGTTAAACAAAATTCCTAAAAATCTGCAAACCATGAGCCTAAAGTCCATGGGAGATGCCATGTCCCCTTCTCTCCCTTCCCTTACCCTTCCTCATCCCACCCCTCCTCCTACCCCTGCTCCTTGTCCCCCTTATAGAATCCCTCCTCGTTTCCCCTCCACTTTTCTGAACCTCTTCTTTTTATCTTCATGCTCAAGCCTCAATGTTGGCTGCAATCCATGGCATCGCTACCTAGAAGCCTTTACACTCTTTGTACTAAGACTTAAAACCCCATTGTTTATTTCTTGCCATTATGTACCTTCCTATACTATGTGTTAAACTGAATCATGATTAGCCCTTGCGTAGGCAGCACTGTTGTTAAACCGTAACCTGCAAAATGAAGAAAAAAAAGTGAAACCGAAAACAATGCTTATTTAATTCCTGATAATATGTGATCTATCTTGTCAAATTGAAACTTTTATCAGTGTGTCTATTCACATTAATGCCGCGTACACACGATCAGAAATTCTGTCAGAAAAAACTTGACGTTTTTTTCAGATGGAATTCCGCTCAAGCTTGCCTTGCATACATACGGTCACACAAAAGTTCTCTGAACTTTCGACCATCAAGAACGCGGTGACGTACAACACTACGATGAGCCGAGAAAATTAAGTTCAATGCTTCCGAGCATGAGCTTCCGTTCAAATTGTTTCCAAGCATGCATGATTTTTTACGCGTCCGAATTGCATACAGACAAATGCATTTTTGGATAGGAACTTTTTCCGACCGAAAAATAAAGAACCTGCTCTCAATCTTTTGCTGGCTGGAATTCTGCCAGCAAAAGTCCAATGGAGCATACACACAGTCAGAATTTCTGACCAAAAGCTCACATCCGACTTTTGCTGCCAGAATTTGTGTGTAGGGATGAGCCGAACAACCCCCGGTTCGGTTCGCACCAGAACCTGTGAACGGACCTAAAATTCGCACTAACGTTAGAACCCCATTGACGTCTATGGGACTCGAACATTCAAAATCAAAGCAAAAAAAACTTTTAAAAATGGCCGTTTTTTTGGGAGCAGTGATTTTAATGATGCTTAAAGTAAAAAAAAAAAAAAAAAGTGAAACATTCCTTTAAATATCGTACCTGGGGGGTGTCTATAGTATGCCTGTAAATTGGCACGTGTTTCTCCTGCTTAGAACAGTCCCTGCACAAAATTTTTAAAGAAAAAAAAGTCATTTAAAACTGCTTGCGGCTTTAATGTAATGTCGGGTCCTGGCAATATGGATGAAAATCAGTGAGACGAACGGCATGGGTACCCCCAAGTCCATTACCAGGCCCTTTTGGGTCTTGTATGGATATTAAGGGGAACCCCGCACCCAATTTAAAAAAGGAAAGGTGTGGGGCCCCCAGGCCCTATGTACTCTGAACAGCAGTATACAGGCGGTGCAAACAAGACAGGGACTGTAGGTTTGTTGTTAAGTAGAATCTGTTTGTAATTTTGAACTGGTACATTTTTAACGTTTTTAGCTCCAGCCAAAAAATCTATTTTAAGCTTTTTGGAAAACCTAGGGAAGGGTTATCACCCCTGTGACATTTGGTTTGCTGTCTGTCCTCCTCTTCAGAAGATTTCACCTTTTTGTCCCAATGACAAATGTTTTTTGAAAATTTGTGTTTTTTTGTGAAACAAGGATTGGTGATAAAGCATCAGTGGAAAGGAAACAAGTTTTTCTCATATTAACTCTTACAGGAGAGAATTTCCCTTCCTAGGGGTAGATTTCATCTCACTTCCGTTTGCAAGTAGGAGTCGTTTGTAAGTTGGATGTTTGAAAGTAGGGGCCTGCCCTATATACTCAGCAGAAATTTGGGCCTTAGGTGTTGTTGTGGCCACAACACTGTAAGCCCTCACAGGGCCCTGCTGTGAAATATTAGATCAATAATTGTAATTACATGCCCCTGTTGAACAGGGGCAGAAAAATTGGGCTTTTGGTGGTGGTGGTGGTGCCACAACACTGTAAGTCCTCACAGATACTCTTGGTGGGCGCATAAACGGGCCCTGTTGTGAAATATTAGATCAAGAATTCTAATTACATGTCCCTGTTGATGAACAGGGGCTGAAAAATTGGGCCTTAGGCACTGGTGCTGGTGCCACAACACTGGAACACCTCACAGATACTCTAGTTGGAGCGCAGGAACTAGCCCTGCTGCAAAGAATTGCATCAAAAATTGTAATTACACGCCCCTGTTAAACAGGGGCTGAAAAATTGGGCCTTAGGCACTGGTGCTGGTGCCACAACACTGCAACCCCTCACAGATACTCTAGTTGGAGCACAGGAACTAGCCCTGCTGCAAAGAATTGCATCAAAAATTGTAATTACACGCCCCTGTAAAACAGGGGCTAAAAAATTGGGCCTTAGGCACTGGTGCTGGTGCCACAACACTGCAACCCCTCACAGATACTCTAGTTGGAGCGCATGAACTAGCCCTGCTGCAAAGAATTGCATGAAAAATTGTAATTACATGCCCCTGTTAAACAGGGGCTGAAAAATTGGGCCTTAGGCACTGGTGGCGGGACTGGCAGCGCCCAGAACCAAAAATGTTCTTACAAGCTATCATCATGATCATTGAGGAGGAAGAGGATAATTACTCAGTATAACAGGATAGTCACTCAGCATCAGCATAGGCAGTCTTTGAAGGGATCTGACATTTCAAAAAAATGTATTCGGTTACATCAGCATCAGGTGCTTGGTAGCTGGTGGTGATCCAAGACTGATTCATTTTTATGAAGGTCAGTCGATAGACCGAATCACTGTTCAGAGGACGCACTACACTAACTTGTAGCTTTAGCTGAACACTGTGCAGAGGTCGCACTACACTAACTTTTAGCTTTAGCTGAACACTGTGAGGAGGACGCACTACACTAACTTGTAGCTTTAGCTGAACACTGTGAGGAGGACGCACTACACTAACTTGTAGCTTTAGCTGAACACTGTGCACTACACTAACTTGTAGCTTTAGCTGAACACTGTGAGGAGGACGCACTACACTAACTTGTAGCTTTAGCTGAACACTGTGCAGAGGTCGCACTACATTAGCTTGTAGCTTTAGCTGAACACTGTTCAGAGGACGCATTACACTAACTTGTAGCTTTAGCTGAACACTGTGCACTACACTGACTTGTAGCTTTAGCTGAACACTGTTCAGAGGACGCACTACACTAACTTGTAGCTTTAGCTGATCACTGTGAGCAGGACACACTACACTAACTTGTAGCTTTAGCTGAACACTGTGAGGAGGACGCACTACACTAACTGTAAATAGTCTAGCTGCCTGACTGTGGTACTAATAGGATCAGAAGAACACCAGCAATTTTCTTCAGGTAGCTGTAAATACTGTAACAACACAAGCCTGCCTGTCAGTAGGAAGATAATAACAGGAACAAATCTAGCTAAACTGAATACAGTGTATGTATATATATATATATATATATATATATATATATATATTTATATATATATATATAAAAAACACCTGGGATGCATATATATAAACAATACACTGTAAGTGCAGCTAACTGACTGACTGTCCTGCCTAATCTATCTAGCTTAAATCAAATGACACTGTCTCTCTGTCTCTCAACGCCGGAACACACTACACAGGGCCGTCATGCAGGCGGCCTTATATAGTGTGGGGCGTGTACTAAACCCCCTGAGCCATAATTGGCCAAAGCCACCCTGGCTTTGGCCAATTACAGCTCTCTCTACAGACGCTGCTGTGATTGGCCAAGCATGCGGGTCATAGTGCATGCTTGGCCAATCATCAGCCAGCAATGCACTGCGATGCCGCAGTGAATTATGGGCCGGGACGCGCCACACGAATTTGGCGCAAACGGCCCATATCGTTCGCAATTCGGCGAACGATCGAACAGACAATGTTAGAGTCGAACATGGGTTCGACTCGAACACGAAGCTCATCCCTAATCGTGTGTATGGGGCATTAGACTTGTTAAATGACTTCATATCAAACACATATTAAAATTATTCAAAATGGATCTGCTAATGCAAAAGGACAGCCCAAGAAAGAGGGATTCATAGGTTTTAAACAGTTAGCATAGAAATAGCTCACATTAAATAATCCCATTTACCAAAACCTGGAGACAAAGACTTGAGTCTGGAGGACTTGTCTGATTATTCATATCTCACTGATAAAAACACCAGAGTCAGATCCTATGAGTCCATTTTGCAAACAATGATTTACCAATTTAGTCAGCCATTTAATTAGAAAAGTGGTTTCCAGATGGTGTTCCCTAATCAAGTACCCCCAGTGAAAGCTGTCATTTTAGCTTTGCTGTGTTCCCATTGAGGAGTTTCACTTCACTTTATGTTCCCATAACACCAGGACACACAAGGATTTTTACTCAAAACTTTTCTCTGGCATGTCATTCATTTTAAGCAAATAAGATTTAAAGGAAACCTGTAGCAGAATAACTTCTTGTACCAGGACACACAAGGATTTTTATTCAAAACTTTTCTCTGGCACGTCATTCATTTTAAGCAAATAAGATTTAAAGGAAATCTGTAGCAGAAGAACTTCTTGTATTTTATATAACTAGCAAACACCGTCAGATGCCCAAACATTGCTTTTTGTCTCAATACTCTGAAAATAGGGATTCAGAACATAGTTGTGATATCCAAGGAGCAAGCTGGCTCTGGCAGGCTCCTCTCACCATATTTATCTTGGTTAGAGGCTCGTCCTATCATAGTCATGGGAAAAAAAGCTGCAGGAGGTGATAGTGGAACACCCATCAATCACAGAAGTCTGGTGCTTTTTGTATATCCTAACCTTCTTGTTTTCAGGTGTATCAGTATAAGGTAGGGATTGGCCCACACCCCCCCCCCCCTGGTTCGGTTCCAGCCAGAACATCTCGAACAGGAAAAGTTCTAGAAAACATGCAAAATCTAATAAAGTCTATGGGACATGATTCACGAACTTTAAACATCAAAAGTCCTCAGTTTAAAGGCTTATACAGTATGCAAGTTATTGCCATAAAAATGTTATGAGGACCCAGGTACTGCCGTAGGGCACATGTATCAAATTAAAAAAAAAAGTTTTTAAAACAATCATTTTTAAAGGAGCAGGGATATTAATAATGCTTAAAGTGAAACAATAAAAATGAAATATTCCTTTAAATATCGTGCCTGGGGGTCCCCTTAGTCTGCCTGTGAAACAATAAAAATGAAACTCCCGGCAATACAGATAAAAAAAAATGATTTTCTTTTTTTTTTTTTAAATGGCGTGGGGTCCCCCCCCAAAATCCATACCAGACCCTTATCTAAGCATGCAGCCTAGCAGATCAGGAAACGTGTCAAAAAGTAAGAAACACAGTAAAATGTTTTTGACAAGTCCTTTATTAAAAAAGAAAAAAAATACTGTCCCTCGATGTAATCCACCTTCAATCGCGTCGCCCGAAAAATAGAAAGAAAAACAGTAGCTTTAGCTGAACACTGTGAAGAGGACGCACTACACTAACGTTAAAATAATGTAGCTGCATGCTATGGAGCTCTGATATAACATCTGGCAACATACAACTGCTAGGACCAATGGCCCTTCTGCGTACGATGTGGCGACGTGCCAAATCAGCATATCCGCTTACCACTACCTCTTCCCCAGTCACCTCATTTTTATTTACACCCAACATTCCTGACAGCTTAACCTTACAGTCAAAAAGTAAGAAACACAGTAAAATGGTTTTGACAAGTCCTTTATTAAAAATGAAAAAAAATAGTGTCCCTCGATGTAATCCACCTTCAATCGCATCGCCCGAAAAATAGAAAGAAAAACGCTCCGCCCCCTGGGAGGCCTCCCATCTGCCTCCTCTCTGCTTTTGACAGTTCTTATATAGGCAAGGGGCGGGCCTCCTGGTTACATCACCCGGTGGTACTGCCCCTTCTGACATCACATCTTTTTTAATAAAGGACTTGTCAAAAACAGTTTACTGTGTTTCTTACTTTTTTAATGAAGGACTTGTCAAAAACTGTTCACTGTGTTTCTTACTTTTTGACACTTTTTTGGTTAAAGGGTAGGGGTACAATGTACCCGATAGCCATTCACATGGGGGCAGTGGCGTAGCATGGGTTGTCAGCACCCGGGGCAAGGCAAGTAATTTGCGCCCCCCCCCCCCTAACCTGCGGACTTTTATCACTCCCCGAGTCCCTTCAAATACAATAGTACTGACCTACCTGATTCCTATACTGACCATTACACACTACACTGACCACTATACTATACTGTCCACTACACTAAGAACTACACTGACCACTACACTACACTACACTGACCACTACACTACACTGACCACTACACTACACTGACCACTACACTATGCTGTCCACTACACTAAGAACTACACTGACCACTATACTGTCCACTACACTACACTGACCACTATACTGACCACTACACTATACAATACTGACCACTATACTACACTGACCACTATACTGTCCACTACACTGAGAACTACACTGACCACTACACTAACCACTATACTGTCCACTATACTATACTGACCACTACACTGAGAACTACACTACATTGACCACTATACTGTCTACTACACTACACTGACCACTATACTACACTGACCACTATACTACACTGTCCACTACACTGTACTGACCCTTATACTACACTGTCCACTACACTATACTGACCACAATACTACACTGACCACAATACTACACTGTCCACTACACTATACTGACCACAATACTACACTGACCACAATACTACACTGCCCACTACACTAACCACTATACTGACCACTACACTGAGAACTACACTGTCCACTACACTATACAATACTGACCACTATACTACACTGACCACTATACTGTCCACTACACTACACTGACCACTATACTACACTGTCCACTACACTGTACTGACCACTACACTACACTGTCCACTACACTGTCCACTACACTATACTGACCACAATACTACACTGACCACAATACTACACTGACCACTATACTACACTGACCACTACACTGTACTGACCACTACACTACACTGACCACAATACTACACTGTCCACTACACTGTACTGACCACTATACTACACTGACCACTATACTACACTGACCACAATACTACACTGTCCACTACACTGTACTGACCACTACACTACACTGTCCACTACACTATGCTGACCACAATACTACACTGACCACAATACTACACTGTCCACTACACTGTACTGACCACTACACTACACTGTCCACTACACTATACTGACCACAATACTACACTGACCACTACACTATACTGACCACAATACTACACTGACCACTACACTGTACTGACCACTACACTGACCACAATACTGTACTGACCACTACACTACACTGTCCACTACACTACACTGACCACTACACTACACTGTCCACTACACTGTCCACTACACTATACTGACCACAATACTACACTGTCCACTACACTGTACTGACCACTATACTACACTGACCACTACACTGTACTGACCACTACACTGTACTGACCACTACACTGACCACAATACTACACTGTCAACTACACTGTACTGACCACTACACTACAGTGTCCACTACACTACACTGACCACTATACTGACCACTACACTATACTGACCACTACACTACACTGACCACTACACTACACTGACCACTACACTACACTGTCCACTACACTATACTGACCACAATACTACACTGTCCACTACACTGTACTGACCACTACACTACACTGACCACTACACTACACTGACCACAATACTACACTGTCCACTACACTACACTGTCCACTACACTACACTGTCCACTACACTATACTGACCACTACACTATACTGTCCACTACACTATACTGTCCACTACACTGACCACAATACTACACTGACCACTACACTGTACTGACCACTACACTACACTGTCCACTACACTGTACTGACCACAATACTACATTGTCCACTACACTATACTGACCACTACACTATACTGTCCACTACACTATACTGTCCACTACACTGACCACAATACTACACTGACCACTACACTGTACTGACCACTACACTACACTGTCCACTACACTGTACTGACCACTACACTATACTACACTGTCCACTACACTATACTGTCCTGCCTAGTCTTCCTATACTGACACTACATATACGGCGCCTGTCTCTTCTCTCCCCCCCCCCCCGTTTATCTATTTCTTACCTTATTGTGTTGCATCGGTCTGGAGGATGAGAAGACATCTGCCCCGGCGCTCACACTCTCGTCTCCCCTGCGCTCCGGCCGCCATATTCATTTTTCCCGGCGCACTGTGATTGGGCGAATGGGGGTCATGTGCGGAGGCGGGACTTCAGGAGCGACTGTGATCGCGGATAGGCCAGCCCCACGCCGCACATGACCCCCATACGCCCAATCACAGGGCGCAAAACACTAGACATGGCAGCGGAGCGCGGGGGACACAGGAAAAGAAATTAGGAGGAGGCAGCCAGTAGTGAAACTACTGGCACGAAATTGCGCCCCCCTAAATTTCGCGCCCGGGGCCACGGCACCCCCCGCACCCCCCACGCTACGCCACTGCATGGGGGGGCTGGATTTGGGGGCCCCCTTGTTAAAAGGGGGCTTGCAGATTCTGATAAGTCCCCCACCCGCAGACCCCGACAACCACAGTTCAGGGTTTTTGGGAAGAGACCCTTGTACCTATCAATATGGGGACAAGGTGCTTTGGGGGGCACCCCAAAACACCCTCCCCATATTGAGAGCAAGCGGCCTGGTATGGTTCAGGAGCGGGGGGTTATTCTCTCCCCCTTACCTGGCCTGCCAGGCTGCATGCTGAAATTTGGGCCTACTGCTACATATCTTTGGTAAAAATAACCCAAATTAGTAGATATTATTTAGTCTGTGGGAAAGTTATAGAGTCTACAAGCTATGGTGCAAATCATAAAAATTTGATCACACCTGATGTGCTGATGGCCTATCTCATTTCTTGAGGCCCTGAAATGTCAGGACAGTACAAATACCCCCCCCCCCCCCCAAAATTAACCCTTTTTGGAAAGTAGACAGTTCAAGGTATTTAGTAGGAGGCATGGAGAGTTTTTTTAAGTAATTTTTTCCCACAATTCTTGGGAAAATGAAGAAATTATTATTTTTTTTTACACAAAATTGTCATATTAACAAGTTATTTCTCACACACAGCATATGTATACTTCCAATTACACCCCAAAATACATTTTGCTACTCCTCCTGAGTATAGTGATGCCACATGTGTGAGACTTTTCACAGCCTGACCACATAGAGATGCCCAACATGCAGGGATCACCATCAGGCGTTCTAGGAGCATAAATTAGACATCTAATTTCATTCCTACTAATTACATTTTTGAAGGTCCTGGAGCACCTACCTGAATGGGCGATGTTCAGGCCAAACATACGCTCATCACTAGTGGTGCCTGTACACTATAACCCCTCACAGTTACTCTTGTTGGGTGCAGGAATGGGCCCTGCTGTTAAAAATTTGAAAAAAATTAAAATGGCACGCACCTGTCAAACAGGTGCAGAAAGATTGGGCCTTAGGCGTTGGTGGTGCCCGAACACTGTAACCCCTCACAGTTACTCTTGTTGGGCGCAGGAACAGGAAGTGTTGTTAAAAATTAGAAAAAAAATGAAATTACATGCACCAGTCAAACAGGTACAGAAAAATTGGTCCTTAGGTGGTGGTGGTGCCGGAACACTGTAACCCCTCACAGTTACTCTTGTTGGGCGTAGGAACAGGAAGTGTTGTTAAAAATTAGAAAAAAAAATTGAAATTACATACACCTGTCAAACAGGTGCAGAAAAATTGGGCCTTAGGTGGTGGTGGTGCCTGAACACTGTAACCCCTCACAGTTACTGTTGTTTGGTGCAGGAACAGGAAGTGCTGTTAAAAATGTAAAAAAATTATTGAAATTACATGCACCTGTCAAACAGGTGCAGAAAAATTGGGCCTTAGGTGTTGGTGATGCCTGAACACTGTAACCTCACAGTTACTCTTGTTGGGTGCAGGAATGGGCCCTGCTGTTAAAAATTTGATAACAAATTTAAATGACATGCTCCTGTCGAACAGGTGCAGAAAAACTGGGCCTTAGGTGTTGGTGGTGCCTGAACACTGTAACCCCTCACAGTCACTTTTGTTGGGTGCAGGAACGAGCCCTGCTGTTAAAAATTAGAAAAAATTTTGAAATTACATGCACCTGTCAAGCAGGTAGACCCCTTTCACACTGGAGCGGTTTGCAGGCGTTATTGCGCTAAAAATACCACCTGCAAACCGCCCCAAAACAGCCTCCGCTGTTTGTTCAGTGTGAAACCCCGAGGGCTTTCACACTGAATCGGTGCGCTGGCAGGAGAAGAAAAAATCTCCTGCAAGCCGCATCTTCGGAGCGGTGAACGAGCGTTGTATTCACCGCTCCTAAACTGCTCCTGCCCATTGAAATCAATGGGACAGCGAGGCTATACCGCGGCAATACCGCGGCTATAGCCTTGCTATACGAGTGGTTTTAACCCTTTTTCGGCCGCCAGCAGGGGGTTAAAACCACACCGCTAGCGGCCGAATACCGCGGTAAAAAAGCGCTAAAAATAGCGCTGTTTTACCGCCGACGCCCCCTACCGCCCCAGTGTGAAAGCAGCCTTAAAGAAAAACTGGGCCTTAGGTGTTGGTGGTGCCTGAACATTGTAACCCCTCACAGTTTCTCTTGTTGGGTGCAGGAACGAGCCCTGCTGTTAAAAATTAGAAAAAAATGTGAAATTACATGCACCTGTCAAACAGGTAAAGAAAAATGGGGCCTTTGGTGTTGGTGGTGCCCTAAACAAAAAATATTGTTGGATGCTAGCATAATCAAGATTCAGGAATAGGATAGGCAGCATAGGCAGTCTTCAAAGGATCCCAGATCCCTAGCAAATTCAATCAGTTATATCAGCATCTGGGGTTTGATAGCTGCTGTTGATCCAGGACTGATTCATTTTGATAAATGTCAGCCTATCAACAGAGTCTGTAGACAGGTGCACTCTTTTATCCGTCACAAACCCTCCAGCGGCACTGAATGTCCATTCAGAAAGCATGCTGGATGCAGGACAGGCCAGCAGCTCCATTGCATATTGAATAAGTTGTGGCCAGTGGTCCATCTTCAAGACCCAGTAACCTAGTGGATGCTCAGTTGGAAAGGTCTCCAAATCTGCTCTTGCCCATAGATAATCCTGCACCATATGATGCAGATGCCGCTGATGGTTGCTTAAACCTAACAGTTTTGAGAGCTGAGGACAAAAAAATTGTTTAACCACCTCAATACTGGGCACTTTCACCCCCTTCCTGCCCAGACCAATTTTCAGCTTTCAGTGCTCTCTCACTTTGAATGACAATTACTCAGTCATGCTACACTGTACCCAAATGAAATTTTTATCATTTTGTTCACACAAATAGAGCTTTCTTTTGGTGGTATTTATTCATCGCTTCATTTTTTATTTTTTGTGATATAAGCGAAAAAAAAGCGAATATTTTTTTAAAAACCCCAAATTTTCTACTTTCTCTTTTAAAAGAAACCAAAACAAATTCAATTTTGTCAATAATTTAGGCAAAAATGTATTCTACCACATGTCTTTGGTAAAAAAAATCCTGATAATTGTATGATCATTGGTTTGTGTGAAACTTATAGAGTCTACAAGCCATGCTAAGCATTATTGAAAATGTATCAATCCTAATGCACTGATGGCCTAATGCACTGATCTCATTTCTTGAGGCCCTAAAATGTCAGGACAGTACAATAACCCCCCAAATGACCCCTTTTTGGAAAGAAGACAGTCTGAGGTATTTAGTAAGAGGCATAGTGAATTTTTTGAAGTTGAAATTTTTTTCCCCACAATGCTTTGGAAAATTAAGAAACATATATATATTTTTTTACTTCACTAAATTGTCATATTTACAAGTTATTTCTCACACACGGTGCAGGCATAATTGCAATTACACCCTAAAATACATTCTGCTATTTGTCCTGAGTATGGTGATACCCCATGTGTGAGACTTTTCCACAGCCTGGCCACATACAGAGGCCCAACATCCATATAGCACCATCAGGCGTTCTAAAGGCATAAATTACACATTTCATTTCCTGAGTACCTATCACATTTTTGAAGGCCCTGGAGCACCAGGACAATGGAATTACCCACAAAATGACCCCATTTTGGAAAGAAAACAACCCAATGTATATTCTATGAGGCATAATGAGTCTTTTGAACATGTCATTTCTTTCCACAAGTTTTTGGAAAATGTGGAAAGAAAGTGAAAACCTATTTTTTTCTCACAAAGTTGTCAATTTAGAAGATCTTTCTAACACATAGCATGCACATAGCCAAAATGACACCCCAAAATACATTCTGCTACTCGTCCTGAGTATGGCGATACCCCATGTGTGAGACTTTTCCACAGCCTGGCCACATACAGAGGCCCAACATCCATATAGCACCATCAGACGTTCTAAAGGCATAAATTACACATTTCATTTCCTGAGTACCTATCACATTTTTGAAGGTCCTGGAGCACCAGGACAATGCAATTACCCACAAAATGACCCCATTTTGGAAAGAAAGGCATAATGAGTCTTTTGAAAATGTCATTTCTTTCCACAAGTTTTTGGAAAATGTGGAAAGAAAATGAAAACCTATTTTTTTTCTCACAAAGTTGTCAATTTAGAAGATCTTTCTTACACATAGCATGTACATAGCCAAAAATACATTCTGCTACTCGTCCTGAGTATGGCGATACCCCATGTGTGAGACTTTTCCACTACCTGGCCACATGCAGAGGCCCAACATGCAAGTAGCACCTCCAGGCTTCTAACACATAGCATGTACACACCAAGAATTACACCCCAAAATACATTCTGCTGAGCAAAAAAAAAAGCTCACCTGTGGTTTTAGCAGGCAGGAATACTGTTCCAGAGCAGCCAAAGCATTTGTCCAGACAGCCAAAGGAAATGTCCAGGAATTGTCCAGGCAGCAGACAGATATGGAAAAGTATGAACACGGTTCAGTACAGTCCAAGGTTTAGCAGGCAGTTCAGGTAACAGGCATAGGCATGGCCAGTCTAGGTGGCAGGCAAAGGCATGGCAAGGTCATGTGGCAGGCAAAGGCATGGCAAGGTCATGTGGCAGGCAAAGGCATGGCCAGTTCAGGTGGCAGGCAGAGGCATGACCAGTTCAGGTGGCAGCAGGCAGCACTTTGTATTTGGGCCAAGTAAGACCTGAGGCTGGGAGGGATATTGGGGACAGTAGTATCAGGGGTGTCATGGCGAATTCCTCTACTTGCACACACACAGCATTTTTTGGGGGGTTTGCGACCTGTTTGGGTAAGAGGGAGGATTTCGGGAAAGTGCCTTTCATGGAGTCTGGCTAATGAATCGGAGCAAATTAGTTGAGGGGCTTGACCTTGGGGATAGAGAAGGGCTGTGACAACGTCTTCTTGGAATTTTAGATAGGTTAGGGAACTTTGGGTGCACTTAGAAAAAATTATATATGAATTAAATAGGGCAAGTTGCATCAAATAAATGGGGACTTTCTTGAACCAAAATAGTGATCTCCTGGTGGCCAAGTAGGGCTGCATCATCTGGTCGTTCATATCCACCCCCCATGTATAGGTTGTACTCATGAACACATTTTGGCTTCTGTATGGGGCCTCTTCTTCTCTGAAGTTCCACCAAGGTGTCATTATATATTGTGGAAAGGATGTAGACATCTCTTTTTTTTATCTCTCCACTTCACCGCTATTACCTCTTCAGTCCGCATACTGGCCATTTCACTCTGCTTCAATTACTTGGTGACCAATCTTTGTGGGAAGCCTTTGCGGTTGGTCCATGCTGTCCCACAGGCCACAGTGTTCTTTAGGTACAAATGGCTGAAAAGTGGGAGACTAGTGTAGAAATTGTCTACATATAGGTGGTAACCTTTCCCAAGTAATGGTTGTATCAGCTGCCAGACAATTTTGCCACTTGTTCCCATGTAGGTAGAGCATCCAGGGGGGTTTAGCTGTCTGTCTTTTCCCTCATAAATTATAAAGTCATATGTGTAACCCGTGGCCCTGTCACACACCTTATAAAATTTTACCCCACGTCTGGGTCTATTACTGGGGAGGTATTGTTTTATTCTGAGTCTTCCTGTGAAGTGTACTAGGGATTCATCTACACATATATTTCTATCAGGGGTAAACATCTCCTTGAAGCTGGCACAAAAAAATTGATTAGGGGCCGAATTATGAATAATTTATCGTAACTGGGCTGATTTTGAGGGAGGCATTGTTATTGAAGTGTAAAAATCTCATGATCATCTCATAACGGGTTCTGGGCATCAATCATGAATAGACCGGCATGTGGTGGATAGGTTGGGTAGACCAGTAGGAATGGAGTTCATTTTGTTTGTCAGCCCCATGTTGAGGGTTAGGCCAAGGAAAATTTTTAATTCTTCCACGGTTAGGGGTTTCCAAACAAAAGGACGGGCATATGAAGAACTTGGATTGTTGGCTATATGTTGGCTGGCGTATAGATTACATTGCTCCACAATGTAGGTTAGGAGATCATTGGTAAAAAATAAATGAAAATAATAAAGTGGGGTTACATTTTCCGTTTGCATCTGAGGGCCTGGCTGGGCTGTAAAAAGGGGTATTACAGGTTCTACGTATCGGGCAGCCATGTTGGATACAGTAGAACATCTAGGAGGCTAGTATGGGCACTGCCTCATTGATGGGATCCGTTACTAGCATCTGGCCTATCTTCTAGGAAGGTTGCAGAACTGCTGGTGGATGCCTGCCTATCCCGGAGTGCTGCGCTGCTGGTGGATGCCTGCTGGTGGATGCCTTGGAGTGCTGCGCTACTGGTGGATGCCTGCATATCATCCTGGAGTGCTGGGCTGCTGGTGGATGCCTGCATATCATCCTGCAGTGCTGCGCTGCTGGTGGATGCCTGCTGGTGGATGCCCTGGAGTGCTGCGCTGCTGGTGAATGTCTCCTCCTGCTCATTTCTCCTGATTCTCCTTGTTAGGATTCTATCTTCCTCTGTTTCCAACTCGGAGCCACTGCTTTCCACTGGCTCATAGTCGCTATCCCAGTCTGATGGAGAGAATTCCCCGCTACTCTCGTCCGACATACTCTGGAGTATTTGGAGAGCCTCCTCTGAGCTGTAAGATCTTTTCGTCATGTTGGTGGGCAGATTGCCAGATGGCGGGCGGCAGATGTGTCAGATGGCAGGCGGCAGATGTGTCAGATGGTGGGCGGCTGTGCCAGATGGTGGGTGGCTAGATGGGCCTGATGTTGGCGGGAAGTTGTGCCTGATCGTGGGCAGATGGCGGGTGGCAGATGTGCCAGATGGCGGGCGGCAGATGTGCCAGATGTTGGCGGGCGGCAGATGTGCCAGATGGCGGGCGGCAGATGTGCCAGATGGCGGGCGGCAGATGTGCCAGATGTTGGCGGGCGGCAGATGTGCCAGATGGCGGGCGGCAGATGTGCCAGATGGCGGGCGGCAGATGTGCCTGATGGCGGGCGGCAGATGTGCCTGATGGCGGGCGGCAGATGTGCCTGATGGCGGGCGGCAGATATGCCTGATGGTTGGCGGGCAGATGTGCCTGATGGTTGGCGGGCAGATGTGCCTGATGATTGGCGGGCAGATGTGCCTGATGATGGTGGGCGGCTGATGTGTCAGCTGATGATGGGCTGATGTGCCAGCTGATGATGGGCTGATGTCAGTTGTTGACGGGCTGATATGTCAGCTGTTGACGGGCTGATGTGCCAGCTGTTGACGGGCTGATGTGCCAGCTGTTGATGGGCTGATGTGCCTGATCGTGGGCAGATGGCGGATGGCAGATGTGACAGATGGCTGGCGGCAGATGTGCCAGATGGCGGGCGGCAGATGTGCCAGATGGCAGGCGGCAGATGTGCCAGATGGCAGGCGGCAGATGTGCCAGATGGCAGGCGGCAGATGTGCCTGATGGCGGGTGGCAGATGTGGCTGATGATTGGTGGGCAGATGTGCCTGATGATTGGCGGGCAGATGTGCCTGATGATTGGCGGGCAGATGTGCCTGATGATGACGGGCAGATGTGCCTGATGATGACGGGCTGATGTGCCCGCTGTTGGCGGACAGATGTGCCCGCTGTTGGCGGACATATGTGCCAGTTGTTGATGGGCAGATGTTCACTGACAGGTGTTTTCACTGTTTTGGGGACACTGTGTTTTGGGGACACTAGCTGGGTGATCAGTGTGTAAACAGCAGACAAACAGCAGACAAAAACTCACTGATCTCCCGGCTGCAGCACAGATCTCTCTTCCTCTCCTCACTGTGTGAGGAGAGGAAGAGATGAGGAAGAGATGAGGGTTAGGCCAAGAAAGAGATTAGAGCAGTTATGTGATCAAGAGGGCCAATCACAGGGCACTCCTGTGTTATAATACTCCACTGTCTCTGGGGGGCACAGGCAGATCGGGATCGCGCCGCTGCGCGGGCACGTGGCGGCGCTATCTCCTGTCAAATGCCACCCCTCCCACATGTTTACTATACAATGGCTGTGATTACACACAGCCATTGTGCGGATCAGGAGGGCAAATCACATTGCCCTCCTGCCGTTCCAAGATGCGATGTGTCCGGGTGACACGCACGCATCGGGTTCGCGCAGCTGCGCAGGAGCACGCCCGCGCGATCCCGCTCCTTCTGAAGGACGTTCGGGAACGTCCAGTCAGAAGGAGGGAGCTCCCACCCGGCCATTTATGTGCAGTGGCCGGGTGGGAAGTGGTTAAAGGCATCAGTCAGATGACCGCCTTCTACACCACTCTTCCTCTGACCAAACAAAGCATTTAAAAACACAGTGGAACAGGAAAACTACAGATCGGCAGCACACCCACATAGTGGGTGCTTAGTTTTGACAAAGCACTTTTACAGTGTAAAACGCATCAACCTACCTGCATTTCCCCTGCCTGTACCCATCCATTGCTTTTATTATATTTATGCTTCAATAAAGACTTTCTACTTTACTTCCTGTGTGGGTGTGCTGCTGATCCGAAGTTTTCCTTTTCCATGATTTCTGCTGCAGTGGCATGGAGTGCACCCCACCTCACAGAAGCAACCTTGGAGTGTTACCGATTGTATCACCTGTGAGCAGCTGTCTGTTCTCTCTACTCAGAAACACAGTGTTCAGGAAATGGTAATCTCCCAGTGTCTGGAAAGGTGTTACACAAATTTTTCATCAAGGCGTCCTGAAGATGTTTCATCCTTTGTTCCCTCTGTGAGGGCAGGATGAGCTCTGCAACTTTACCCTTGTAACATGGATCAAGAAGGGTTGTCAACCAGTAATAGGGATGAGCTTCGAGTTCAGCTCCCGGTACGGACTGCTAATATGGCCTTGGCTCCATCATTACCACACTTCCTCTGCAATGATTTTATGTAAGTACTCTGGGGTGCATTTTTGCTTCCCCCGGCCATTTTTGGTTACATATAGATTAATTGTTTACTCTACTATACCCCATAGATATGTTTGAGCACTGTGCCCCTGATGAGTGGTCTACACGAAACGCGTCGGGCATTTTGTTACGCAGATACATGCTCATATCATACAATCAACTCAGAACATCTTTCTTCAATCAATTACGGGTTTACATATTTTTACGATTAATGTCCTATGCTGCTTTTATGTGTATATATATCTTTTATCATTGTATGTATCCATTGATCACTTGTGACTATCATGTGACCTCTAGTTTGACATATTGATGTATTCTTGATGCTTAATGCATGCGCTCACACATATGTGCGTAGGTATATTGAATGACATTTATTACAATGTTCTTCTTTTACATGCAGTCTATAATTGTGATATGCTTTGATACAGACTTTATGACCAATAAATAACATTTTTTCTTCACCTCCTGATGTCCGTGGGCCTCATTTAAAGTCCCAAACTCCCTTCCTTTTATCTCTGAATTAGGGATGGAGGCACATTCCCCATGGGCCTCATTTAAAGTCCCGAAAACTCCAATATTTTTCCGCAATTAGGGATGGAGGTCCACGGACAGAGCTAGCAGTGTTCCCCTGCTACTCACAGGCTAGGTTTTTTCTTTTTTCAGCCCTGGAAGGTTTTTTACCTTGTTCGGGTTTATACACATTCTCAATGGACACAACCATGTGTGTCCATGGGATTAGGCAGCACAATTTGTTACATACACCTTCCCCTTTTGGGGAATGATGTGGTTTTTGAATCACCAGGGCTGTTTTTGTTGTCCGATCTCCGGGAGCTGCGATGCGCTCTATGTGTCCCCCTTCCCCCCCCCCCGTCACTCCCTCCTGTCCTATCAGGATCGGGGGGAGTGGATGTGTGCGGGGGGCGGGCGGGCGCCTACAGCGCATCGGCGCCACGCATCCTGCTGCACGGGTGATGTCGATTGACGTCACGGCGTGCAGACATTAGGTTTGTCATCTTGGACGGTCAGCGGGGTCATGTGGGCATCCCTTGTGGGCGGCACTTTTCGCCCACGCTGGAGCCTTTCCCTGCAGATACCGTACCTGCGTGACGCTGGTGTCCGTTAGCGTGCACGTGGTTAGGGCGGATTGTACATATATGGCCCCTCCCGACACAGTCTGGGCGCCGCACAGAGATGATGACAGACTTTACCATAGCACATGCATACATCCTGGGAAACATGTAAGCTCCTACTCAGCTACCCCATCCACATATTTTTTTCACAATCAGTCACTATTTCTTTTCCTATTTTCTCTTTTTTTCTCCCCCCCTTTTTTTCCCCCCTGTCTCTTTGGTTTCATTTACCAATTAGGTTTGCATTTGTTACTTTTTTATTTATACCACATCCCATGGGGATTGTATGTCACTCATCCCCTCATCTTTCATTCATTTTTAGTCTATTTCATTATTTATTTCACTTATAATCTTCCACTCATTTATTAATACAATTTTTATATTATATTACATTATATTATATTATATTATATATTTTATTTTATTTTTATTCTCATCCTTTCAATACATTTTTCTTTTTGTTTTTCTTTTTTCCCCTGTTTTCTTTTATCCTCAGCTGGGTTTCCCTTTGTTTGCTTTGACTTCTCCAATTTCAGTTTTTACGCATCTGATACATATATATTTCTTAATTACCCCATCAGTACAATATGGTTTACTGATCATGTACCTTTCTTTTTTTCTCAGACTCCGTTTGGCAGTCTTTACTGGCAGATCACTGTCTCATCCCTAGTTCTAGTGCCCCGGGTTCTGTGTATGTGGGGGGGGTTCTGTGCATGCGCCCCGCCAGTGCATGTTTCGGTCACCTCAGCTCCCGGTACGGACTGCTAATATGGCCTTGGCTCCATCATTACCACACTTCCTCTGCAATGATTTTATGTAAGTACTCTGGGGTGCATTTTTGCTTCCCCCGGCCATTTTTGGTTACATATAGATTAATTGTTTACTCTACTATACCCCATAGATATGTTTGAGCACTGTGCCCCTGATGAGTGGTCTACACGAAACGCGTCCGGCATTTTGTTACGCAGATACATGCTCATATCATACAATCAACTCAGAACATCTTTCTTCAATCAATTACGGGTTTACATATTTTTACGATTAATGTCCTATGCTGCTTTTATGTGTATATATATCTTTTATCATTGTATGTATCCATTGATCACTTGTGACTATCATGTGACCTCTAGTTTGACATATTGATGTATTCTTGATGCTTAATGCATGCGCTCACACATATGTGCGTAGGTATATTGAATGACATTTATTACAATGTTCTTCTTTTACATGCAGTCTATAATTGTGATATGCTTTGATACAGACTTTATAACCAATAAATAACATTTTTTCTTCACCTCCTGATGTCCGTGGGCCTCATTTAAAGTCCCAAACTCCCTTCCTTTTATCTCTGAATTAGGGATGGAGGCACATTCCCCATGGGCCTCATTTAAAGTCCCGAAAACTCCAATATTTTTCCGCAATTAGGGATGGAGGTCCACGGACAGAGCTAGCAGTGTTCCCCTGCTACTCACAGGCTAGGTTTTTTCTTTTTTCAGCCCTGGAAGGTTTTTTACCTTGTTCGGGTTTATACACATTCTCAATGGACACAACCATGTGTGTCCATGGGATTAGGCAGCACAATTTGTTACATACACCTTCCCCTTTTGGGGAATGATGTGGTTTTTGAATCACCAGGGCTGTTTTTGTTGTCCGATCTCCGGGAGCTGCGATGCGCTCTATGTGTCCCCCTTCCCCCCCCCCGTCACTCCCTCCTGTCCTATCAGGATCGGGGGGAGTGGATGTGTGCGGGGGGCGGGCGGGCGCCTACAGCGCATCGGCGCCACGCATCCTGCTGCACGGGTGATGTCGATTGACGTCACGGCGTGCAGACATTAGGTTTGTCATCTTGGACGGTCAGCGGGGTCATGTGGGCATCCCTTGTGGGCGGCACTTTTCGCCCACGCTGGAGCCTTTCCCTGCAGATACCGTACCTGCGTGACGCTGGTGTCCGTTAGCGTGCACGTGGTTAGGGCGGATTGTACATATATGGCCCCTCCCGACACAGTCTGGGCGCCGCACAGAGATGATGACAGACTTTACCATAGCACATGCATACATCCTGGGAAACATGTAAGCTCCTACTCAGCTACCCCATCCACATATTTTTTTCACAATCAGTCACTATTTCTTTTCCTATTTTCTCTTTTTTTTCTCCCCCCCTTTTTTTCCCCCCTGTCTCTTTGGTTTCATTTACCAATTAGGTTTGCATTTGTTACTTTTTTATTTATACCACATCCCATGGGGATTGTATGTCACTCATCCCCTCATCTTTCATTCATTTTTAGTCTATTTCATTATTTATTTCACTTATAATCTTCCACTCATTTATTAATACAATTTTTATATTATATTACATTATATTATATTATATTATATTATATATTTTATTTTATTTTATTTTATTTTTATTCTCATCCTTTCAATACATTTTTCTTTTTGTTTTTCTTTTTTCCCCTGTTTTCTTTTATCCTCAGCTGGGTTTCCCTTTGTTTGCTTTGACTTCTCCAATTTCAGTTTTTACGCATCTGATACATATATATTTCTTAATTACCCCATCAGTACAATATGGTTTACTGATCATGTACCTTTCTTTTTTTCTCAGACTCCGTTTGGCAGTCTTTACTGGCAGATCACTGTCTCATCCCTAGTTCTAGTGCCCCGGGTTCTGTGTATGTGGGGGGGGTTCTGTGCATGCGCCCCGCCAGTGCATGTTTCGGTCACCTCAGCTCCCGGTACGGACTGCTAATATGGCCTTGGCTCCATCATTACCACACTTCCTCTGCAATGATTTTATGTAAGTACTCTGGGGTGCATTTTTGCTTCCCCCGGCCATTTTTGGTTACATATAGATTAATTGTTTACTCTACTATACCCCATAGATATGTTTGAGCACTGTGCCCCTGATGAGTGGTCTACACGAAACGCGTCGGGCATTTTGTTACGCAGATACATGCTCATATCATACAATCAACTCAGAACATCTTTCTTCAATCAATTACGGGTTTACATATTTTTACGATTAATGTCCTATGCTGCTTTTATGTGTATATATATCTTTTATCATTGTATGTATCCATTGATCACTTGTGACTATCATGTGACCTCTAGTTTGACATATTGATGTATTCTTGATGCTTAATGCATGCGCTCACACATATGTGCGTAGGTATATTGAATGACATTTATTACAATGTTCTTCTTTTACATGCAGTCTATAATTGTGATATGCTTTGATACAGACTTTATGACCAATAAATAACATTTTTTCTTCACCTCCTGATGTCCGTGGGCCTCATTTAAAGTCCCAAACTCCCTTCCTTTTATCTCTGAATTAGGGATGGAGGCACATTCCCCATGGGCCTCATTTAAAGTCCCGAAAACTCCAATATTTTTCCGCAATTAGGGATGGAGGTCCACGGACAGAGCTAGCAGTTTTCCCCTGCTACTCACAGGCTAGGTTTTTTCTTTTTTCAGCCCTGGAAGGTTTTTTACCTTGTTCGGGTTTATACACATTCTCAATGGACACAACCATGTGTGTCCATGGGATTAGGCAGCACAATTTGTTACATACACCTTCCCCTTTTGGGGAATGATGTGGTTTTTGAATCACCAGGGCTGTTTTTGTTGTCCGATCTCCGGGAGCTGCGATGCGCTCTATGTGTCCCCCTTCCCCCCCCGTCACTCCCTCCTGTCCTATCAGGATCGGGGGGAGTGGATGTGTGCGGGGGGCGGGCGGGCGCCTACAGCGCATCGGCGCCACGCATCCTGCTGCACGGGTGATGTCGATTGACGTCACGGCGTGCAGACATTAGGTTTGTCATCTTGGACGGTCAGCGGGGTCATGTGGGCATCCCTTGTGGGCGGCACTTTTCGCCCACGCTGGAGCCTTTCCCTGCAGATACCGTACCTGCGTGACGCTGGTGTCCGTTAGCGTGCACGTGGTTAGGGCGGATTGTACATATATGGCCCCTCCCGACACAGTCTGGGCGCCGCACAGAGATGATGACAGACTTTACCATAGCACATGCATACATCCTGGGAAACATGTAAGCTCCTACTCAGCTACCCCATCCACATATTTTTTTCACAATCAGTCACTATTTCTTTTCCTATTTTCTCTTTTTTTCTCCCCCCCTTTTTTTCCCCCCTGTCTCTTTGGTTTCATTTACCAATTAGGTTTGCATTTGTTACTTTTTTATTTATACCACATCCCATGGGGATTGTATGTCACTCATCCCCTCATCTTTCATTCATTTTTAGTCTATTTCATTATTTATTTCACTTATAATCTTCCACTCATTTATTAATACAATTTTTATATTATATTACATTATATTATATTATATTATATTATATATTTTATTTTATTTTATTTTTATTCTCATCCTTTCAATACATTTTTCTTTTTGTTTTTCTTTTTTCCCCTGTTTTCTTTTATCCTCAGCTGGGTTTCCCTTTGTTTGCTTTGACTTCTCCAATTTCAGTTTTTACGCATCTGATACATATATATTTCTTAATTACCCCATCAGTACAATATGGTTTACTGATCATGTACCTTTCTTTTTTTCTCAGACTCCGTTTGGCAGTCTTTACTGGCAGATCACTGTCTCATCCCTAGTTCTAGTGCCCCGGGTTCTGTGTATGTGGGGGGGGTTCTGTGCATGCGCCCCGCCAGTGCATGTTTCGGTCACCTCAGCTCCCGGTACGGACTGCTAATATGGCCTTGGCTCCATCATTACCACACTTCCTCTGCAATGATTTTATGTAAGTACTCTGGGGTGCATTTTTGCTTCCCCCGGCCATTTTTGGTTACATATAGATTAATTGTTTACTCTACTATACCCCATAGATATGTTTGAGCACTGTGCCCCTGATGAGTGGTCTACACGAAACGCGTCGGGCATTTTGTTACGCAGATACATGCTCATATCATACAATCAACTCAGAACATCTTTCTTCAATCAATTACGGGTTTACATATTTTTACGATTAATGTCCTATGCTGCTTTTATGTGTATATATATCTTTCATCATTGTATGTATCCATTGATCACTTGTGACTATCATGTGACCTCTAGTTTGACATATTGATGTATTCTTGATGCTTAATGCATGCGCTCACACATATGTGCGTAGGTATATTGAATGACATTTATTACAATGTTCTTCTTTTACATGCAGTCTATAATTGTGATATGCTTTGATACAGACTTTATGACCAATAAATAACATTTTTTCTTCACCTCCTGATGTCCGTGGGCCTCATTTAAAGTCCCAAACTCCCTTCCTTTTATCTCTGAATTAGGGATGGAGGCACATTCCCCATGGGCCTCATTTAAAGTCCCGAAAACTCCAATATTTTTTCGAGTTTGATTAGAACTCATGTTCGACTCGAACATCGGCTGTTCGCCAGTTCGCCGAACAGCGAACAATTTGGGGTGTTCGCGGCAAAATCGAAAGCCGCGGAACACCCTTTAAAAGTCTATGGGGGAAATCAAAAGTGCTAATTTTAAAGGCTTATATGCATTGTATTGTCATAAAAAAGTGTTTTGGGACCTGGGTCCTGCCCCAGGGGACATGGATCAATGCAAAAAAAAGTTTTAAAAACGTCCGTTTTTTCGGTAGCAGTGATTTTAATAATGCTTAAAGTGAAACAATAAAAATGTAATATTCCTTTAAATTTTGTACCTGGGGGGTGTCTGTAAAGGGGCGCATGTTTCCCGTGTTTAGAACAGTCTGACAGCAAAATGACATTTCAAAGGAAAATAAGTCATTTAAAACTACTCGCGGCTATTAATGAATTGTCGGTCCAACAATACACATAAAAGTTCATTGATAAAATTTCCCGAACCAAAATTTTTTAAAAAATGGCGTGGGGGTCTTCCTAAATTCCATACCAGGCCCTTCAAGGGGAACCCTGCGCCAAAATTAAAAAAAAAATGGTGTGGGTGTCCCCCTTCAGGTCTGGTATGGATTTTAAGGGGAACCCCGCACCAAAATGTTTTAGAAAATGGCGTAGGGTCCCCCCAAAAATCCATACCAGACCCTTATCAGAGCACGCAACCGGGCAGGCCGCAGGAAAAGAGGGGGGGCGCCCCCCTCCTGAACCGTACCAGGTAACATCCCCTCAACATTGGGAGGGTGCTTTGGGGTAGCGGCCCCCCCAAAGCACCTTTTCCCCATGTTGATGAGGACAAGGGCCTCATCCCCACAACCCTTGGCCGGTGGTTGTAACGGGTGACCCTGCCCCCGCTGAAGTCCCAGGGAATGCCACAGGGAAGTCCCCATCAAGTCCCCATGCGTCAGAGAGGGGCGGGGTCACTAGGTGGCCCCGCCCTCCATTATTTAAAAAGTGTCAGAAGAAGAGAAGCGTCACACAGTGGGAGCCTCCCATGGATGCGGAGCGGCCCAAGAACGAAGCGGGGAAGAAGACGCCATGGAGGAAGATGCCGGACAAGAACACCGGAGCAAGAAGCAGAGGATTGGAGGAAAAACCAGAGGAAGAAGAAGATGGAGGAAGAAACCAAAGGAAGAAGGAAGGAAGAAGACCCGAAGAAGAAGACTTTTAATAAAGGAATTGTCAAAAACTGTCTCTTGTCATTTTTAACATGTATCAAGGGGGGTTGTGACCTATCCACACTGTTTTTACGGAAAGCACCAACATGCCTCCATCCCAATAAATACAAAGAACGTCCCGCTTCTATCCTCCTATTTCTTCATTTTTAACATGTTTGACACTTTTTTGTGAAATGGTACGGGTACTTTTGTACCCCATTACCATTTCACACAAGGGGGGGCAGGATCTGGGGTCCCCTTGTTAGAGGGGGCTTCCAGATTCCGATAAGCCCCCCGCCCGCATACCCCCACAACCACCGGCCAAGGGTTGTGGGGATGAGGCCCTTGTCCTCATCAACATGGGGACAAGGTGCTCTGGGGGGCCGCTACCCCAAAGCCCCCTCCCAATGTTGAGGGCATGTGGCCTGGTACGGTTCAGGAGGTGGTTGCTCTCTCATCCCCCCTCTTTTCCTGCGGCCTGCCAGGTTGCGTGCTCGGATAAGGGACTGGTATGGATTTTTGGGGGACCCCACGCCATTTTTTAAAAAATTTTGGCGCGGGGTTCCCCTTAATATCGATACCAGACCTGAAGGGCCTGGTATGGAATTTAGGGGGACCCCCACGCCATTTTTTTGAAATTTTGGTTCGGGGTTCCCCTGTGGGGAAATCCCATGCCGTTTTTATCAATTAACTTTTATGTGTATTGTCGGACCGACAATTCATTAATAGCCGCGAGTAGTTTTAAATTACTTTTTTTCCTTTGAAATGTCATTTTGCTGTCAGACTGTTCTAAACACGGGAAACATGCGCCCCTTTACAGGCATACTATAGACACCCCCCAGGTACGAAACTTAAAGGAATATTACACTTTTATTGTTTCACTTTAAACATTATTAAAATCACTACTCCCGAAAAAACAGCCGTTTTTAAGACTTTTTTTTGCATTGATACATGTCCCCTGGGGCAGGACCCAGGTCCCCAAACTCTTTTTATGACAATAACTTGCATATAAGCCTTTAAAATTATCACTTTTGATTATTCATGTTCGAGTCCCATAGACTTTGTTCGCGTGTTCAAACAAACTTTTTGCCTGTTCGAATGTTCTGGTGTGAACTGAACAGGGGGGTGTTCGGCTCATCCCTGACCAGTAATGATCCCTCTCCTTGATACCACAAATCCTCTGGTCCTTTTGCAGGCTTTGTAGAATCAGAAAGCCCATGCAGCATAAGTTTGAGGAGGCATGAGATTCTGAGTTCTTTGGGTTACTAGGGATGACATTGTCAGGAACTACCTCCTTCCAGCCACGTAAAACTCCTTGGGTTTCTGGGGACTGAAAACCATCCCTTGAGCACTGCTGTATGTTATCCTCTACATCCATGCTGAAAGAATCCTCCTCCTCTTCCTCCTGTGTGTTTGGCGGCCCTGCAGGAATGGTATCTATATAAAGGGGGCCTTGAGAGGAAAAGGAGGTCCTCCTCTTCTGCCTGCTGTTCTGCCTCAAGTGCGCTGTCCATGATTCCAAAAAGCATGTGCTCTAGCAAGAAAACTAGAGGGACAGTGTCACTGATGTATGCATTGTCATGGGTCACTATCCTTGTGGCCTCCTCAAATGGTGACAGGACAGTGCATGCTTCCATTATCAGTAGCCACTGGCGTGGCAAAAAGAAGCCAAGCTCCCCTGAGCCTGTCCTGCCATACTCACACAGGTACTCATTGATGGCCTTCTGCTGCATGTGCAGTCGCTGCAGCAATGCCAATGTTGAGTTCCACCTGGTGGGCATGTCACAAATGAGGCGGTTGGTGGGCAGGTTGAATTCCTGTTGAATGTCAGCCAGCCGAGCACTGGCATTGTATGACCACCGGAAATGGCCACAGACTTTTCTGGCCTGCCTCAGAAGATCTTGTAAGCCTGGGTACCTGTTTAGGAAATGCTGCACCACCAAATTCAGGACATGTGCCAAGCATGGAACATGTGACAAGTGTCCCTGTTGGAGGACGGAGACAAAGTCGGTGCCATTGTCGCATACAACCATTCCTGGCTCAAGCTGCCATGGCGTTAACCACCTCTGAGCACACCCCTGCAGAGCTGACAGAATCTCTGCTCCAGTGTGGTTCCTTTCTTTTAGACAGACCAACTGAAGGACAGGACAGCATGGCATCTTTTAGCCTGACTGTTTGCGTTGCCCCTTGAACGCTTAGGGAGCATTGCTGTTTCAGAGGACAATTCAGCAGAAGAGGCCATAGAGGAACAAGAAGAGGAGGGGGTAGAGCAGACAGATGTGGCAGAATTACAACCAGCTTTTTGGAGGTGTGGTGGAAGAACAAGCTCCAGCACTGAACCCTGTCCTGCATCCTTCCCAGCTGCCAGCAGTGTTACCCAGTGCACCGTGAAGGAAACGTCCCTGACCATGTCTGCTGGACCATGAGTCAGCAGTAATGTAAACCTTGCTGCTGACCGCCTGTCCAATGAGGCCAAAATATTTTTTTACGGTTCAGCAACTGGGGTAGCTAAATGTGCCTGCTAAAATCAACAGGTGGTGTACTGCTAGCAGATTGGGTGCAAGTACCTGTGGCACACATTGCTATACCATCATTCCTCTCAGTGGAGGTTTTTGAGAAGACTTGAGGTATAGTAGTGGTAGAGATCCCAGATGTGGAGCAAGAAGTCTGCATTTTTTTATGATGTGGGTCTTTCAGGTGCTGTTGCCAATGGACTGCATTTCGAGTCGTCATATGTCTTGTCAAGCATGCGGTGCCCAAGCGGCTGGTGTCCTGGCCACGCTTGATCCACTTCAGACAGATATCGCAAACAGCAATGCTGTGGTCTGCTGCACATGTGTTGAAAAAAGCCCACACCGTGGAACTTTTGGAAGTCAGCAGGGAGTCAGCAGCGCCCTGCACCTGTGGAGCTCTGTGGTGTGATGCAATAGAGTGGCTGCCCTTAAGCTGGCCCCTGGAGGACATCCTGCATTGCTGGAGTCCTCACTTTCCTCCTCTGTTCTCTCAGGCAAGTACAGTCAGTGACCTCATCATCTCCTCCTTCCTCTTCATTGAAGCAAACTTGGCAGTATGCTGCAGCTTGAGTAACATGAATGCTAGTTTCTTGCTCATCATTGGCACCCACTCTCTCTAGGCTCATGTTACTCCCTTCCTCAACCTGGGAACCAACATCAGAGCATTCAAATTGCTGCGCATCCTCCAGCAGCATGTAGTCGACACTATGATCAAATAATTCAGGTGACTCCTCTATGCACAGTGGTGGGGCTATGGAAGGAGTAGCTGTGGAAAAGGAGCCAGAGGAATTGGCCGTGTTGGCAGCTGAGGTGGAAGGCAAACTAGTATAATCCTGCGTGACAGCTTAGTTATCCACTCCACCAACTCTTTTGCATGTTGTGGCTCAATAACACGGCCAGCAGCGGAAAAAAAGGACAAGCGTGCCCCGCCTGCAGAGTATGCACAATGTCCACGACCACCACTTTTCACTGTAGACACGGAGGCTGCTTGCTATCTTTTAGTGGCCTGTGAGCGTCTGCCTCTCCTTCTTGGCCTTTTGGACATGATGGGAATTCTTTGGGGGGATTTTTGCACCTTTTTATTATAGAGTGTGGGGTGGAAATATGGTGCTTAAATTCAATACCTTTGTGCTTGGTGCGCTGTTTTTTTATTTTTTGGAGGGGGTTTTTCTAACTTTTTATTGTAGAGTGTGGGATGGGAATATGGTGCTTGGGTGCAATACTTTTGTGCTTGGTACACTATAAACCTTTTTATTATAGTTTTATTTATTAAAGAAAATAAGGGTACAGAAATTGTGAAGAATTATTTTACTGCTGCAAAAAAAAAAAACTAAAATAAAATAAATGTAAAAAGAATTAAGAAAGGCCAAAAGAAACACAGCGGGGACGCAGAAGGAGGACCACTTGCGACTCAGAAGAAGGAACAACAATTATAGAGAATTTTTTTTTGCTGCTGCTGGAAAAAAAGAAATCCAAAAAGCCCCCCCAAAAAAGCGAACCACTGCTGACGCAAAAAGAGGAACACCTGTGATGCAGAAGGGGGACAGCAATTATTCCCTAAATATTCTTAGTGCTGCTGCGCTGCCGGGAAAAAAAAAAAACGTATACCACTGCTGTGCTGACGCAGAAGTACTAACACCTGTGGCACAGAAGGGGGAGTGCTAATACTGCAGCAACAGAACCTAATACTGAAAAAAAAAAAACGATTAAAAAAAAAAATGGGATTAGTGGTGACACAGAAGTGTTGTACACACCAACACTTCAGTAGCACCACAACACTGCGTTATTCACACTACACTGTATAATATACACTGCACTAAACTATGTTATTCACACCACACTACACTATATTATATGCTCTACACTGTATTATATACACCGCATTACACTGTGTTATTCACACCGCACTACACTGTATTATATACTCGGCACTGCACTGTTTTATATACTGTGCACTGCACCGTATTATACAGTGCATTGAAAAAGTATTCATACCCCTTGAAATTTTCCACATTTTGTCATGTTACAACCAAAATACGTGAATGTATTTTACTGGGATTTTATTTGATAGACCAACACAAAGTGGCACATAATTGTGAAGTGGAAGGAAAACAATAAAAAAAATTCAAAATGTTTTACAAATTAATATCTGAAAATTGTGGCGTGCATTTGTATTCACCTTTCTACTTTGTAGAACTACATTTCATTGCAATTACAGCTGCAAGTCTTTTCGGAATGTCTCTACCAGCTTTGCACATCTAGAGAGTGAATTTTTTGCCCATTCTTCTTTGCAAAATAGCAAAGCTCAGTCAGATTGGATGGAGAGAATCTGTGAACAGCAATTTTCAAGTCTTGCCACAGATTCTCAATTGGATTCAGGTCTGGACTTTGACTGGGCCATTCTAACACATGAATATGCTTTGATCTAAACCAGGGGCCTCCAAACTTTCTAAACAAAGGGCCAGTTTACTGTCCTTCAAACGTTAAGGGGGCCGGACTGTGGCCAATGGGGGAAGAAAATGTCTTGACGTCAGTGGGCTAAACAATGCCCCATCATTGGTATGGGGGAGGAACAGTGACCCATTGTTGGTATAAGTGGGAGGAGTAGTGTCCCTTTATTGGTGTCAGTGGGAGGAATAGTGTCCCATCATTGGTGTCAATGGCAGTAATGGTGCCCTATCATTGGTATCAATGGAAGGAATAGTGCCCAATTATTGGTGCCATTGGGAGGAATAGTGCCTCATCATTGATGTCAAGGGGAGGAATAGTGTACCATAATTTTTATCAGTGGCAAGAATAGTGTACCATAATTAGTGTCAGTAGGAGGAAATGTGGCCAGATATTGATGTCAGTGAGAGGAATAGTGCCCCATCATTGATGTCAGTGGGAGGAGTAGTGCCCCATCTTTGATGTCATTGGGAGGAATAGTGCCCCATCATTGATGTCAGTGGGAGGAATAGTGTCCAATCATTGATATCAATGGAAACTCCTCACCTCACTCCTTCAGTCTCCTCTCGCATTACTAACTTACTAACTGACATACAGTAGGTGACCGCGATATTGTGTCAATCTCGCCGTTGTTATCAGCGAGATTCGACACCTGTGAGCCCGAGAGCCAGCGCCAAGCTTGCTCGCTCATCGGAAAAGGAAAAATGTGACAATGCATTGCTGACAGGTGTCTGGTATGAATCATGAGGGGGAACGCCACGCCAAATTTTAAATTAAAAAAGGCATGGATTCCCCTCCAGGAGCATACCAGGCCCTTCGGTCTGGTATGGATTTTAAGGGGATGCCCCTACGCTGAAAAATAGGCGTGGGGGTCCACCCAAAATCCATACCAGACCCTTATCCGAGCACGCAGCCTGGCCGGTCAGGAAAGGGGGTGGGGACGAGCGAGCGCCCCCCTCCTGAACCATTCCAGGCCGCATGCCCTCAACATGGGGGGGTAGGTGCGCCCCCCCCCCCCCAAAGCACCTTGTCCCCATGTTGATGAGGACAAGGGCCTCTTCCCAACAACCCTGGCCGTTGGTTGTCGGGGTCCGCGGGAACAATCATTTGAGTTACTTACTCAAATCAAAGATACAGATGAACACTACAGAGCAATGAAACCCCTGAGAAATTCCTATTGCTATTCATATCACTGGTGTTGTTTTGTTTTGTTTTGTTTGGTTTGTATTGTTTCTTTTCACGTTCGTTCACCTTTCACCTTTTCTCTACCCCATTCACTTTCACGTTCAACTATGCTTACATTGCATACCATTTCTTCACCCTTTTTCCACCTCATTGTTCCTATCTAACCTTTTCTGTCTACTACATTTCTTTTTTCTTTTTACTCTTTTTCTTTCTTTCCCTTACCTGCCCCACCTCTCCTTTCTCCTCCTTTTTTTCTTTTCTCCCCTCTTTGTCCCCCTTTTCCCATACCTTTCCTCACTTTTCCCCACCTTTTTTTTTTTTCTCCCTTCCCCTTCATTCCTCACATGTCCATTTTTCTTTTCTTTTCTCCTATTTCTGCCTTCTTTCTTCTTTTTTCTTTTTTCTCTCTTTCTTCTCTGTTCTTCTTCAATAACTCTTTTATGTTTTTTCTTTCTTATGGGGGTTATTATTTACCTTGATATATGATACAATTTCTTGATTACAAGCATATAATTTACCTGTATGTTGTTTATCATGAGGGTTGGACATAATAGCCTGAATCTGATTATATTGTGACTGTTAGACAATTTAATCCCATTAAGTTCCAATTATATTTTATTTATATACCATTACAAGCATTGATTAATGCTGTTGCCCAATATACAGATTATAGGCGCTGCCAGCCCACATGCTCCCATCGGTCACGGGGATTTTTTAACAAGTGTAGTCCATCGTAAGTTGCGCAGCTGTGCACGGCTTTCCCCCCCCTTTGGGGTGTCGGTGGGCAGGGAAGACCGGGCCAAAATCAGGTGGTGGAAACCTTTTGAGGACCTCAGAATCAGGAGAAATGGCCATATACGTGTGATTGGTAACTATACTTCGAATTGTTTTGTATCTTTATATTTATTATTTATAATGATGTACATTTGTATTTCGGTACATTTTTATGCATGTAATTTTTTCTACAGCGCATACATATCCTCTGACTTAACCAAGCGCTTGACCATTTTTGTACCATTGCTGTGTAGTTATACATGCGTTTTTATGCTTTTGTATCTCCTGTATCGCAGCTCATGTTTTTACTTACTGTTAACATGTTTCAATAAAAATTATTATTTTTTTAAATTAGTGTTATCCCTATACATCTCCTGCTGCCTAGAAAAACCCGTTTCCTGGGGGACAATTCCCTTTTTCTTTTCACAGATGAACACTACTGACTTTTTTCTGATTGTCCTTATTTGCATGTGCTTTTACTTTCTTCATCAGCTCATCCCCCACAGATATTACCTTTTGTATCACTTGACCCTCTGCTTTAGATTGTATTGAAGCTCTTCTGTCTGCCTCCATTTTGTGTAGACGGATTACTAACAATTTCAGAAGAAACTCTGTGATAGCCCCCTATTTCTCTAAGGCCGCATACACACGATCAGACATTCCGACAACAAAATCCATGGATTTTTTCCGACGGATGTTGGCTCAAACTTATCTTGCATACACACGGTCACACAAATCTTGTTGGAAATTCCGAGTGTCAAGAACGCAGTGACATACAACACGTACGAAGAGTCCAGAAAAATGAAGTTCAATAGCCAGTGCGGCCCTTCTGCTTGATTCCGAGCATGCGTGGAACTTTGTGCGTCGGAATTGTGTACACACGATCGGAATTTACAATGGATTTTGTTGTCGGAAAATTTGAGAACCAGCTCTCAAATTTTGTGTGACGGAAATTCCGATGGAAAATGTCCGATGGAGCCTACATTGTCAGAATTTCCGACAATAAGCTCCCATCGAACATTTTCCGTCGGAAAATCCGACCGTGTGTACAGGGAATTAGTTTACTTTAATGTAGAACATTTTTCTGGCCACAGGTACCTTTTAGAATCAATGTTGTGAGCTATCCATGGTGCTGATTCTGCCCACTACTTTGGCAAATGATGGAGCTGCTATTCAAAAAAGAGGCACTAACCACTAGGAATGGGTCGAACACCCCCCGGTTTCAGTTAAACACCCTGGGTACTGCCCCAGGGTTTTTAAAATGATCGTTTTTTTCCGGAGCAGTGATTTTAATAAAGCTTAAAGTGAAACAATAAAAATGAAATATTCCTTTAATTATCGTGCCTGGGGGTCCCCTTAGTCTGCCTATAAAGTGGAGTATCTGTGCGATGTATAGAACAGTGCTGCAGCAATAATGACATTTCTAAAGGAAATGTAATGTATTGCCGGCTCCCAGCAATATGGATGAAAAATCAAGGAAAAAAACGGCGTATTGTCCCCCCCAGTCCATATCAGGCTCTTCAGGTCTGGTATGGATATTAAGGGGAAGTCCACACCAATTTTTTTTTAAAAATCGGTGTGGGGTCCCCCCAAAATCCATACCACACCCTTATCCGAGCATTCAGCCTGAAGGTCAGGATGGGGGGGCAAGCGAGCTCCACCCCCTCCTGAACCATACCAGGCATCATGCCCTCAACATGGGGAGGGTACTTTGGGGAGGGTACTTTGTTGATGAGGACAAGAGCTTCTTCCTGACAACTCTGGCCATTGGTTGTTGGGGTCTGCAAGAGGGGGACTTATCGGAATCTGGAAGCCCCCTTTAACAAGGGGGCCTCCAGATCCCGCCCCCCCCATGTGAATGGGTATTGGGTACATTGTACTCCTACCCATTCACCAAAAAAGTGTCAAAAAGTAAAAACCAGACAGTTTTTGACAATTCCTTTATTAAAAAAGAATAAAAAAGTGTCCCATGATGTCCATCCATCTTCAATCACACCGCCAATGTACCTAAAAAATATAAAAATAGAAAAATCTCCGCCTCCATGGGAAGTGTCCCAGCGACTGCTGTCTTTTCGCTATTAACAGCTCTTATATAGGCAAGGGCGGGCCACCCACTGATGTAACCGGATGACCCTGAACCTCTGATGTCACATGACTTCAGAAGGGAGCGGGGTCACCTGGTTAAGTCACCGGGTGGCCCCTCCCTTGCCTATATAACAGCCGCCAAACCCAAAAAACATCAGTCGCTGAGATGCCTCCCATCAAGGCAGAGCTTTTTAACAAAAAATTCTATTTTTCGGGTCCGTCAGGTGGCATGATTGAAGATGGATGGACATTGCGGGACACTTTTTTAATAAAGGAATTGTCAACTGTCTGGTTTTTACTTTTTGACACTTTTCATGGTGAATGAGTAGGGGTACAATGTACCCAATACCCATTCACATGGGGGGGCACGGGATCTGGGGGTCCCCTTGTTAAAGAGGGCTTCCAGATTTCAATAAGCCCCCCCGTCCACAGAGCCCAACAACCACCGGCCAGGGTTGCCGGGAAGAGGCCCATGTCCGCATCAACATGGAGACAAGGTACTTTGGGGGGCACCCCAAAGCATCCTCCCTATGTTAAGGGCAAGCGGCGGCCTAGTATGGTTCAGGGGGGGGCTCTCACTCATCCCCCTCTTTCCTGGTCTGCCAGGCTGCTTGCTCGGATAATGGTCTGGTATGGATTTTGGTGGGGGCCCCTTGCCAATTTTAAAAAAAATTTTGGCATGGAGTTCCCCTTAAAATTGATGCCAGACCCAAAGGGCCTGGTATGGATTTTGGGGGGGTCCCATGCCATTTTTTTGGTTCCCCTTAACCACTTCAGTACACTGTATTATGTACTCTGCACTGCACTATATACCTTGCAATGTATTAAATATACTACACTGATGGCACCATATACTCGCCACTGTATTATATATACTACACTGACTGAACTATATACTCTGAACTGTATTATATACACTATACGGACTGCACTATATACTCTGAACTGTATTATATATACTATACGGACTGCACTATATACTCTGAACTGTATTATATATACTATACGGATTGCACTATATACTTTGCACTGTATTATATATACTATACGGACTGCACTATATACTCTGAACTGTATTATATATTCCACACGGACTGCACTATATTCTCTGAACTGTATTATATATACTATACGGAATGCACTATATACTCTGCACTGTATTATATATACTATACGTACTGAACTATATACTCTGAACTGTATAATATACTGTATACTACACCAACTGCACTATATACTCTGAACTGTATAATATATACTACACTAACTGACTGCACACTACACTAACTACCTGCCTAATCTTCATTCATTTGCTATATACGGCCGCCGTGTAAGCAGCAGCCTTATACAGTGTGGGCCGTGGACTTAGCCCCTGAGCCATGATTAGCCAACCATGGCTCTCACAGCACATTGCACTGTGATTGGCCAAAGCATGCAGGTCAAGTGCGGCCAATCAGCAGCCTTCAATGCACTCGAACTCGCAGTGCATTATGGGGCACTTTGCGGCGGGCGAACTTGCCACGAGCGTTCCACATGTTCGTTTGTTCTACAAACAAACGAACACCCGATGTTCGAGTGGAACTTCGGGACCATCCCTACTAACCACACATACCAACCACTGATAATGATGGGTTCCATGCAACTAGGTACCCCCGATGCCAAGGGGGAGATTCCGGTGTGGGAGAAACAACAGCTACACAGCTTTAAATGAAGGTGGTTATAAAGTCTAAACATTTTTTACCTTACAATCCTTGCATTAGGGTAAAAAAAGTTTAGGCCTCAGCATCTCCCCCTCACCCCTCTTTTACTTACATGAGCCCTCATTGAATCCAGCACTGTGCACATCTGCAGCTCTTCTCTTGCTTCACTTCCTGGTCTCACTGGCCAAGGCAGCAGGAGTCATTGGTTCCTGCTGCTGTGAATCAAAGCATGTCAATAGACGCAGACAGTGAGACTTGGGAGAGAGCGAGTGGCCTCATAGAAAGCAGCTTTCTATAGAGGCATTCAGTGGACGGGAGGAGCCAGGAGCGCCTCCCATCCACCGAAGAAGAATAGGTTTGGGGCCCAAGAAGAATAGGTTTGGGGCTGCCATGTGCAATTCCATTGCACAGAGAAGTTTAGTATAAACCTGTTTGTTATTAAAAAAAAACAAAAACACATACAACCACTTTAATTTTACTGGTCTAAATGTAACTATCATGTTTTGTCTTGCTTCAGTTTCTTACACTCTTCTTCGCTCTTCTTCTATGCTCTGAGCACATGCTTAATGCTATCACAGCTCAATAAATCATGCCCAATAGATCAAGGTGGGGGTAATTGTCAGTACTCAACTGACACTCCTTTCAGCACTAGATAAAGCCTGGACAAAGCATGCAGTCATAGAAACATATTCAGCACTGACAGCATTTGTGGTTGATGACCCAAGTACCCATTGGATAGAGTTTTTTTCTTTTTGGCTAATCCGTTTGTACCTTTACTTTTAAGTGTATGTTAAAAACGAGCAGCACAAATATGATCAGGTCAACTCAACTCTACTGGCAGCAGAGCAAGACCCAGTTTCTGACAAATTGGTTATGCAAAGGCCTAGTGCTGAATTTTATTCATTCAGTGCGCCCTGAAAATTGAGCATTACTTTAAAGGCCTGTGTTTTGTCTTGATTTATTATTTCTCTTTTTTATCACCCATCTGTTTCTGTATTTTTCAACACCCTTCTAGGTTTATATTTTGCAAGATCAATTTAATCTATTTGGGGGAAAAGCCTCCTTGTTTTTTTTTTGCTTATAGTTTATGAGAATATATATAATGTTAAATGTAATCAATACAATCTTTTATGAGTAGCATTGCGGATACCAGCATAAAATGATTTAAAATTATATGCAGACAAAATCAGTGCAATATAAATTACCATCTGCATGCTGTTTCCCAGAATTCCTACATGCTGAAAAAGTCAGTATGAATCATTATAGTTATTTGGGAAGATCATCTCCTAGACCAGTTCCGAGATGTTGCACATTCAGAAATATTATTTTTATTAGTGGATTACAAATTACTTTAAAGTTAAGAATATTGACATCTTTGAGTGAAAATCCATTGATGCATATTCTCCTTGATGACCTTAAATGAATCCAGTTTCTTGAGAAACCTTTCTAGAATTCTTGTAGTGTTCTTAGTGGTTTATGGTGGTCACTTATAGTGGGTATGATATCCGGTAAGTGACTTTGTCTATCAGTCAGTCTAACTTATTCTCAGTAAACAAAACATGACAGATCTATCCTAGCCTCAACAGATGTCGTTTAAGAGAATTAGCTAATATTTCCATTATTTCTAAAATAATTCAAGTTCCTATACTAGAATTTTAAAACATTTTATAATATTTAAATAGCCCTAGCTAACTGGGAACATTTCGTAAAAGGATAAAAAATTTTTTTTATAACTTTCAGTATATACTCCTGGAAAAAAAGAAGTTATAATAAAACTGTGACCATTGACCGTGCACTGGAGACCTTTGTCTTTTACTAACTTGGTGAACAATAGCTACATTTTAGCAAAGGAAGCTTCATTAAATACAATTTACACTGACTATTTCTAAATTGTGTCACTCCAGGCAGCTACATAAACTAAGCATAATGCAGCTAGGCCATACAATATAGCATAGAAATGTCTATTCAAACCCAATCACTAAATTGTCATATAATCTTTAACATGTTAACCTAATTTCAAAAGTCATTTTCAACATTTTAAATCTCCAACCTTCATTAAAATAATACCTGTTGTCTAATAGCAGTTAGATTCAGTTGTATTGTCAGCAGGTGACCTTCATGCTAGTTATTTCACTTCCTGTCCCAGGGCTTTCTTCTTGTCACTATCCTGATGTTTGACAGGTGACATTGTTCCTTCATCTGTTCCTTCTGTTGATTGGGACTCCCTTCCTGACATTTTTGGGCGGATATTTTTGATAATGTACACAAAGTTTACTATGCAGTGTTTTTCCTGTTTATCTCTCTCTTTATCATCAGGGTCAGTCTTCCTTATAGTTTATGGCATGCGTAATTAATCTGTGATTACTGCTACCTAAATTATCCCACACTTCCATATCTCCAATCAGCTCTGTGTTGTTTGTAATTAGTAGGCCCAGCAGAGCATTATCTCTAGTGGGGGATTCCATCATTTCCACATTCAAGAAATGATGGGCTTTGGTTGAGCGAGCAGTTTCATCTACCCAATCAGTACCAGGATTGTTGAAATCCCCCATGATTATACCATTGCCCTGTCTCCCCGTTATCTCTAGCAGTGTAAGGAGACGGGTCTCCATAACTTCCTTAATGTTAGGGGGCTTATAGCGTACCACCAAAGCAATCATGCTTTTGAAGCTCCAGCCACAAAGACTCCACATCCTCACCAGCCCCATTAGCAATGTCATCCCTCATATTCACCATCAAATTGCTGTTTATATAAATGCACACCCCTCCCCCTCTGCTACCTACCCTGTCCCTCCAATACAGGGAGTAGCCTGGACATTTGCCATCCAGTCATGTGAGGTCTGAAACTGGGTTTCTGATATTCCCACCAGGTCAAAATCCTCCCCAGGTAGAAAAAGTTCTAGTTCTATCATTTAATTAACCAGACTTCTAACATTTGTGTGAACATCTTTCTAATTTTGTACTCACATTTATTATTTTAACCTTGCGCATGCTTTACTTCCTTTTAGGTTCAGCATGCCTGCTAGCCTTCAAAACTTTAATTTCCCTGTCATCTGGTTTAAGACCTCCTCCTCGACTTCACCTCCATCTGTACACTCTGACCTTTGTTCTCTGCACTGTATATCCTCCTCTGAAACCCTTCCCCTCACATACTAATTTAAAAGTATCTCCAACCTTCTAGCCATCTTCTAATCATCTTCTCCCCCAACAGAGCTGCAAGGTTCAGTCTGTCTCTGCTGTACAACCAGTAATTGACCAAAATGTCAGCCCAGTTCTCTATGAACTGAAAACCCTCCTTCCTGCACCAGTTCCTCAGCCACATATTTAGGTCTCTGTTATGACTTAAGATACAGGCAATATTTCTGAGACAAATACTTTGTTTTACAAAGATTTTATTGGGTTTTTGAATATTTTACAAAATGCACAAAACATTGTGCGCAAAACAGTGTGATAAGAAGAACAATGTGAAGTATAGTAAAGGCAAGTATAAAGTAACAAATCCATCTAGACATGAAGGCAATACCTAATGAGACTTCCCTGGGATAAAAGCGATTGGTGCATACACAAATCCAACATGAACCTAACTCATGCGGTTATCCAATATAAATGTATATGGCCCGTTGAAACTTTTTCCTCAATACAAGTAAGAAAGGAGAGAAGATAAAGATGCTGACACCCAGAAAGGAAACATAGCACTGAAGGAAAAAGTGGAAAAGTTGAGGAATGCCGCTTATGATCTTCGACAGCTCACTGAGAAAGGAAAGAAGAAGAAGAGGACAGTGAGAGAGGGAGAGCTTACCTAAGGGGGAAGGTAAAGGGGGGGTTCTCTTATGATCCAGTCTGCCATTCCACCCTGATTCAGACTGTGCAGGCTGTCATATGGACATCAAGGAGCGGTCCAGGTCTAGGTGGTCATTGAATTGAAACTAATATCTTGGAGGTCCTTTTCTTTATTATAGTGCCTATATCCCTGAAATCATTTTTAAGGATGCTCCATCTTACCCTGATTTTGTCATTTCTTACCAATATGTACCATGACATCTGGGTCCTCCTCAGCCCCACCCAACAATCTGTTCATCTAAAAAACAATTTGTCAAACCGAGTGCCTGGCAAACAACATACTGTTAGAGTCTTTGTGTGTTAGGGAAATGGCCATAGAAGTACTGGCAAACATGCCAACACCAGAAATGGGCGCCGTAGGCGCATTTCTGCGTGTATGCGCATTGGCAGAAGAATGGCGAATTGTCCCGTGCACATGCACAATGGCGCGTGCGTTACGTGAAAATGAACCTCTTGCTGGCCTATAAAAGGCTGCTGCTGTGTCTTCCAAATTGCTGGATTGTCATCAGCTTTCCTGTGCTCCTTAATCTCTGTGTCTGTTCCTTGGATTTCCCGTTGTGACCCAGCTTGTTCCAGACCTGTTTTACCTCTTCTCCTGGCATTTCCCTTGGCTTGTTCTACTGATCTTCCTCCTGCTTGATCACCTGTGTATGGCCCCAGCTTGTCTCACAAACTTTGCTACCTCTTACCGGATTGCCCACCTGTTTATGACCCTCAGCCTGGTGTCTACTTCTGTATCCTGAGTGAACGGATTGTCCAAAGGACAGCTGAAGTTCCTAAAAGGAAATTTACCTTGCGACCTACTCTGCAATCCTCCTCAGTCTAAAGGTGATGATCAGCACTGCTCATCCAGACCCTGCCAGCAACATGTGCTTCTTTGGTCACTATACCTCCTGTTCCACTTTCAAGGGTATACTGCACTTAGTCGCAAGAGGAGCCCCTCTCTGCACATTGACCTTGGATCAGGTATGTGGCAGTACAATTAAGCCATGTCAGAGGCTAACAGAGGTGGTTCCCCACTGGAGACTCTGTGCCAGCAAGCCACAGCCCTTACCCAGGAAGTTTCTCCAACTCCTGCTGATCCGAGTCCACTGTCTACCAGCACTGCATCAGCTTCTTCATCACAGGAACGTGCCAGCTCAACTCATACAGTGATGGTTTCTCCTCCTGAACCACGAGTACCAACGCCTGAATGATTCCTTAGTTCAGGGCTTTTAAAAATGCTTGTTTACTGTACCTGGCCCTTCAGCCCAGAACCTTCTCTGTCGAGACTGTGAAAGTGGGGTTCATTATTTCTCTATTATCTGAAGAACCTCAAACTTGGGCTCATAACCTGCTGGAGCAAAAGAATCCTGTACTTACTTTTGTGGACACCTTTTTAGAGGCGATAGCACAACTTTATGACGATCCTCAGCATACAGCAACCGCTGAGTCTCGCATCTCTACAAGGGAAATGTCCAGTGGAAGATTACACTGTTGAGTTCCGCAAGTGGTCCGCTGACACCGGCTGGAATGACGCTGCTCTTAAATATCAGTACCGCCAAGGACTATCTGAGATCCTTAAGGGTGAACTGGCTTGAGTTGAGACTCCAGCTACTTTGGAAGGGTTGATACAATTTGCCATTAAGCTTGACAGATGCCTGCGGGAACAGCGGTCAGAATGCTTCCAAACCTGCCAGGCCTACTTGGATGCTGCCTAAGATTCCACCTGCTTCATTTCCACTACCTGTACCCTCCGCCACCACAGCTGATGAAGGGGAACCTATGCAATTGGGTCTAGTCTTTTCTTTCCTTACCCCTAAAGAGAAGCAACTTCGTCGGCAGGCCAATCTCTACCTCTACTGTGGAGGGTTTGACATTTTCTTTGCAACTGCCCCATGAGACCCAGTAAGTCTTATTAACAAAGTCCTATGCATTTTCAGGTCTCCGGATATTCTCCTTCTCACCTTGTTCTCCCTGTCTCCCTACAGGTGGCAGAAGGAGAGGTCAGGCTCCTGGCGACGGTTGATTCTGGGCCTGCAGCTGCTTTCTGGACTTTTCCCTAGCTAAAAGACTCTGTGCACCTCTTCATAATAAGAAACAAAGGCTTGAAGTACATTTGGCGGATGGTTCCTTACCCAGTTTTAGACTCGTTACCCAGGAAACCAAACCCATCCTTACAATCACGGATTCCAGTCACCAAGAATTCATCTGTTTTGATGTGCTATATTCACCCTTGTTTACTATAATTGTGGGAATCATAGAAAAGAAATCTCCTTTTCTTCTGCCTACTGCTTACAGCATTGCCTCGTCCCTGATTCCAGTAATTCTGCTAACTGTTTGACTGTTCAGCCCATACCCAGTGCACATCAGAATGTTCCATCAGTCTATCAAGAATTCCTGGGTGTTTTCGACAAAAAGAAGGTTGACATCCTCCCACCTCATCAGCCTTATGACTGTCCAATAGAGTTACTCCCCGAGGCTGAAATCACTTTTGAACGTATATTCCCTTTATCTGAAGTTGATTTGGAAGCCTTATGGTTGTACATTAACGAGAATCTTGAAAAAGGGTTCATCTGTCCTTCTTCTTCTTCTCCTGCTGGGGCTGGCATATTCTTTGTTCAAAAGGAGGATGGCTTACTGAGACCTTGTGTGGACTATAGGGAACTTAACAAGGTCACCATAAAAAAAGATACCCGCACCCGCTCATTCCTGAACTGTTTCAAAGATTCAGAACTGCTCAGATCTTCACAAAATTAGATCTGCGGGGAGCTTATAACCTTGTTTGTATCTATGAGGAGGACGAGTGGAAAATGGCATTTAGAACTCGATTCAGACATTTTGTGTACCTCGTCATGCTGTTCGGGTTGTGTAATGCCCCAGCCACATTCTAACACCTGGTAAATAATATCTTCCTGAGAGTTCCAGGACAACTTTGTAATCGTTTACCTCATTGGCATCCTCATCTTTTCTGACACCTTAGAACTCCATCGAACCCACATAAAAAAGGTACTATCAACTTTGAGAAAGTACAGGCTTTATATTAAGGCAGAGAAATGCGATTTTGAGAGAATATCTATTCAACTTTTGGGACTTGCTTGCTCCACAGAGGGAATCGCAATGGATCCACAAAAGATGAAGGCAATTTTGGAATGGCAAGCCCCTTCAGACAAGAAAGGCGTCCAACGATTCGTGGGCTTTGCCAATTTTTATCGAAGGTTTTTGAAAGGATTCTCTGCAATCATCACCCAATTGACTCACCAACAGGTTTGGTTTCGATGGTCCCAAGAGGCTCAAATAGCCTTTGATAAACTGAAGAATCTGTTTATTTCTGCACCAGTGCTACAGCACCCAGACCTGGTCTTGCCATCTGTGTTGAAAGTGGATGCCTCGGAAGTAGCCACACGGACAATTTTGTCCCAACGTCAGGAGCCTAAAGCTCTTCTCCATTCTGTAGCTTTTGCTTCCCAAAAGACAAGTCCACCAGAGAGGAATTATGACATGGGTGATCGGCTGGCTATTAAGTTCACCCTGGAGGAATGGATGTACTTGCTGGAGGGGGCTGCTCATCACATTATGATTTTCACGGACCATAAAAACCTGGGGTACCTCAGAACAGCTGAACAGCCAAAACCCCGACAAGTCCAATGGGCATTATTTTTCTCCAGGTTTAAATTCCACATCTTGTATCGACCAGCTTCCAAGAATGGGAAGGCCAATGCACTCTCCTGGATGTTCTCAGATACACCTGAAATAACAGAACCTGGTACCATCCTATCTGCAAATTTTTTTTGCTCATCCTACCTGACTTGAAAAAAGCAATTAGACAGGCTTCTACCCAGTATACTGAGCCAGAAGTGTCTTCTCTAAAGAATCAAGAAGGATTGCTATGGTATCAGAACAAAATTGTTGTTCCTCAACAAGTAAGACTTTAAGTCCTAAGGACTTTTCATGATCACAAGCTTGCTGGACATTTCGGGATACAGAAAACCTCTGAACTTGTTCAATGCTCTTTTTGGTGGCAGCAGTCTCAATCAAGATTTCAGAAATTATGTCAGCTCCTGTACCATTCGCCAATGCAACAAGGGTTCCAATGCCTGCTTCCTCAGAGGGGCGGAGTGAACTAGCGTCACCCGAACGTTTATATACACAGCGTGATCGTCAAGGGAACAAGACGCTATCATAGGAGGCGGCATGAAACCACTCCCTCTCCAAAGAGACGGCGGCGGCATGAAACCAGTCCCTCTCCAAAGAAATAACAAACCTGACATGCAGTAAATCCACAGACAGGAAATAGTAATATTACATTGCCAAAAATAAAGGCTGCGAATCACTGACCCCTAGTGGCAGTTATAGGAATGGCATTGCATATACCAGGGATATGCAATTAGCGGACCTCCAGCTGTTGCAAAACTACAAGTCCTATCATGTCTCTGCCTCTGGGTGTCATGCTTGTGGCTGTCAGAGTCTTGCTATGCCTCATGGGACTTGTAGTTTTGCAACAGCTGGAGGTCCGCTAATTGCATATCCCTGGAATATACCAATAAAACCCAGGGATCATACAATTAAATAAAGCACCCGCTGTCATCCTGCATACCCATAAATCAGTACATATTAAAACCCAGGCACTCTGCACAAATAATAATGCAACAATTAAAAGAGTAATCCTAATAAATAAGCAACTTTTAAAATGTAATTAAAAAATATTAATAGGCCTGCTAATTAGACTAAAAATGATCTATTGGAAATGAAACAATTTAGGGAGGAGCCACGTCTTGACATCACCCGCTGTCATCCTGGATCTCCATGCTCATGGTGTTTTTTACTGCTAAATGCGCTGTTGTAAAGAAGCCCTTGTGAGTAGCCATTTTTGCTTATCAATAAAGTCTTTTTAGAAATCATCAGTGTGCACTTAGATTTTGCTTCTCTCTTACCACTATATCCCTGGGATGCCGATCGGTTGATCCGGACCTTCGTTTGGAAGTTATACCCATATGGGATATGCGTTGTTGACCATCTGTTAGTTCAGTGGTCCACACCTAGAGGTGAGCAAAGCAGGCATGCTGGGGGTGGAGGGAAAGTCACCCTTACATTGAAATTTCTCACGTGGATTCTTTGTTGCTGGGACTGTTAGTCCACCTTCCATCTTTCTAGTTTATATTGGATTCATATGGACTTCTTTATCACATTTGAAATGTTTTATTGAGCCCTTTATTGCGCTGCACTTCTTTGTATATTATTGACTTTTGGATTATGTGAAAAAATCTTAGTGTTCAGCTGTATTTATTTTTGTTTGTTCTCTCTTTGCGCTGATTGTATTTTATTCTTTTTTATACTTTCTGGGCAATAACATACAAAGGAGTCATTGTAGTTAGTTGTTGTAATTAGAAAAAAACAGTTCATACGCCTGTAATGACTTTAACTGCTAATTTACATAGCTGAAAGGGAATGATTTTAACCTTCTGTAGCTTAAAAAGTATAAGAAAAATGGGAACAAAAACACTAGATGCACTCAAGTTTACCATGACTGTTTACATCTTTTCATGCATCTCTTTTCTGATAGGAATCCTCCTCTAACTATACTACTAACTGCGATTGCTATTGTTACATTATTAGCTACAAAGGGTTAAATTAAGTCTGGGATAAATGAATATCAGATTAGGCAAGCTGCCAAGTAGGCTGCCACCACAGATGCATTCATCCGAATACAGAATGACCTCCAGGCGGACAGGACACTCACTGCCATGCTAACGACTCATTGACATTTGTCTGAATTATCGCGAGTGATTCATTTTCTCCTGCCACAGCTGCCCTCAAGTTGGTTGTTTTAAATTATTTTGTTATAATTGTAATAGGCTTTTTATCCTGAGGAGAAAGAAATTAAAATCAGTGATCAGTTCTAAAGGCAGCAGCTGTTCCTCTATGATGGGAGTGCAGACACCAGCCATACGTTTCTGTACACAACTGATTTATTGTTATGCAGCAGGAACATATATTAGGACTCACCATGCAGATAATATTATTCTTTATAAAGAGCCTTTTACATTAGTTTGGCCATAACAGTCAGTAGACACCTCAATAATACTAAATCAACCCAAACACAGTTTTGTCAAGTTACATAATGTATATGTTCCATTTAAAAGTTAGCCTGCTTTTGATTTTTATCGAAAGCGCATACAAAAGCACATGGATGTCTCTTGGTATAGCAGAAAGGGGTTTTCTTCACTGAAATCATAACATGTCAATCAAAACTAGAATTGCTAGAAATATTATTTTAATAAGTAATGACTGGGCATTTCTTGTATTAAGCATGTACATATGCAGGATAAGTTAAAAATTAGACATTTTTGACAAATAAAACTAAAAGCCTTAAAGAGGAAGTAAAGTGTTCCTATTTAATTGTACCTACAGATAAGCCTATAATAAGGCTTACCTGTAGGTACTGTAAATATCTCCTAAACTTGCACCGTTTAGGAGATATTTACTATATACGCCGCCGCTAAAATCATTGGCGCATGCGCACTGAAGGAACGGCCGATCGTTCCATTTCTTCAAGGCCCTATGCTGTGAGCGGGAGTGACGTCATCGTTGCTCTGGTCAATCATAGCGCCAGAGTCCGCAAACTCGGAAGAAACTCCGGGGAAAATGTCAGCCGTCTCAGTGGTGTGCGGGCGCCACAGCAACAGCTTCGTTCTAAGGCAGTGGCTCTCAACTTCTGTCCTCAGGACCCACTAACAGGCCAGATTTTAAGTATTGCCTTGGGCAGATGCAGACTAGAATACTGCAATCACTGAGCAGCAAATGATATCACCTGAGATTTATTTCAGTTATCTTGCAAACCTGGCCTGTTGGTGGGTCCTGAGGACAGGAGTTGAGAACCACTGTTCTAAGGTAAGTATTTCATAATGAGCTAGTATGCAATGCAAACTAGCTCATTATGCCTTTGTCTTACAGGTTTTTTTGTTTTTTTTTAGGGTTTACAACCTCTTTAAAAGAGATCTGTATTAAAAGAGAATGCCCTTGATAACCTCCTTTTTAAAAATGCTTCCCTTGCTATCTCACTACTAGCATGCACATTAGAAAGTTAGAGTAAAGTCAGAAAAATGGTAAATTACCATTTTCAGCAGAAGAGTTCAATTATGGCAGCCTTACTGAAAGAGTAGAGAATGTTTACTTTTACTGGATGCTCTCATACCTCCAATCAGGTGCAAGGAAAAAACATGTTTTGTTAAGCTCCCCTACAAGCTACTGGGTATTCTTTGTAAGGAAAGCTGTAGATGATACACTAAAGCTGGTCATACATTAATATTTTTTTTTCGTTCAACCAGCTGGTTGAATGAAAAAAAAAAATGACCCGATTGAATGTGTGCAAGGGGGAACTACTTCCGCTGTGCTAAATGTGTTCTGATGGCAGAGAGGCTTCCCTGTTGTCAGAATACGCTGATCAATGCTGCCTGCTAAAGCCAGCAGCACTGATCGCAAAGGAAAAACCGGAGTGGCTTGTTGTACAGAAGTCATTCAGTAGAACAGCTTCTGTACAACCAGCCTGCCCATTCATGGATGGAAATTTGGCCTGTTCAATAAGTAAGGGCACTATACATGAATTTTGATCCATGTATGGCCACCTTTAGTCACGATGGTCAGATCAAGCTTCCCAGACTTTCAGAAGTGCCCTCACCTTCCTTGCTCTGCATGATTAACTGTATCTTACAGTGCTAATGTATACACTATGTAGGACAGGAGAGAAGATAGGAAGCAATGGCATGGGCTGACATCAGCCGCATTCACACCATGTCCACTAATTTGCTCTTCTGTGTCTCTATTGCTATCATATTCCCCCACCCTTTAAAAAAGCTTTGTTGATATCGGCTTCCAAGTCCCTTCCTTCCACCTTCATTCTCTTCCCTTAACATTAACATATCTGTGTTTATAGATGAAAAACATAGCACAGGATCAAGAGGGTGGTCAGAGCAGGACACAATCCTATGTGTATGAAATCCTTTATTTGAACAAAATAAATCAATTAATTTGGGTACAACCAGCATGCCGGGTTTTACCTGCGATTATCGCTAGCTGCTGCTATAGCAGTCTTCTCTGTCTTCTCCCAGCAGGGGTGGCTTCCCCTGCCCCCTCACCAGCAGAAGATAATGGCCCGGCAGAAGAGATTCCTGCAGCAATACTGTCTTTGTTGATGGGGGAATAGATCAAATTTTTTTTCCTGCAACCTGTGGTTACAGGAAAGAAATTTGCTCCATGTATGGCTGTCCTTAGTCACAGTGCTGCAATGTTGCACCTGATTATTCTTTTACAAACAAGTAAACTATTTGGGGATTTTTTTCCATTCAACATTCACATAATGCACATATTTAGTGTATATTATGCAATTTACTCCTTACTCCTTACAGCATGATGTATATTAGCAGCAATTTTTCAGCACATCTGATCTCCAACGAATATTCTGGTGCCATTTCTTTCCTCTCCATACATGGTAAGTTTATCATACAGCTGTGAATGATCAGTATTTTGTAGCAAATGGTATGGGCATCTGTAAAGTAGATATAAACTTAATCACCAAAATCTTACATAAAGTTAACATGATAATATAAAAGTTATTTTTTAATTTTTTTTTTTAAATCTACAGCTTTCATTAAATGTCCCTTGTAATTGGGTGACAACCAGGGCAGCCATCAGAAATTTTCAGGCCCCTTACACAGCTTTAGGCCTGGGCCCTCCGAGCATGACCACCAACATTCCCCAGGGCCTGCCCACAGGACATCCCATCAAATCCACACACCGGCCACCTCACCTGTTTGCACTCAGCCCCCCCAATCCTGTATATATGCCAGCCCCCCTCACACCTGTATATATGTCAGCCCCACCCCCCCCACACACACACCTGTATATATGCCAGCCCTCCACCTGTATATATGCCAGCCCCCTCAAACCTGTATATATGTCAGCCCCCCCACACCTGTATATAGGTCAACCCCCCTCACCTGTATATATGCCAGCCCCCTCACACCTGTATATATGTCAAACACCCCCCACCTGTATATATAAATGTAAGCCCCACACATAAACAAATCTGTAAACACACAAGCCTCTGGCCCCTCCCTGTACACAAACAACCCCCTCCCCTTCCTACCTAGTCCCAGTTCGTTTTCACAAAGCTAACATGTTGCTGACACAGAGGAGCACAGTACAGGCAGTTCACACGAGGGGTGCACATTCACATAGTAGCCAGAGGTGGTAGTAAAGAGCTTGATGTCTGAGCTCAATGACACAGAGAGCAGCAGAAGCTGCAAGATCAGATCATTTCTATAGAGCACGAAACAGCTCCCCTTCATCTGTCCTGCCTTCTCCTGGCCTGGGCAGTCCCCTTGGGCCCCGGGGCCCCTTACAGTTGTATTGGCTGTACCCCCCTGATGGTGGCCCTGGTAACAAAATTGTCTCATGCATTACTTGTCCAGATTATAAGTGTATGTGTGTATGCTGATGTGTGTGTATGCTCATTGCACTGGTATGTTCTGCCGTTCTCACCATCCACAAAAAAAGCATGTGGTGTCATTTCACAAGAGGAAGGTAGGAGACAAGTGCAGTTGTGGCAGATCAAGATGTATATTTCTGTACTTGCAGGGTCTATAAAGGGAAAGAACACAGGGAAATGTGTTTGTATTGTAATGATGCACTGCATGGGGTTATTTCGTTATTAACCCTGACAAATACTTTAAAATCAATAACGCAAAATGCTTAGACTTTACTACATGAAAATGGACAAGTATTAACAAACCCTTAATGTTATTGCCCCAAGGTTGTGGTTGGCTATAACTAATGAACTATCCAACGCATCCTGCATTCTCTCTCCCTGTATGGGGACCTTTAGATTCAAGTCTGTATCCAGCCCTGGGACTTTTATCATATAATATTTGAACAAACCACACCAAAACACAAAGAGATAGTGAGCCTTGATATATAACAAAGAATGCATTTTCTCAATGGAAAATGATCATTTATATAATCAGACAGGAAGTAGTAATCCTTGTCCCTTCTGCAAAGCTTTATTAATCTCATCTTTCCCCTGTCCCCAGAGGCTACTCTGGTTTAGAAGATGGAATACCAGCACATTAAGTATGTTGAAAAATCAAAGAGCCCTAATGGAAGCAATAAGTCATTGAGAGAGAAAGTGGATTGTTCATCTGCTGAGTGGACCAGGAAGATACAACACAAATGTATTTCCAAATGGAATTTTAGACTGACAACATGTAAGACGAACATGATCTATACTTATCTTTGTGCACATTCAAATAAAGCACATTCATTTTAGTCTTATCACAAACAGAAAAAGAATAGTAATCTGTGTAAATGTAAATGTCGCCAAGCTTCTGTTCAATAGTCTTTATGACAAACATGTTGCTGCTATTACAGCTTGAACCTCCCAGGTGATAAAACACTGTTTGCTGCACGATGTTAAGAGCGGTGCTGTGTACTTGCATTTGCTAACAATAAGAACAGTGTGATAACAATGCTTAATAATTAGTCAATTAATGCCTTTTGTATGCCTGAGGTGTTAGGCTCTTGCCTTAGTTCTTCTTTTGTTTCTATCACTTTCAAATAGGTTTGGGTGCCCAGAGGAAAAGCTAAACTGCATAAATCGTTGATTGCATTTCTGCTATTGAACAGATTAACCAAATCCTCAGAAGTGTTTGGAAAATCAATATGCTTATCCCTCTGAGCTATATCTATCCATCTAAGTCTCACAATATAACAAAAAAAAGTGTTATTGTAAGTTAAAATAGTAATATGCATAAGTCTAACCAATCTTGCTTATATTACACCTAGAAGTAATCAATTTTTCCAGACATTTATTTAATAGCAAGCCTGCCAAATACAGCAGGACTTTTGAAGTGCTGTGACCAACTCTACCAGTGTATTAGGATCACCTTCAATTGGGCATTAGTGTACATACTAACACCAGTGTGCTTATTATTGCACTCAGAGGTATTCCGTAATGTTTGACATCCTCTATCCTTTTAGGGCAAACTGTAATAGATTTAATGTTGTGTAAATTACTTTGAGTAAGTTTTCATATTTTTAAACTGACGATTTATATATTTTTTTTCTACTAATTATTTGGAATCCTAACTTTACAAAGAAATATTTGGTAAAGTATGCACCCATGGTGTGGGATTCACAGAGCATTCTGAGTTTTCTAAAGAGCACAGCAGAAGATTTGTATGGAAACATGCAAATAGAGGGGGACAGGGCACGAACCCAGGGCCATCTTTAACACAGGGTAAAATGGGCATCTGCCTCTGGCCCAGTCATTGTTGTGGGGCCCAAAGCAGCTGCCCCTTGAGCCTGCCATGGGAGTAACATCAGGGGTTGCTCCTAGCTCCAGGGAGCCCATCCGGCCACCCTGTCATATCACTGTAGCCGAGCGCTATGCACCCCCTACTCTTTCCCCACTCTCCTGCTTTACCCTCCCACTGCTGCGTAGACCCCTATAGTGGGTTTCAGGTCAGCTGTGCTATGACAGAGAAGAGGTGCAGCTGTAGATTGTATGTCTGCTTGCTACATGCTCGCCTACCCCTCCTCCTGTTAACAGTGGGCTCAGTGTAAGCATTGCTTTCTCTTCTCTCTCCCTCCAGCTAAGCAAAACAAGAAGCCAATCAGAAGAGACTTAAGGGGCATGATGGGACATGTAGTCCCGAGGAGTGGACTGTTCGCTAAAATTAATGGAGCCTGAGCTACACCCTGATTTTAAAGGAGATGGAAGCTAGGCTTGCCCTGGCAAAGATTCACCAGGACAGTGCAGTGTTCCGGGGGGGAGTTAGTGAGAGAAATGTGTGGTACAGTTCCCCCCAGAGAGAGAATGAGCTACTGAAAAATCACTAAGCGACATGTGGGAGAGACTGCAAGAGCAGGAGGACCATGTTGCCGAGCCACTGCCAGGATACAGACCTTGCTGCACTGCCTACACAATCAGCACTTGATCAAAGGGACCACTGCTGCTGTGTCACTGGACCTGGTGAGAGGCCTTGCAGCCACTATTTGCTACCACCGCTAGACAATGAGCCATTAGGAACTATTTAACCAGCTACCTTATAGCTATGGTACCAGTGGCAGAACTACCAGGGTCGCAAAGGTTGCACTTGCAACCGGGCCCTGGCATTCCGCCACCATAGGAGAACCCCAAGATGGCATGAAAGGGTCCTGCAGCAGAATATGCCAGGGACAAATCCCTCCCCCTACCTTCTTCGCCAGCAGGGATCAGTTGGCTCCCACTGGAGTGTTGATCATCTCTGATATGGAGCCTACTGCGAGGCTCGCAGTGATTGGGTGGGATTCAGGGAGGGGATGTGGCCAGCCTTGGAGGTAATCACGGCTTGTGGGGCAAGCTGTTTTAAGAGGCTAAGTCAGGCTGCAGAGTGGCCTAGACAGATGTACCGTAAAACCTTGGATTGTGAGCATAATTAATTCCAGAAACATGCTTGTAATCCAAAGCACTGTATAGCAAAGCACATTTCCCCATAAGAAATGATGGAAACTTAAATGATTCGTTCCACAACCATTTATTCATAGGTTCTTCAGTTTAAAGTCCATATAAAAAGATAATAGCAATGTGACCAGGTTATGTAACCATAAAATGTCCATCCACAAATGGAAGCTTCCACAAAGGGATTAGAAGCAAAATCCATCAGGAGCTACAGAGTATAAAAGAGAAGAGAGGTGCCTCTAAGTATAGCAATATAGTTACATTTAATGAAGGTACAACATTTAGCAACTCACATGGTTGATGATTAAAAAGAGGCACATCTAAGTTTGCAGGCACCTGGGATAAAGCTGTCCACATCCTCTGCACCGCCGGCTCTCACCGCTGTCAGTCTGCAATCGTGACCGGAAAAACTACCCTGCAGTAGAGCGACCTGAAAGCGTGGCTTGAACAGCTCGTGGCGCACAGAGTGAAAGCGATGGTGTCTATGGCAGTAAGGGAGATGGTTTATGTGGACAGCTTTACCCCGGATGCCTGCATACTTAGATGTGCCTCTTTTAATCATAAACCATGGGAGTTGCTAAATGTTGTACCTTCATTAAATGTAACCATATTGCTACACTTTGAGGCGCCTCTCTTCCTTTTTATACTCAGTTGTGACATGACGTTAGTTGTATATCAAGACATTGTATATAAAGTCAAAATTTATTTAAAAATGTTGCTTGTCTTGCAAAACGCTCTCAAACCAAGTTACTCTAAAACAAAGGTTTTACTGTATGTGCTCTGAGTGGAGATAGTAGATCCCATGGGAAGCACACGATAACCCTTTTATTGCTAGACGATCCCTGGTGGAAATATTATGCATTTCCACTAGGGTTCTCTTCATGGTTTCTTGCACCAGGGCCCTGAAGGTTCTAGTTACATCTCTGCCAGTGGCGGAACTACCAGGTTCTCAAAGGATGCACTTGCAACTGAGCCCTGGTGTTCTGCAGGGACTCGTGTGATAGTACACACTCACTTGGTGGACCACCCACCAAGTCTCTCCACCTATTTAATTTGCAGCTGCAGGCAGATAGGGCATGCCATCGGAGGACAGAAACTGGAGTATAGTAATAGGAGAGGAGATGGAGAAGGTCTCTGCTGTCTGAAGAGAATCAGGACACAGAGTGATGGAGAAACGTGGAGGGAGTCGAGAGCTCGCATGCAGACAGGAGGAACCGACTGACAGGTGACAGCAAGTGCCTGTCACTGATCCCATCCCCACAGCACTGCCATTCACCCCATCCCTCCCATTGCTAATAACAAGATCTAGTAGTTTTCTGTCTATTGGTGGGTCCCCTCACGTCCCCAGTCCATGATGTGCAGGCAGTGAGGAGATGATGTGCTGTAATCTTCAGCAACCAATCAGTGAGCCATATTGATGCACATTAACCTATAGAAAAGAATCAGTGAGCAGTAATAATGTGCAGTAACCTCTAGTAACCAATCAGTGAGTAGTAATGATGTGCAGTAACTTCTAGCAACCAGCCATTGAACAGTAGTGATCTGCAGTAACCTCTAGCAACCAGTTAGCAGTAATGATGTGCTGCAACCTATAACAACCAACCAGTGAGCAGGTAATTATATGCAGGTACCTCTAGCAACCAATCGGTGAGCAGTAATGATATGCATTAACCTCTAGCAACCAATCAGTGTATATTTTACAATACAAATCTATTAACAAAGGTCAGGCCACATACTATCACTGTGCTACAAAACTCAATCTAAACCAGAATGTTTCATGTACATATACATTATAACTATGATGCTTACATGGAAACGAGGATTCACATGTGCTGATTAGCATGTGCTGATGGTATAGTTTACCTTCGCTTTATTCAAGCTCACACATATAAAGTATATATAAAACCTTTAAAATGACCATGGCATCCCTAAAAGCCACATCCATGTCTTGGACATACCCACCACTCTCTAATGCTGTTTCCACCCCTAAGATTAGGAATGGTGTTATACAGTACCTTGTGATGTAGCATTGAAGATCAACAGGGCTGACAGTTGCAGGATATATGATCTTTGATCATCACTTGTAACAATAGGGCAACCATTAGGATAAACGTGTTCACTGGAAGGTGAACATCACAGGAAGAATTTCTAAGATATTGGAAAATCTCTTAGCAAACAGCCTCCAATCATTTCCTTTTTTATGGAGAAAATGGAACGTGTATTTCTTCTTGCCACATGTACAGTACATGTTATCCAAGTTAGGAAGAGCATGCTATGTACTGGTGTCTCTTCAATACTAGAAAGGTGAGAAAATGTCTCAGTGAGACATCTACCCATCTATGCCCAATTTTTGCCTATAGAAGCACAATTGATAAATTGGTTACTGAGAAGTCTGCTTTGAAAATGGGTGGAATACACACTTACACATTCAAAAAGATAATGTATTTATGCTCAGTTAAGAATATCACCCAAAACACAATGCAATGAGGGTTTCAGATGACTGATTTTGTAAATCCTTGATATAAAGTAATAGACTGATTTGAATTGCGGAATATTTTTCAATATTAAAAATATTTCAGTAGACAGCAGAGTTTAATAAGCACACATTTTTTTCTTCTTCTAGCAATGAAAGGTCAGTAACTCAGTTGTCATTCATGGATGTTGGAAATTAGACTCTGAGGCACTTCTGCAATATTCTCATTAATTAAATTGAAAGCTAGTAATTTGTCTTCTATTTTGTTTTGGTTACAGCAACTTAATACCTACAGCCACATTATCAGACTTCTAAATCACTCAATATCCAAGAACAGAGGTAAACAAACATTATGGCATCCAGCTGACCATGTAAAGTAAGGAGCAGATAAATGCAATTAAATATTTTTATGCAGACTCTAAAAAGCATACTGAACCTAATATAGAGAGAATGGAAAACAAACACAGAAAATGACATGGCTATTGCATGATGTGCTTTCAGGAAAAAATATCACTATAAAGTAAATAAATGGACAATTACTCTTGGTTTGCTGTGAATGATGATAACATTTGTAGAGAATGTGGATGTCCCACACAAAGAACAGTTTACATGGCAAACCTGAAGGACAGCAACAAAATAATGCCCTAATGTGTCTCACTGGAAATCTAAAAGATGCCAGTGAAACTCTTAAAAGTTCAGTTAACATTGAAAATTAAAGACTATGATGCATGCAGAAAATATAGCCTACTTGTTCAGTACTATGTAGAGTATGCTTAAAGAGGAACTCCAGCCCCCCTCCAAAAATTAAAAGTCAAGAGCTACAAATACTGTAGCTCCTGACTTTTAATATTGGGACACTTACCTGTTCAGGGTTCCCGCAATGTCGGCACCCCAGGCGATTTTTCAGTAGACTCTCGGGTGCTGCTGCCGCCATTCCTTGTAAGGGAAACTGGCGGCTTCACAGTCAGTTCCTTACGGTGCATGCACGATGCGCTCTGCGCTTTCTGAATGGCCCTGCGGCGGTGGAAGGAGGAGGGGGCTGAACTTCTGGCAGGGCCTCCCGGGAGTGGGAAAGGATACCTGTCAAAAAGGAGTACCTGCTCCCCCCCTCCCCGAAAGGTGCCAAATATGGGGGGAGGAAGCAAACAAGCAGAGCTTCCTCTTTTGGGTGGAGCTTCACTGTAAGCAAAATCAAGAAAAAGCATGTTCAGTACATCTCTCCAGTACATGCTCATTCCCATATGTTTTGGCTTGTACTGCGGCAAGTTGGCTCCCCTGCGCGAATCGCCGTCATTGTACGTTAGGCGTACACAGTGATTTGTGGGCCCATTCGCGAGGGGGGCCAACTAGCGAGTCCGGTGGACTCTATGTCCGCCGGCCACCCTCGATCGCTCCAGAGACAGGCAGAACGGGGATCTGTCAGTGTAAACAAACAAAAAAGTGTGGAAAGTGTCCCATCTCTCTGCTGCAGTGTTGCAGTCCCGCTAAAAATCACAGATCACCGACATTACTAGAAAAAAAAATGCAATAAACATACCCCCTATTTTGTAGATGCTATAACTTTTGTGCAAACCAATCAATATACGCTTTTTGCTATTTTTTTTTTTTTTTTTTTACCAAAAATTTGTAGAAGAATACATATTGGCCTAATCTAATGAAGACTTTTTTTATTTTTTGGGGGGGATATTTATTATAGCAAAAAGTAAAAAATATTGTTTTTTTTTTGTTTTTTTTTTAAATGTCGCTCTTTTTTTGTTTATAGCGCAAACAATAAAAAGGTGATCAAATACCAGCAAAATAAAGCTCTATTTGTGGGAAAAAAAGGACATCGATTTTTTTTGGGTACAACGTAGCACAACCACGCAATTGTCAGTTAAATTGATGCAGTGCCATATCAGGAGGCCTGTAGAAGGAGCTGATGCTCCGAGCGCATAGACTTGTTTACCCAGTCTTCCTTTCTTTGGTGCCTATCTGCTTCCTGGTGACGTCATCTCCCTGTGCTCCATGGCGGCCCAGGCCGACTTCCTGGTGGTCACAGGATGGATTGCAGCTCACCTATAAACCTGCCAGACCCGTGCACGCTCATTTTGGATGCCGATCTACACCTGCAGACACCATCATATACAGATGAGCCTATTTTTAAGTTATTTCTTGTAAGTGCACTACCTACTTTGCTGCTAATAAATTGCATTTAATATACTACACTCAGGTTGGTGCTTCCTGTGTCTCCCCCTTCTCAAATCTGTTTACAGAGCTGGCTTTTCTCTGAGGACAGCTGCTGCTTGTCATCTCACCCTAAGAACTGTTGCTGTATGGACTATTGAGCTGCTATTGTTCTCACACTGCCTGTTGTATTTTTACATGTGCACAAGTATTTGCACTTACAGTTTTTTCTTTACCAATTGGAAAATGAAAGTTTTACCAAATCCCCGGACCTTGCATTCACTATATCTGGCTACCACCGTACACAGAACATGGAAATGCAATTATTTTAGTAAATATAAACTGCTAAATACCTTTTCTCATCAGCAGTACATACCGGTCTTGTGACTTCTATCAGTGTCTGGTTAAAGCTTGTAGGAGGAGTTTTCATTCTCCTCTGTCTGTCCTATGAGGCTGCAGGACCCCTGACGCTCTGTCTGGCCCTGTGCTGATCACATGCACCCCCCCAAAGAAAAAAAGACTCTCTACCAATACACACCAAACTGAGTACGTGCAGAGTGACTCCAAAGGCTCTGTCTTATCGGGAGATGGAGGAACAGAGGGGCGCCAAACTGAATGCAGTATTATCACAGATTTAATGGTACAAGCAAATTAACAACTCACAAAAATGGCAGAATCAGATGAGCATATGTGTTGTAATCAAGAACCCACACTTTCAATCCTTATAGGATTGTTTATGGTATTCTAAAAAATGACGGGGAACACTATGTTTGGGGAGACCTGCATCCACAAATCTGCGGTGTTCCCTGAACCTAGCACGTGGGTCCTGATTGTGCGGCCCACATATAGCAAGCCACAAGGACAAGAAAGACACTACACTACAAACATGGATGATAAATTATGAAAGGTATTAAATTTGTATCTGCTTCCTGTGATGTCACGTCTGGCCTGACGCCACCTTGCGGTGATCAGCAGGTTCCTGCTTCCTGGTTTAGATCCCTGGATACCCTCCACACACAAAATCCGTGCTATAGGCTATTCAGACGCTGTAAACAGACTACAGAACTACACATTACAGCATTACAACACATATGCTCATCTGATTCTGCCATTTCGTGAGTTGTTAATTTGCTTTTACCATTAAATTGGTGATAATAATGCACTCAGTTTGGCATCCCTCTGTAATCCAGGTGCTGACAGAAGTACATTGTGGACTTATGTGGACTATTTATTTAATATAAATTCATACATTTTATGTGTATATACATAATTTGCATCCAGGTGTCACATCATCATTGCTCTAGCACCACTGTTCCCGTTTTTCCCTGTTTTTCTCATCAGGAGATGGATTGGGGACAGTGGAAGAAGGGGAGGATCAGCGAAGACCGGATCAAACAGCCTTTTCACAATGTGCAGGATTAACCCCTTAGGTTCCACATTGGGTATAACTAGCATGCTTTACTGCATATACAGACTGATTTTACTGCTGTGGGTTACAGCTGCACGATTCTGGGAAAAATGAGAATCACAATTTTTTTTTGCTTAGAATAAAGACCACGATTCTCACGGCGTAACATCATCTTTCACAATATACAAAAAAATGGGCTAACTTTACTGTTTAGTTTTTTTATTCACTAAAGTGTATTTTTTTCATTGGGATTCCAGTACAGCAAAGGCAGAGTGTACAGGAAGTTTTGAGTTAAGTAGATTTCTGTTAGGATCATCAGCTATTTTTCTGTACTTTGCATTGTTAACCACTTAAGGACCGGAAGATTTTCCACCCTAATTACCAGGCCATTTTTTGAGATACGGCATTGCGTCGCTTGCGTGGTCGTGTGACGCTGTACCCAAACAAAATTGACGTCCTTTTTTCCCCCAAATAGAGCTTTGTTTTGGTGGTATTTGATTACCTCTGCAAATCTTATTTTTTGTTTTATAAACAAAAAAAAGAAAGATCATTTTGAAAAAAAAGGAATATTTTTAACTTTTTGCTATAACAAATCCCCCCCCCCCAAAAAAAAAAAATTCTTTTTCAGTTTAGGCCAAAATATATTATTCTACATATTTTTGGTAAAACAAATCCCAGTAAGTATATATTGATCGGTTTGCGCAAAAGTTATAGCGTCTACAATATAGGGGATTGATTTATGGCATTTTAATTATTATTATTTTTTTTACTAGTAATGGCGGTGGTCTGTGATTTTTAGCGGGACTGCGACATTGCGGCGGACAGATCGGACATCTAATTGACATTTTTTACACTTTTTTGGGAACCAGTGACATTATTACAGTAATTAGTGCTAAAAATATGCACTGCTATTGTACTAATGACACTGACAGGAAAGGGGTTAACATCAGGGGCGATCAAGAGGTTATATGTGTTCCCTGCAGGTGTGTTCTAACTGTATGGGGAATGGGCTGTCTGGGGAAAGACAACAAACACAGATCCCTCTTTCTACATAGCAGAAAGACTGGTTCTGTGTGATCTCCCCTGTCAGAACAGAGATTTGCCTTGTTTACATGGGCAGAACCCCGTTCTGTCACTGCAGGAAATGATCACGGGGGGCCGGCAGACATCGAGTCTGCCCCACCCGCTGATTGGCTCTCCCGCTGGCCAGTGGGCACGCGCACCTCCGCTGGCGCACGCGCACCCTACAGTTCCCAAGCCGACATACAATGACAGTGATTCGCAGGAATGAGCCAACCTGCCGCAGTACAATGACGGCGGCTGGTTGGCAAGTAGTTAGGTGGTTAAACTTCCCTCATTTACAGAGCGACGTTCATTGCTTTGATCTAAAAAATAAAACGTTACAATGTTTATAGTTGGGGAATGAGGCTGAGGAATGTTGTGAAACTTGGCAGACTGCCTGTTTTTTTTTGTTTGTTTGTTTTTCTTTAAAGCTGTCGGCTTGAGAAGAGAACTCTGCATAGAATCGGGAAAATGCTTTGTTAAGATCGCAAGGTGGAAAGAATCATGATCTTGATAATTAACGATTAATTGTGTAGCTCTACTGTGAGTTTAATAAAACTTTAGGAGAAAAAAAAAAGCTCAAAAACAAAAAGTAAATGCAATTACCACATCTAAGGCCTTTAGGATGCAATATGTTACATTTTTGTTCTTGAGTTTAGATACACTTTAAGTTTTTTATTCGACACTGCACCAGTCCACCCTAGCCCCTTTTATTTGTAATCTAGTGATCCTGAAACACAACTGCTTGTAGTACTTGAACCCGAAATACAAGTATTTTGCTGCCCCTGGCCCGTTTGTGAGTAATCTGATGATCCTGGAACACATATGCTTAAAATGATGGATTGCCCACTACAAACACTTTGCAGAAAGCCTACAGAAAGCCTGATGTACTAACAAATTATAGTACTAAATTAGCAATCAGTCAAATTCAACCCTGTCTTGGTCTGTCCACTAGTTAACCTGTATGAAGTAGTGTATGATTGGAGCTACAGAAAACTGCTGAAAACACAGATTAGGGTAAATTGAGCGATTTTTCTATTTTAGGACAGTTGCAGTGTTTTCCTGACAGTATCAAAGTCTGCTTTCGATATACAGGTCTTTTTAAAGTTGCAAATGTGTTCAAAAAAAGTATTTAAATGGAGAAACACATTTTGAATTAAAAATAGTTAACAAATTAAAAGATGCTACAACTTTTTTAAATTGCATTCTCATCACCACTTAGCGGAATTGAATATCTACAACATGAAGGATTAACACTCAACAATGTATAATTATTGGTACTATTAAATTGATGTCTTTTTATCTATATTTGTTTGTAATTAGTGGATTGTAAGCACCAACGAGTTAATAGCAGGTAATGAAATCATTTGACCCATACAAATCACGAGACTAATGCCGCGTACACACGGTCGGACTTTCCGGCATAAAATGTGCGATCGGAGCTTGTTGTCAGAAATTCAGACCATGTGTAGGCTCCATCGGACAGTTTCCATCAGAATTTCCGTCGCACAAAATTTGAGATCTGGTTCTCAAATTCTCCGACAACAAAATCCGTTCATGCCCATTCCGATCGTGTGTACACAGTTCCAACATACAAAGTGCCAAGCATGATCGGAATCAAGCAGAAGAGCCGCACTGGCTATTGAACTCCATTTTTCTCGGCTAGTCGTACGTGTTGTATGTCACCGCGTTCTTGACGTTCGGAAATTCCGACAACTTTGTGTGACCGTGTGTATGCAAGACAAGTTTGAGCCAACATCCGTCGGAAAAAATCCATGGATTTTGTTGTCGGAATGTCCAATCAATGTCTGATCGTGTGTTTGGGGCATTAGAGTAAGGGTATGAATGCCCTCACCCAATATGGTGGAACTATACCTTCCTGATGATAGCCCATTGATTGGATGAAACGAATTGCGGCTAGATCACATCATCGCAACCCAGTTCCGTCCGCGACCAACTTCCAGAAATCAAGCGGAACTGTGACCAACGGTTAACTATTCATTGTGGGCTGATTTCCCCTAAAGTAATCACCTGCTATTCACACCGGGTGCCAGGACATAGGCACCTTTACATGTGTAAATGGTATTGTGCAATGAGGTTTCCTCTTTGTTCCTATCCATCCTTATGAGGCATATCCACTTCAAGAGCCGCCAGCAACGGATATCTCCAGGGGTCTCCCCACAGGCTTGATTGACCATACTAGTGATAGTTGGTCAACACTGAGGGGTGAGTGTACATTTATGTGGGGCACCCAGTCTGAGCACCAAGGAGCACAGATGTATTTTTGAGCACGAGCACCTGTTAATATCATTGCAAAAACATTGCAATTTATATTATTGCCTAATTAATATCACCTAGCGTGGTAAACTGGTTTTCTTTATTTCTATATGCAATACAAGTGTCAGCTTTAATTTTCCAATGTGTAGTGAAGTTGATTGAGATTTGTTTATATATATATATATATATATATATATATATATATATATATATATACACACAATGGTTAAAAAAACACACACAAACAAGACTGTCCTCGCAAACATGTTTTGGGCCTCTACTACACATTATTGTGCTTTACCACCGTTGCTAAGAAATGCTGAGATTATTCCTGCAGTGATGTAATAAAGAAAAACTCATATAGAACCTGCCATTTCTATACACCTGGGACACATTTGCATCGCTTTTCCATGTGCTTGAATAAAAATCACTTTGCAAATGCTTTTTGTGGCCAAAGTTCATTCATCCAGAAAGTTTCCCCACGTAACTCACTACAATAAGAGATTATTTCCACCAATGTGGATCCTGAGTGACATCTCCTCAGTGTGGAGGTATAATTATTAGAACATTAAACATACTCTGTTTCCCATGCATGCCAGGTGGATACCATTAATGTGAAAAGAAGCCAAATAACATCTGGAGCCTTGCAAGAGATAGAAACAATGCCATATTTGCTGGGTCAAGTGTATTTTATTCCCTGTTACAATCTCTATTTTTATGGCAATACAATTGTTTCCAGTCAGTCATGTTTTGTAATGAAAAATCATTCTGGAGAAAAAAGACTATTCAGAACTGAAGAATGGTATAAATCCACCCGATTGCTGTTAAAGGGAATATACAGTGGGTTTTTTTTAAATTTTCTTTATTCTAAGAAACACAGTTATTAAAATATGTTTTTCAATTTTTTTAATCAGGTAAATAGGAAATATCACATCAAATGTTTTTATTTTGAAGAAGCAGATTGAACTTTTGGTTCATTTTCTCGTGTTTTGCCATTTCATTATTACCTGTTGTTTACAGCACTCAATAGCAAATGTCAGGGCAGCAAATCAAACCTTATCTGATAATGTTGCAATGTTAAAAAACAAGTTTAATTTGGAACTAGTAAATGAAAGGAGATTATTTGTCAGTAGTCCTTGAAAAAGCCAATGGAAGAAACACCTTAGATAGTTGTACACCTAACATTTTTTAATGTGTTTTTAAATGTTCTAATGTAATAAAGTGATAGGAAAATCTCCTTTTTTTTCTATAAAAATAACAAACATGTTATACTTATCTGCTCTGTGTAGTGGTTTTGCACAGAGCAGCCCAGATCCTCCTTTTCCCAAGTCCTTCTTTGCTGCTCCTGGCCCCTCCCTCCTATGGGGCACCCAAGCCGTGCCACAGCTCATTTAGATAGTCCATTTAGACACAGAGCCATGGCCTGGCCCCGTCCCCTCTCTCTCCTTTTTGGCTCAAGGACTTTGATTGGCAGCAGTGGGAGCCAATAGCGCTTCACTGCCATCTCAGTCAATCAGGAGGGAAAGTACCAGACAGCTAAGTCTCTCATGCAACATCTCTGGCTCGAGAGGGGGCTCAGGTAAGTATTAGGGGGGCTGAGGGGGGCTGCAGCACACAGAAGGCTTTTTATCTTAATGCATAGAATTCATTAAGATAAAAAAAACTTCTGCCTTTACAACCACTTTAATAAATATAGGAAAATAAATAAACTGAGGGAGGGTGTGGTGTAGTGTAATCTACCCCCTGATTTGTGCTCTGCAGCTGTTTCTCCAGACAGGAACACACATGTCTCTTTCTTCATTCTATTCCTTTATCTGTGCTTGTAAGTATGACCAGCAACTATACTTGATGTAAAGTCATATTATCATTTGATGTATGTTTATATATACACGCTTATATACTGATTTCTAAAGTAATTGATTGTTGCATATCTACTTTCAGAAGCAAATAAACCCCATTCCCCGAGGAAGGACTATACATCCAAAACATGTTGGTTTGACCACTAACACTCACCTGGGCTGACCTGAAATTGCACATAGGCGGTTCTATGGATGGTTTAGATGGTTAAGGGTATTTTTGTGTGCATAAACAGCTATGAGACATGTATTAATGTATGTGTTTTTGTTATTTATTCTTCCCTTTTTACTCCAAGTTTTCTAATAAAATTCTATACTTTTTATACATGTGTTTATTCTCTCTCTCTGCCTCCAAAGTCCATGAGGGGTTTTGGGATGCACTTCGTGCAACTTAGTTATTAACTTTAATAAAAATAATACACAATGAGAAGGTTTTTCCATTTTGTTATTTCCCCGTCTATCACTCCACATGATACATCTTTCTAAATTACTGCTTACAACTGCCTTAGAACCTACAGAAAATTCATCATGAATTAATACTGATATTTTGTTTGTTATCAAGAATAGTTTTCATAAATGTTTAGGCACACTGACTTTCATTTAAACATGTTCTTATTTAATGTGATTGTAAAAAAAATGAAAAAATAAAAAGATATTATAGTTATAGTATCTGCTCTGTGTGATGGTATTGCACTGAATGATCCCTTACCTCCTTTTCTGGAGGCCCCCACCAGTGCTGTCAGCTCCTTCTGTAATGCTAGCGTTACAAGCCAGTAAAAATTAGAACAAATTGATGGCTGATGTAAAGAATATCCCGGGGAACCAGGTAATCCTGTAGGTTCGCAGAGGAGACACTGAGACCATGAGGAGAAAACAGACATAAAAAGACCAACCTGTGGCAACTTTGTGAATAAGAATAGATGATGCAGTGCAGCATGGCTTTAAGTAGTTATAAACTCAAATTTTTTTTTTACCTTAATGCATTCTCTGCATTAAGGTAAAAAACCTTTACAATACATTACCTAAGTCCTCCCATGCTCCAGCATTGTGTAGAGCTGCTGCTGTCTCTTCCCGGTATAACAGGATACCCTAAGAGAAGAGTGAGCCATAGACTCCTGCTGCTGTCAGTCAAATCTTGTGAGGAAGAAGCGGGGGTCATGACCAAGCCATGCTGTGTATGCCTACTTCCCAGTTCAGGAGCGCACCTACATGGGTGCCCCCTTAGCACACAGCTTGCTGAGGGGGAATTTGTAAGAAGAAGGAATTGATAGCACTGGTGGGGGACTCCAGAAAAGAAGGTAAGGGATCGTGCAATACCATCACACAGAGCAGATACTATAATTATAATATCTTTTTATTTTTTTCATTTTTTAAATGAAAGTCAGTGTGCCTAAACATTTATGAAAACTATTCTTGATAACAAACAAAATATTAGTATTAACCAATGATGAATTTCCTGAGGGTTCTAAGGCAGTTGACAGCAAAAGAAGAACACACAATTGCAGACTTAGTTGTTCAATGACACAACTACGTGAAAATACAAGGCCAGAGGCTAAGTAAGAGAGGCTAAACACAGATATAGTTAACCAATACAAAAGCAATAACATGACTCCTTATTCTTTATGTTCCATCTATCTTTGATTTCTGTCCTTGCTGCACAAGACTCTTCTAGAATCTAGACCAAGTTATATAGTCATTTTCTACCAGAAATATCTCAGTTGTTTTTGTGTCACCTATGCAAAAAAACATTACATTAACAAGGCAAATCCCTGTTTCCATGGAATAAATTCCTGTGCTGCATTAGGTCTGTACAAGCCACAAATGGCTAATGCTAAGTCTGAAATAATTTTTCTGTTCATAAATAGCAATGTTTTGACCAAGAAGCTGACCTGCAGGAGAAGTTCTTTCCAGAGACAATTTTGAAAGCAGAAAAAAAACCTTTTCATATGTTATTTTACTAAGAGGCTGTATGAGAATGTGACTAGGTGTTCTGATATATTTGTATCAAATACATTACAGTCTGTATGCATTTACCTTAAATGAACACATATTGATAAATATATACTGTTTAATATATAATCATACATGATTATCGATGTGCTGACTTTAGATAACCAACAGGGAATGATAGAATCTGCCTGGGTTCCATTCGTGTGTGAGGGAGGGGGTGGGCCAACAAATCCTGCTTGAAATTGGAGAAACACAAATTTAGCTGCCAACCCCATTTCAGTCTATTGCGGTGAAGTGAATTATTATACTATATTCTGCCCATTTTCAGGGCTAATGTGCACACTATTGTCAAAAAGGATACTGGAAGCAGGGCATTGGTTTGGTGACATTTATAGCTGCTCCCATTTCAGCACATGAATTCAGCCCCTTCCTTAAATTTATGGCCTGTGCTACACCACAGTGGATGTTACCCTGCTGCCATTATTTTACTCTAAAAGCTATTACTGCGCTCCATCAGCAGGTGGCATGTAAGATATCTGTATTACTGGACCTTGCTGTCAGCGGTAGGATACATATGACCAAAGAAACATAGTCCAGTAAGCTTGAATAAGGATGCTAAATATCCTTCATGGCGTACTAGGCCAATGTTTTAGTGGCTGGGTAGGATACAGAAAAAAAAAAAACGACAATATCCCAGCGCCAATGTATAGACACCTGGGGAGCTAAACTGTGACATATAATGTGTAACATATAATGTAACATATAATAGCTAGGAGGGGGAATGTGAAACCAGTGCAGCTGGAACAACCGTAACTGATAGATACAGATAAAAACAAAACCGAAACCAAAATAGTCCAGCGCTCTGAATATCAGAGAATCAGACTGCAACGGCCAAAAGTATAAAACTGAATGATTTATTGAAGGCAGTTCATAAACACAGTCCCATGGATTCACAGCGCTTGAAAACGATAATTAAAAACATGTGGTGTAGTGACAAGCTGTCCATCGAGCAACAAGAGTCAAAACAGGAGATCCATCCAACTACACGTTCCCAAGTTGTAACAGGGTGGAGAGAGAAGGGGGTGGGTGAACCCGGGTGCAGGAGGTGCTCCGGAGACCCGCAGAACCCCCGCTGGACGTGGAGTGCAAGCCGTGAGGAGATAGCTCACCGGCTCCGGAATGCTGCTCCACATGTGTAGCGTTACAGGACACAACCGCTTGGCTGCAGAGAAGGAGAGCCGAGGCTCCGTCTGGCAGTGGGCGGTGAAGTCAGCCCAGCTGGGAGATCGTTCCGAAGAGGGAAGGGCTCGGCTTCACTGAGAAGAGCCGCTGGAGTGTCAGCAGGTCAGACACTAAGCCGCTTACGTGCAGATCTGTCTCCCATAACGAGGAGGGGAAGGCTCGGCTTCACTGAGGAGAGCCGCTGGAATGTCAGCTGGTCAGACACTATGCCGCTCACGTGCTGATCTGTGTCCCCTCAAATATAAAACATCTCTATCCTGAAAGGTGTCACTCAGGAGATGCAGCTGTAGAATGTATGGTAAAAAGAAAAAAAGGGGAATAAAAAAGCCAGTAAAAAAGATGATGAATGCCACCAAATGCTTGGCAGTATGGAGGTCCCAAGGGTGGATGGATGGTCGCCGTGAGATGTAGCTTGGTCGGACCACTATAAAAGAGTTGTCTTGATGACGTGTTTCGCGCTTCAGCGCTTTGTCAAAGTCAAGGATAGAGGCAACTCACAAGGTTTGGGTAAAGAATAAACTAAATTAAGGGGAGGGGAAAAAACAAAAATTAGGGCGGGAGCAATAAACCCATTGTGATAGTAAAAAAGGTTATACCTCCGATATTAACCCCTTGTTGCTCGGAGGATTCACAATAAAAAAACGCTCCAATTTCAAAAGTCTTTCTAGAAAGAACATTAACAGCTAAAATAAAATAAAATTCAATAAAAACTGTTTCTTTATATAAAAAACAAACAGACTCTACACAAAACTGCATGTCTCTAGTTCCTAATTTAACCCCTTAGTAGCAAGTGAATCAAACATATATATCCAGAAGACTTCCCGTTTACACAACAGGGAGAATCTCTCATTACTGGTTAATGTTCCTTTGGGGATGGTTTCTATCACAAAAACTTCTAGATGTTTAATTTCCTTGTTGTGGAAGCGAATAAAATGCCGGGAAACACTGTGTTCATCGCTCCCCTTGGAAATAAGTCTACAGTGGTTGCCCACTCTAGCACGTAATGCATGAATGGTCCGATCTACGTAGCAGAGGCCACAGGGACACCGTAAAACGTAAATTACGAAATCTGTAGAGCAAGTGATAAATTGTCTGATTTCATAATTTTTACCTAAGTTAGTTGTAATAATCTTAGTATCATGGGTAATAAATTGACATGTAAGACATCCTCTTTTTTTACACTGAAAAATGCCTTTCCTGTCGTCAAAATATGACCTAATGTCAAGAGGAGATTTAGTTGATTTATTTAATATTTTGCTAGGTGCTAGTAAATTTTTTACAGTACGAGCTTTGCGAAATGTAATCTGTGGAACCTCTAGTAGTACCGGGGCTAAACGTTGATCTAATAATAGGATGTTATAATGTTTTTTTTTATAATTTTAGATATAGACTTAAAACTATCATTGAAAGTAGAAACAAATCTGAGCATAAGGTGTTTTCCTGATTCCTCTCTCGGGGCCTTATCCTCCGAGGGAGGATTCATATTGGACAAAAAGGCATCACTGATGAGTTCATATGGATATCCCTTCTCTTCAAACTTTTTTATCATCGTAGCCCCTTGTTTAACATAATCCTCCACTCTAGAACAGTTTCGTCTCACTCTATTGAATTGGCCATTACGGATATTGCTTTTCCATGAAGGATGATGGCAACTTCTAAAATGAAGATAAGAATTGCCACTAGTTGGCTTGACATGATTTTTTGTAATAATCCTATTCTGATTGTGAGCCAGTACTAGGTCCAAGAATACAAGTTCATGGGGATCCAATACGTGCGTAAAAGACAAACCATGGGAGTTAGAATTACAATGGGACAAAAAGGAGGGAAACAGCTCCGGGCCTCCACTCCATATGAGCACAATGTCATCGATGTACTGACCAAAATAGACAATGTGCTTAGCAAATGGATTGTTGGCCGAGATACTGTCCTCCTCCCAAAGGCCCATGGTGAAGTTGGTGTAAACGGGGCAAAGTTTGACCCCATAGTGGTTCCCCTACGTTGTAAATAAAATTGATCACAAAAGGTAAAATAATTATGTTTAAGACAAAAATCCGTTGCCTGAACCAAAAATTGTGACTGCAACGAATTAAAATCTCCACTTTTGATCAAAAAGTGTTGTACGGCTCTCAGACCTACTTCATGGGGTATAGAAGTATAGAGGGAAGAAACATCAAGGGATGCCCACCAATAACCCTCCTCCCATGTGTAGTTTTGAAGGGCTTTAATCACTTGGTTAGAGTCCTTGATATATGAAGGTAATTGACACACCAGGGGCTGTAGACAGAAGTCAATATATTTGGGGAGACCATTGCTAAAGCTATTAGTGCTGGCCACATTTGGTCTGCCTGGAGGGTCGACCAGTGATTTGTGGACCTTTGGGAGATGGTAGAAATAAGGAGTGCTACACACAGATGGCAATAAGAATTGTCTTTCCTTATTGGTGAGCACTCCGTTTCGCCATGCCTCCTGTATCAGCAACTTGAGTTCCAATTGAAAATCTGGTAGAGGGTCAGACTGTAATTTCAAATACGTATTTGTATCAGCTAACAGCCGACTTGCCTCTTTAATATAATCAGCTCGATTTTGTACCACCAGGCTATATCTGCCTGCCTAATAATGACGTTCGTATTAGCCATTAGATTTTTTAGGGCAAGACTCTCTACTTTACTCAAGTTCTGATGTTTCTGGGTCTTAGGTCTATCACAAAGTAGCAGAAGATCTTTATTAGGGATGAGCTTCGAGTTCGAGTCGAACTCATGTTCGACTCGAATATTGGCTGTTCGCAAGTTCGCCGAACAGCGAACAATTTGGGGTGTTTGCGGCAAATTCGAATGCCGCAGAACACCCTTTAAAAGTCTATGGGAGAAATCAAAAGTGCTAATTTTAAAGGCTTATATGCAAGTTATTGTCATAAAAAGTGTTTGGGGACCCGGGTCCTGCCCCAGGGGACATGGATCAATGGGTGTCTATAGTATGCCTGTAAAGGGGCGCATGTTTCCCGTGTTTAGAACAGTCTGACAGCAAAATTACATTTTGAAGGAAAAATTCCATTTAAAACTACCCGCGGCTATTGCATTGCCGACAATACACATAGAAGTTCATTGATAAAAACGGCATGGGAATTCAACACAGGGAAACCCCGAAACAAAATTAAAAAAAAAAAATGACGTGGGAGTCCCCCTAAATTCCATACCAGGCCCTTCAGGTCTGGTATGGATATTAAGGGGGACCCCGGCCTAAATTAAAAAAAAAAATGACGTGGGGTTCCCCCTAAATTCCATACCAGACCCTTCAGGTCTGGTATGGATTTTAAGGGGAAACCCGCACCAAAAAAAAAAAAAAACGGCGTGGGGCCCCCCCAAAAATCCATACCAGACCCTTATCCGAGCACGCAACCTGGCAGGCCGCAGGAAAAGAGGGGGGACGAGAGTGTGGCCCCCCCCCTCCTGGACCGTACCAGGCCACATGCCCTCAACATTGGGAGGGTGCTTTGGGGTAGCCCCCCAAAACACCTTGTCCCCATGTTGATGAGGACAAGGGCCTCATCCCCACAACCCTGGCTGGTGGTTGTGGGGGTCTGCGGGCGGGGGGCTTATCGGAATCTGGAAGCCCCCTTTAACAAGGGGACCCCCAGATCCCGGCCCCCCCGTGTGAAATGGTAAGGGGGTACTTACCCCTACCATTTCACTAAAAAACTGTCAAAAATGTTAAAAATGACAAGAGACAGTTTTTGACAATTCCTTTATTTAAATGCTTCTTCTTTCTTCTATCTTCCTTCATCTTCTTCTGCTTCTTCTGGCTCTTCTGGTTCTTCCTCCAGCGTTCTCGTCCAGCATCTCCTCCGCGGCGTCTTCTATCTTCTTCTCCTCGGGCCGCTCCGCACCCATGGCATGGGGGGAGGCTCCTGCTCTTCTCTTCATCTTCTTCTTCATCCTCTTCTCTTCTTCCTTCTTCTCTTCTTCTCTTCTTCATTTTCTTCTCCAGGCTGCTCCGCATCCATGCTGGCATGGAGGGAGGCTCCCGCTGTGTGACGGCGTCTCCTCGTCTGACAGTTCTTAAATAACGGGGGGCGGGCCACCCGGTGACCCCGCCCCCTCTGACGCACGGGACATGACGGGACTTCCCTGTGGCATTCCCCGTGACGTCACAGAGAAGTCCCGTCAAGTCACCGTGCGTCAGAGGGGGGCGGGGTCACCGGGTGGCCCCGCCCCCCATTATTTAAGAACCGTCAGACGAGGAGACTCCGTCACACAGCGGGAGCCTCCCTCCATGCCAGCACGGGTGCGGAGCGGCACGGAGAAGAAAATGAAGAAGAGAAGGAAGAAGAGAAGAGGATGAAGAAGAAGATGAAGAGAAGAGCGGGAGCCTCCCCCCATGCCATGGGTGCGGAGCGGCCTGAGGAGAAGAAGATAGAAGACGCTGCGGAGGAGATGCTGGACGAGAACGCCGGAGGAAGAACCAGAAGAGCCAGAAGAACCAGAAGAAGAAGAAGATGAAGGAAGATAGAAGAAAGAAGAAGCATTTAAATAATGGAATTGTCAAAAACTGTCTCTTGTCATTTTTAACATTTTTGACAGTTTTTTAGTGAAATGGTAGGGGTAAGTACCCCCTTACCATTTCACACAGGGGGGGGCCGGGATCTGGGGGTCCCCTTGTTAAAGGGGGCTTCCAGATTCCGATAAGCCCCCCCGCCCGCAGACCCCACAACCACCGGCCAGGGTTGTGGGGATGAGGCCCTTGTCCTCATCAACATGGGGACAAGGTGTTTTGGGGGGCTACCCCAAAGCACCCTCCCAATGTTGAGGGCATGTGGCCTGGTACGGTTCAGGAGGGGGGGCCGCACTCTCGTCCCCCCCTCTTTTCCTGCGGCCTGCCAGGTTGCGTGCTCGGATAAGGGTCTGGTATGGATTTTTGGGGGGACCCCACGCCGTTTTTTTTTGGCGCGGGGTTCCCCTTAAAATCCATACCAGACCTGAAGGGTCTGGTATGGAATTTAGGGGGAACCCCACGTCATTTTTTTAAAAATTTTGGCCAGGGTTCCCCTTAATATCCATACCAGACCTGAAGTGCCTGGTATGGAATTTAGGGGGACTCCCGCGTCATTTTTTTTTTTTTAATTTTGGTTCGGGGTTTCCCTGTGTTGAATTCCCATGCCGTTTTTATCAAGAACTTCTATGTGTATTGTCGGGAATGCAATAGCCGCGGGTAGTTTTAAATGGAATTTTTCCTTCGAAATGTCATTTTGCTGTTCTAAACACGGGAAACATGCGTCCCTTTACAGGCATACTATAGACACCCCCCAGGTACGAAATTTAAAGGGATATTACACTTTTATTGTTTGACTTTAAGCATTATTATAATCACTGCTCCTGAAAAAACGGCCGTTTTTAAAACTTTTTTTTGCATTGATCCATGTCCCCTGGGGCAGGACGCGGGTCCCCAAACACTTTTTATGACAATAACTTGCATATAAGCCTTTAAAATTAGCACTTTTGATTATTCATGTTTGTGTCCCATAGACTTTAATGGTGTTCGCGTGTTCGAGCGAACTTTTTTCCTGTTCACATGTTCTGGTGCGAACCGAACAGGGGGGTGTTCGGCTCATCCCTAATCTTTATACATGGCTTGATAATACGTTTCTATATAGGGGCCTGTCGAATTGGTTGGAAAAAAGGTTGATTTGGGTTTGAAGGGGGTGTGCATCACCAGTGGTTCTAATCCAGCAGTGGGAACATAACCCTCTATATGTCCCTCGGCCCATAGATCCTCAAGGGCCTGTAGTGCCTCTTCGTCAAGCTCCGTGGAATGTGTAATCTCAGGTATGGAGGTCAATGTAGGGTTGTTCTCATTCCTACTTTTTTTATGTATGGCCAGTGGGTTAGGAGCATAATGGCGTTTTAATGTTAAGGAGCGTATGAAACGGTGTAAATCTTTAAATAAACCAAATTTATTTGGGCCTATAGAAGGAGAAAAGCCTAAACCCTTCTGGAGCAAAAACTCTTCAGAGGGGGTAAGGGTGTGGGAGGACAGATTATATATTTTTATTGTACTGTCCCCTGGTTTGGTTCTGACCTCTCTTTCTTGTTTACTCTTCCTAGTGGTTCCTCCTCTTCGTCCTCTTCTAATTTTCTTTTTTCTTTGTTGGCTCCCTTTGGAGGGAATAACTGAAAATTTTGGCTATTGGCGGACAATGCTTGGCAATTTGTATCCTGTAGGTTATGATCGCCAACACTGTCCTGAGATTTGGGCCTGGCTCCCAATAGAATATAGTCCTCTAAATCACGAGACAGAGGACTATAGCTATTATGGATGGGTATATTGTAGGCCAGTTGAGGTTGGGTGGTGGGTGGTGGGTGGTGACACCACAACAACCTTGCGCCTTAATATAGATGGAATAAGTGGTGTCATCAAAGAAGAGGAGGACACAAGACGGGAAGGATTAAGGTCAATGATGGTGGTAGTAGGTGTAATTTCCCTCTGGCTCACCGACTTCGATCCTGGAACACTGGAACTGGTCGGTCTTGAAATTGGCCTATCTGACAAGTGTTGACACATTTTGGGAATTGATGACAGATACTTGGATCTTTTGGAGTTATGTTTATTTGGCTTGGTATTCTTGGATTTGGATTTATTTCTGGCTTTTGTTTGAGTTATATGTATTACTGTTTCATTGTCCTCTTGATTAGGGCGTCACCAGTCAAATACTTGGCCATTTCCATAATTAAAGAGGTCCCGTTCTAACTTATTCGTTTTTTATAGACCAAAGAATCTTCAATCTTTTTAACATTTCTATTTAGAACTTGAAGCCATTTAGGAAACAAACAAGAGAAACTAAATTCCTGAACAATGGCCTCTTTCTCTTTGGCTTGCTGTTGTGCTATTTCTAATTTACTCTCTCTTTGAGTGATGAGAATCTTAATCCATTTAATCATCAGAACTCTGCCAATGACCTCCACTCCTTATGGAGGTCTTCGTCCAAGAAGCTACATTGCTTCTTGATACGGAATCCTCTAGGGGTAATTCCTAATTCTATATATTTTTTGAGGAATGCTAAATCCCACCATTAGGTCTGTTTGTACTGTTTAGCATCCTGCAGCTGTAGAAACGCTTTCCTCATACGGATTTCAAAAGCTTCCGTATGTGGCAAATGATTGTAAGTACCATTGGTCACTTCAACATGTTGTGATGGATTATTTTTACTAATACTGATGTTCTCAAAAATGGCTTGTAGCCGATGAGCTCTATCAACACTCATGATAAAAAAAAATATATATATACTATAATAAAAAAAATATATAATAATCTCCCGCCCAAGGGAAAATAAGCAAAAAATTAGATATAAATACTGTGAAACATAAGATATAGTATGCACCTCCCTGTAAGAGGTGTCCCCCTTTGGTACAGCCCCAGATGACTAACTAGAGGCTACTGGTGAAAACCAGAGAAAACACAAAAAAAACAACAATATCTCAGCACCAGTGTATAGACACTTCATAGCTTCACTGAGAAGAGCTGCTGGAGTGTCAGCTGGTCAGACACTAAGCCGCTCACGTGCAGATCTGTCTCCCATAACGAGGAGGGGAAGGCTCGGCTTCACTGAGGAGAGCCGCTGGAGTGTCAGCTGGTCAGACACTATGCCGCTCACATGCTGATCTGTGTCCCCTCAGATATAAAACGCCTCTATCCTGAATGGTGTCACTCAGGAGATGCAGCTGTAGAATGTATGGTAAAAGAAAAAAAGGGGAATAAAAAAGCCAGTAAAAAAGATGATGAATGCCGCCAAATGCTTGGCAGTATGGAGGTCCCAAGGATGGATGGATGGTCGTCGTGAGATGTAGCTTGGTCGGACCACTATAAAAGAGTTGCCTTGACGACGCGTTTCGATCTTCAGCGCTTTGTCAAAGTCAAGGAAAGAGGCAACTCACAAGGTTTAAGTAAAGAATAAACTAAATGAAGGGGAGAGGAAAAAACAAAAATTAGGGCGGGAGCAATTAACCCATTGTGATAGTAAAAAAGGTTATACCTCTGATATTAACCCCTTGTTGCTCGGAGGATTCACAATAAAAAACGTTACCATTTCAAAAGTCTTTCTAGAAAATAAATTAACAGCTAAAATAAAATTCAATAAAAACAGTTTCTTTATATAAAAAACAAGGAGGATTCATATTGGACAAAGAGGCATCACTGATGAGTTCATATGGATATCCCTTCTCTTCAAACTTTTTTATCATCGTAGCCCCTAATTCAACATAATCCTCCACTCTAGAACAGTTTTGTCTCAATCTATTGAATTGGCCACTAGGGATATTGCTTTTCCATGAAGGGTGATGGCAACTTCTAAAATGAAGATAAGAATTGCCACTAGTTGGCTTGATATGATTTTTTTTAATAATCCTATTCTGATCGTGAGACAGTATTAGGTCCAAGAATACAAGTTCATGGGGATCCAATACGTGCGTAAAAGACAAACCATGGGAGTTAGAATTACAATGGGACAAAAAGGAGGGAAACAGCTCCGGGCCTCCACTCCATATGAGCACAATGTCATCGATGTACTGACCAAAATAGACAATGTGCTTAGCAAATGGATTGTTGGCCGAGATACTGTCCTCCTCCCAGGTAAAAGGTAATTGACACACCAGGGGCTGTAGACAGAAGTCAATATATTTGGAGAGACCATTGCTAAAGCTATTACAAAAAGGCATCAGCGATGCCTTTTTGTCCAATATGAATCCTCCCTCGGAGGATAAGGCCCCGAGAGAGGAATCAGAAAAACACCATATGGTCAGATTTGTTTCTGCTTTCAACGATAGTTTTAAGTCTATATCTAAAATTATAAAAAAACATTATAACATCCAATTATTAGATCAACGTTTAGCCCCGGTACTACCAGAGGTTCCACAGGTTACATTTCGCAAAGCTCATACTGTAAAAAATTTACTAGCACCTAGCAAAATATTAAATAAATCAACTAAATCTCCTCTTTACATTAGGTCATATTTTGACGACAGGAAAGGCATTTTTCAGTGTAAAAAAAGAGGATGTCTTACATGTCAATTTATTACCCATGATACTAAGATTATTACAACTAACTTAGGTAAAAATTATGAAATCAGGCAATTTATCACTTGCTCTACAGATTTCGTAATTTACGTTTTACGGTGTCCCTGTGGCCTCATCTACGTAGGTCGGACCATTTGTGCATTACGTACTAGAGTGGGTGACCACCGTAGACTTATTTCCAAGGGGAGCGATGAACACAGTGTTCCCCGGCATTTTCTTCGCTTCCACAACAAGGAAATTAAACATCTAGAAGTTTTTGTGATAGAAACCATCCCCAAAGGAACATTAACCAGTAATGAGAGATTCTCCCTGTTGTGTAAACGGCAAGTCTTCTGGATATATATGTTTGATTCACTTGCTCCTAAGGGGTTACACGAGGTACTAGAGACATGCAGTTTTGTGTAGAATCTGTTTGTTTTTTATATAAATTTTATTGAATTTTATTTTATTTTAGCCGTTAATGTATTTTCTAGAAAGACTTTTGAAATGGTAACGGTTTTTATTGTGAATCCTCCGAGCAACAAGGGGTTAATATCGGAGGTATAACCTTTTTTTACTATCACAATGGGTTAATTGCTCCCGCCCTAATTTTGTTTTTTCCCCCCTCCCCTTCATTTAGTTTATTCTTTACTTAAACCTTGTGAGTTGCCTCTATCCTTGACTTTGACAAAGCGCTGAAGCGCGAAACGCATTGTCAAGGCAACTCTTTTATAGTGGCGACCATCCATCCATCCTTGGGACCTCCATACTGCCATACTACCGTCTGACCAGCTGACACTCCAGCGGCTCTTCTCAGTGAAGTCGAGCCCTTCCCTCTTCAGAATGATCCCCCATCACCACCCACTGCCATACGGAGCCTCGGCTCTCCTTCTCTGCGGTCAAGCAGTTGTGTCCCGTAACGCTACACATGTGGAGCGGCATTCCGGAGCCGGTGAGTTATCTCCTCAGGGCTTGCGCTCCACGTACAGCGGGGATTCTGCAGGTCTCCGGAGCATCTCCCACACCCGGGTTGCCCCTCCCCCTTCCCCCTCCACCCTGTCACAACTTGGGACTATGTAGTTGGATGGATCTCCTGTTTTGACTCTTGTTGCTCGATGGACAGCTTGTCACTACACCACATGTTTTTAATGATCGTTTTCAAGCACTGTGACTCCATGGGACTCTGTTTATGAACTACCTTCAATAAATCATTCAGTTTTATACTTTTGGCCATTGCAGTCTGATTCTCTGATATCCAGAGCGCTGGACTAGTTTGGTTTTGGTTTTGGGTAGGATACAGGACAGGGCACACTGCTGAATCTGGTGGCACCACCATGTGTCTTATCTGATTGTGACAGCATAGTCACCTGTAACCCATCCTCCTCACTGACCTCATCATTCATTTGACTCCTTGGTGCCAGCACCCCCCCTCCAAGTGCCCAGAACATATACAACATCCTTGACTAAAAGCTGCCATGCTGTGTTGCAGCTATTATGCCTTTGGGACAGAAGCCACACTGGACCAGAGCTGCTGGCAGCTCTCCAGGTGCAGACCAAGAGGTAGCTCTGCCATCTTCAGCCAAGCAAGGTAGAGTGTGACAGCAGCACTAAGTTGCTGGCTGCTGGCTTTGCCTGGGAAAAACTTGTACCTTTTCTGAAATGTATACTCAACCTGGTGGTGCAGCCATTTAACATGCAGTACCCTGGCTTCCAGGGTGTGCTTCATCAGTCTTGAGTGGTTGGAGTCCACTGTATGCAGTCATACCGAGCCAGTGTTCACCTGGCAGAAATGCATCGCCAACATCGACTGCCTGCTAACCACCTTATTAATGACATCCTCACATGCTGAAACTCAACGTTGGCCATATTAAAGAGGCTGCTCCTATTCTCCACCTCCTCCTCTTTCTACTCCTCCCCCCAACTTTATTCCTCACCCCTTTCTCCATTACCTCTTTCTTCTCTACCTCCTCCTTCTATATGCCACAGAATCATATATGACCCCACAGTAATGGATTCATAGACTAATTTAAATCCCCCTTTTCTCTTCATTGGTCTTTTCCTGTGATTCTTTCACCAGTAACAAGAGAAGAAGGGTGGCTAGCAGTAACAATTAGCCACACAATCCTCAGTCATAGGCTTCCCCCCTCCTTTCCCGAGAGTGAAGCCTTGAAACTCAAAGTAATGGTTTCCAACACCAACAATCTCCATGAACAAATTTTCTGTAAATAAATAAATGAATTGTGCCATGCTGTATAAATGCCTTTGTGAAATTGCTATTACTACAACATTACAATCCATAAGGTGCAAATGCCAGTAATGGTAATAATAAATTGAAACAATTTATTAAAGTGTATAGTGCCACTTTATGTGAATATCTATATAATAGATTTAAACAATCAAACGCAAGCCTAAAGTGCAAATGCTGAATCAAAAAAGAGGGTGTATTAAAGTACACAAATACACGCGTACACGAATGTAAACAGTGTGTATTACACGAAATACAAATACCATCAATAATAATTCAGTCCATATAAATTATTTGATGTAACAAGCAGTGCTGCAAAGAGAAATCTTTAGTGACTTGTGATAGTGCTTCACAATTGGCCATGTCCTCATTTTGTCAGTGATGTCACCACATTCCTCTCCCTTGCACATAAACTTAGTCATGAATCCAGAGAGCTGTCATTAGTGAGGGAGCATGGCTTGAAAACAGGTAGGTGTATCAATGTTTTTTTTCTTTTGACCATCAGACTTACAACACAGTTTTTTTTTTTTTGGGGGGGGGGGGGTTCTTTGTCATTTTTTTAAAATAAAAGACTTGCAAAAAATGTGTGCGTTTGTGTCTTTATTTACAATGTACTTTTTTTGTAAAGGAGTCATTTGTACTATATACCCTTTACTAGTTCCCATGGGTGGCAGATATCTTGAGCCACCTTATCTTAAAGGGGGCCTCTAGATTCTGATAAGTCCCCACCGGCACCCCATAGTCACCATGCCAAGCTTGAAGAGGCGCTTGTCTTCATCAAAATGCCCCCCCTCCTCCAATATTGAGGACATGTGGCCTGGTTTGATTCAGGAGTGGGGAGCCTCTGACCTGCCAGACTGCTTGCACAGATTAAGGGTCTGGCATAGGTTTGGGGTATGGATTTGGAAGCGAGAGGGCCCATTGCAATTTTATTTTTATTTTTTTGGTGGGAACCCTCCTAAAATATATTCCAGATCCAAATGTCTAGTATTTATTTAGGGGAGGGGGACCCAATGTCATTTTTTTACCAAACCAACTTGGCATTAACTTTTCCTTATTTTGTAAATAATGGGTACCCTCCAAAATACACACCAAACCCTTGTCCTCCTTAGGGCCCTTTCAAGCACTTTTGTATTAAAAAAGCACAAGAAAAATTCTTACCTTTAAAATCAATGAATGTGTCCACACTGGGGTGGTGCACTTCCATTGTGGTGAAAAAAATCTTGCTTGCAGCATCTTTGGAGCATGTTTGGGGAGCGATGAGTTTTTGTTGCGGTTTTTGAGTCATATGTCCTTTAAAATCTGTTAAAATCATGGTATAATCCTAATTTTATTTATTTATTTAATTCTGGAAGCTGTAAAATACCTGGATGAGCCTGCCTGGTTCTGTCCTCCACTCTGTAAACTGACCAAGGTTTATCATGGCTGCTGAACAATGACACCGTGGTCAGTTTACATGCCTCCATCATCTGCAGCTATCCTCTGTCCTCTCTCCCCCCTCCCCTCCCTGCCTGTCAGCTCTGTGTCTGTGTGAGCTGTCTCCAGCCCCCCCCCCCCCCCTCCGCTATTAGTATAAAAATATTTTAAATGTCACTGCCAGCCCCTCTCTTGTATGCAGCGATAACACACTCTGTAAGTGTTTCTTTTTTAAATGGTGTCTCTAGATACCTTTTTGTGTGACTCCCGACCGCTCTGCTACTCTGATCCAGGACTACAGTGGGAGGGGCTTTGCAGCCAGCGCGGCGGTCACGTGACCTCCCGGCTGACATCAGAGGGAGATCTTGGCCCCTCCCGCTGTAGCCCTGGATTGGAGTAGCAGAGCAGCCAGGAGTCACAAGACCGGCCTGAAGATAACTGAAAAAAAGTATCTAGAGACACCGTTTAAAAAAACACTTATGCCCCATACACACGGTCGGATTTTCCGATGGAAAATGTCCGATCAGAGCATGTTGTCGGAAATTCCGACCGTGTGTGGGCTCCATCGGACATTTTCCATCGGATTTTCCGACACACAAAGTTTGAGAGCAGGCTCTAAAATTTTCCGTCAACAAAATCCGATCGCGTCAATTCCGACCGTGTGTGGCCTGTTCTGACGCACAAAGTGCCACGCATGCTCAGAAGAAATTCCGACACGGAACAGCTCGGTCTGGTAAACTTAGCGTTTGCAATGGATACATCACTTTCGTCATGGTGCAATGTAAAAAATGGTTTAATACAGCGCACTCTCTTCTTCTTTATAATGTGAGAAGAATTAAGTAGTTTTGCTGCTCATATTCACACAGACTTCTCACAAACTTATTTCTTTATTATTTATCGGGATTCCCTTAATATATTTTGATTTGTCACATCTCACAAAAATATGTTCGTGTTGTTTTTTTTTTTTTTTTTTTTTTTTTTTTTAAAGGCAGATTTATTTTTTATTTTAGGTTTGTATTTTTGCAAAGGCTGATCTTTGTTTAATTTTATTTTTAGTTTTACTCCAGAATATTTTTGTGTGTGTTTTGTGTGTCAAGTTACCACAACACCATTATTATCTTGTATTATTTAATCTCAAGGAGATTGTTTGGTGTTGGTGTTCCTTGTTAATTTCACATTGTATTTTTGAAATGTACCCGAATCCTCACAAACAAACTGTCCTTTTAGAAGGAAAACACACATAGGCAAGTATAATTGAAACCAAAAATCCTTTATTAAGGGATCAGAACCAAACAAAGAGGGAGGCAAGGCTGGATAAACAGGAGAAATTAGCGAAGCCTTGGACCCCCAGGGCAGACATCAATTCTTGAACATCAAAATTGGTGGCCTGAGGAGTCCATATGTAAGGAAGTACAGTCTGGTCCAGAAGTCCCAGAGATCCGGAAAGCAGCAGATGACATCTGTGTCCCCAGGCTGTGGTACCACAAGAGGCTGCATCTTTTGGCCGACCAGACTGAACCCATGGCCATCACTTTCTGGTCTTCCTTCCACGCTTCCTTCCTGGCTGTGGCTCTGCTGTTGGAGATGTGGCAGGAGGAGGAGTAGGACCTGGAGGAGGAGGACGACTAGTAGGACCTGGAAGAGAAGGAGGAGGAGGAGGAGGACCTGGAGGAGGAGGAGGACCATGTGTGAGGTCACAAAGGTGGGTATCAGATGTTATTTGGGCCCTCAACCCCTTATTGAGAGCCTCCAAAATTAATGACTCACACATGAGTTGTTGGTCCTCCTCCATCCGCTGCATTTTACAGGCAATTATGCCAGCAAAGTCCTCCTCCACGGTGTGTGGTGCTCCCAGGGCCTCTGTAGCCTTCCAAAAGAGGCCTATGGCAGCCTCCTCTAGGGTACTCCTCTTCCTGCCACTTTCTCTTTGCAGGTGTAGGGGAGGGACCGACATATCAGGCAGCCTGCTCGGCCCGGCCACCTCCTGGCTGAGCCTTCCCTGTGTATGAAAAAGGGACATGGTTTAATGTTTTGCATCATCAATCACAATCCTAAATTAGTACTCCAAACTAACTATCTAGTTAACATCATTGATTGGACAACCTGAACTATTTAGAGGAATGGTATATCTGGGCTCCTCCACATGTTGCTGCCTGGAAGGCCCAGGTTGGGCGCCAGAAGCCTCAGCTGGGGGGGGAAGGAAGCATGGAAGGAAAACTGGAGAGTGATGGCCTGGGTTCAGTCTGACCTGCCAGAAAATGCAGCCTGTCATAATACCACATCCTGGGGACATAGATGTCATCTCCTGCTCAGGATCTCTGCGAATCCTGGACTTTCTGGCGCTCCCTTACATATGTGCTCCTCAGGCCACCAATTAGGATCTTCAAATATGTGATGTCTGCCGTGGGGATCACCTGCTTCACAATTTCCAACAATTGTTCCAGTGCTGCCTTCCTCTTTGTTTGGTTCCTATAATGTGGGTGGTTGATCTCCCACAGACAAGGCAGCTCCCTGAACATGTCAATGAATATTGCCATGAAGTCTGTATCATTCAAGATATCCATTTTAACTGCAAGACACAACACAAGACAAACCCTAATATCAAACAAAACTCTCCTAATCTTGTTACAATATAGGCCTCAATCTAGAAGCAGTATAGGCCCAAGTTTGTCTCTTACCTTCGTTATTACGATCGGCGCCTCCAATGCTCCTTCCTCCGCTCACAGATCGTACGTAATGCGCACGCGTGTTACGCTTTATACACACTGCGCATGCATGTAACTCCGACCGCCCCTGACGTTCTTTCTAGTCTATTCCCCGCCCCTGTTCGTTCGGCGCAGTGGGTGAAAAGCACATGGCGGAGTCAGAGCAGGTGCGTGCTAATTATAGCAACGAGGAGGAGGAAAGCCCGGATCCGGAAAAGTCCCGATCCAGAAGGAGACGATTTAAGGCCACAAATATGTCCTTTGGGGAGATGTTGGAGATGGTGGACATCCTGAAGAAGGTCGACTATGACGGGAAGTATGGACCTTACCCCAACCTCAATATTAGAAAGGCCAAGATCATGGCGAAAGTGGTCAAAAGTCTGCACCGGAATTTCGGGGTACGACGATCGAAAGATCAGCTCAGGAAGCGGTGGTCGGACCTGAAATTAAGAGAGCCCGAGCAGTACAGAAAGATCCGGAGAGTGCTGCAAAAAAGTAAGTAGTTGTGCTGTGTTCCTATTCTTTTTGTCTTAATTACGTTCATGCTGCTCCATATGCTTTTCTTAAGTGTTGTACAGTTTAAAATGGCAAATTTAATGTTCATGGGCCCATTATTCGTTCGTATCAAACATTTTTCTTTCGGCCTATAAAACACCTTTGTTTAGGCCATATGCAAATAGACAATTGTACCCCACTTCCAAGCAATGTTTCATCTTTAGATTTCGGCCATCAAATATCTGTGTGCTAATTATACCATTTTTGTTTTAAATAGGGGAGAAAAGACTCGGAGGACACCCCTCATCCGAGGAGACCACAGACCCCCCACCTCTGGAAGAAGGGGAAATACCCCCAACCCAAGCTAAGCAGAAGGAGGAAGAAGACGTGGTGGAAATTGACACCACAACAGGTGAGTGTCTGCGACCACAGGCTCAGGTAAGAGATGGATGCCGGCAGATTTTTGATACCTGTTTTTGTTTTGTTTCTCTCTTTTTAGGTGATCGTGATGTTGTGGATCGAGATCCTTTCACATCAGAAAGTGCCCAGATCCTGATTGGGGAGATCATGGGGTGTAATTTAGAATTGGAAAACCTCAAGAAAAAAATCAATGATGTTATTCAAAAAAATAATAATATCATTGATGTTTTGGGGCGAATTTAAAACCCTGCAAAATCACTTTGTTTATTTGTGTGCTACAATCTTAAAAATGTTTTAGCGTTGTTTAGAAAAGCCAAATTTGGAGGATGCACACAGTGTGCCAACATGTGCTATCTGCCATCACGGGAGATCAATGGACGCATTTTGAGGGTGCAACCCCTTCCTCAATAATAAAGTAGCTGTGAGGAAGGGGTTGCTCCCCCAAAACACGTCCCTTGATCCCCCGTGATGGCAGCTAGCACATGTTAACATTCGTAAATTGGTGTGTATCTTCCAAATTTGGCTTTTCAAGGGGTGACTTCACCCCGTCTGAATGCAATATCAAACACAGTTCCTAAATACTCATGTCTGATATTGCCTTCAAGTTTTACCATATGTGAACTTTGTAAGTTCAATATTTTTGTCTTTCTTGTTGGTTTTACACAGGCCTGTTTTATCTTAAATGGACATTTCTATTTTTGATAATGTTACCCCAAAAACTGTTATACAACAAACATGTTGGTTTGTTTTTAAAACCTTTTCTAAATGCACATGTGATTGTGCAGGTATTAAAAAGATTGTTATTCAAGAATGTGTGGATTATTGTCTCAACGCTACAACACTTTTGTGGTGATGTAATTGCTGTTTTCTGTAAAAATGGGGGTTATTTCCTAAGGGCAAATCCTCTTTGCACTACAAGTGCAGTTTCAGTGCAGTTTCAAGTGCACTTGTAGTGCAAAGTGTCTACGCCTTTAGTAAATAACACCCAACAGTGCTTTGTATAAGGTTACACAATCACGCCATTTTCAGGACTCCCCACATTGCTGTCAGGGTCAGCTAAAACAAACACAAGCAGTAAATGTCCCCAAAGATTAGCTTTTTTTGTTATTTGATAAAGGCTTCACAAATTGTCTGGCATATTGATGGCCCCCCTACCCGCAAAGAACTCAAGGTATCTTAACCGGACATCACGGGCACTCAGGGAGGGCAAGCCAGGACAGCCACTTTCAAGCGCCGTCAGGGTTGTTTCATGTAGAATTCTGGCCTCAGTCCCAACTGAGCCAGCATAGTTGGCAGAATGTTGGCATAAAAAGTTATGTAGAACACAGCACGCCAGGATTATATGATTAAGTTTATACTCCGCCATATGGATGGGTGTCAGAAATAGGCGGAACCGGCTGGCCATGATTCCAAATGTGTTCTCCACCACTCTTCTGGCTCTGGCCAGCCGGTAATTAAAAACCCTCTGTTCCGGGGTGAGGGTCCTCATCGGGAATGGCCGCATAAGATGGTCCCCCAGCGCAAATGCTTCATCCGCAACGAAGACGAATGGGAGTCCTTCCACATTGTCTTCTAGAGGTGGCAAGTCCAAGCTGCCATTCTGGAGACGCCTGTAAAACTCCGTCTGGGCGATGACTCCACCATCGGACATCCGGCCATTCTTCCCCACATCCACATACAAGAAGTCATAATTAGCCGACACCACCGCCAACATCACAATACTATTGAACCCCTTGTAATTATAATAGTACGACCCCGAGTTGGGTGGTGGGACGATGTGGACGTGTTTCCCATCAATTGCCCCTCCGCAGTTAGGAAAGTCCCACCGCTGGGCAAAGTGGGAGGCCACAGTCTGCCATTCCTGTGGCGTGGAAGGAAACTGTTGAGGAAAACAAAAAAAAGTATTTTTGCACATAAACATGGCAAGCAGATTAGACACAAACATTCTTGGCCAACCTCCAGATAACATTTATTAAGGGGAATTTTACAACACCAAAGTATAAGGTACACCTATCATATCCCCCCCCCCCCCCATGGGCCATTTCTACCATTATAGGGGGAGGGAATCTTGGACAGGTAACCCTCTCCACTTCATTGAGAGACGAATGCCTAAATACAGGGTATTACTTGGAACAGCCCCTCCTTAGTTACACTATTGGCAGCCCACTGGACAGGTAAGAAGTGTCATAATACAAAGATATAAATACACACTGTACACATTTGAGCACATTTGGACATTCTGCTATTACCTATCAAGATAATAATAGGATACAAAAACTTGCAACAGTACCATTTGAAAGTATTCAGGCAGGCCCTTGCACTACATGCTTTGGGGAATTCATCCATACATCTGACCACAAAAGAGGTGGGTATAGTGTATATGGGTTTGGCAAAGTCAGCAGATAGATGATTGAGGACAGATAGAGAATTGGGATCAGCTGACTTAGCAGTTGGGGGAGGGAGGGTTAATAAAAATGATTTGGGGACACCACAAAAAAAACCCTCTGGCACTCTGCCTGAATTTAAAGCACAAATCACATTTCCAAACATTTTAGGGTGTGTTTGGGGTAAAGCAGTACTATGGAGCTGATAAAATACATTGTTAAGTGACTACATGAGGTGAATATAGGGCAGGAGAGCATGCTGGGGAGGTTAGTGAAGGCAAATACGTACGAAGGACAAAAAAAATAATTACATAAAAATCCAACATGCATGAGAACAAAGGGGACATTCACAGCATATTACAATCATGGTAATTAGAGAATGAGGAGAGAAATACAATATATTATCAAACATTAAATACAATAAAATGTGATATTAAAGGATAAAAATCTTACCTTCATATACTCCTTCTGCAGGACCTGAATGATGGCAGAACCATGATACTCAGAGCCTGGGGGGAGATGCCTGTCGAGAACTTGAGGTCCTGCAGGCTTCTCCCTGTCGCCAAGTACCGCAGGGTAGTGACGAGCCTCTGCTCCGCAATGATGGCTTGCCTCATGCGGTATCCTGCCTGCTGATATAGGGGGTCAGCAAAGCCAACAGATGGTGAAATACGGGGTCCGTCATCCTGAGAACGTTTCTGAAATCATCAGGATTATTCTCGCGGATCTCACGGAGCAAAGGCATATGAGAGAACTGGTCACGCTGAAGCAACCAATTCTTGGTCCATGAACTCCTCCCCACCCTGTTCATGGACTGGACTTGTGTCAAGGTCAGGACCCCAACACCAAGCCCCCGCACAGCACGAACTCTACGAGGAGTACGTATACGCAACATGGCTAGAAAACGGTCGGCTGCTCAGAACGAAGTAACAGAACGCACTGAAGAACAGCAAGGCCTGTGAAGAGCGACCTCAAAAACAGTAACGAACGCACAAGAACACAATGACTAAGTCACGCGGAACTTGCTTGCACGCACTGAAGAGCAGAGACAAACCCACAAGCACAAACTGAACTGCAGAAAATGATCTGAAAGCCACGAGTCTGAAAAAGCGTGAATCGTCTCTCACCAAACTTTTACTAACACGAGATTAGCAAAAGGAGCCCAAAGGGTGCCGCGCTTGGTTCTGAACTGGCCTTTTCTAGTCTCGTCGTACGTGGTTGACGTCACCGCGTTGTTGGCGATCAGAAATTCTGACAACTTTGTGCGACCATGTGTACGCAAAACAAGTTTGAGCCAACATCCGTCGGAAAAAATCCTAGGATTTTGTTGTCGGAATGTCCGATCAATGTCCGACCGTGTGTACGGGGCATTACAGTGTGTTATCGCTGTATACAAGAGAGGGGCTGCCAGTGATTTTACCTCTTTAGTTAACAACCACTTTAACTGCATTTAAATATATATATTTTTTTTCCCTTTGTAATTGTTACTCTTGCTATACTACTTTGTTTACATGGTAGAAATGTACTAGTTAACAGGCAGGTTTTGTGAACCCCCCCGAGGAGGTTTACTGCACTTTAAGCAAAATTATTATTTTTTCCATTAGCAAATGTCCCCTTAAGGTAGTGCTCGGCAACCATGCACTTTTCTTGCAAATTGGCTATTAGCCTTAAAAATAGAGAAAATTGATTTGACAGATTCAGCTAACATTGGCATCAATGGGTTTTGGATAACACATCCAAACTTTCGATTTGATTAGCCAAACCTCCCCGAACCGAATGCAGGTGTGTTAGGGTCATCCCTAATCACGATATGTATCTTTTCTAGTACAAAAAAGTCTGAATTCTAATCCTCAGTCTACCACGAACCAACCATAGCAAATGTGTTATCATAATACCAATCCACTCTGTGACTTCATATAAATCCATGTAAAAAGCAAATATGACCTCTTAGTTCTAGTAGTGGATTTGAAAAACTCAGCAGTGGATAACTCTATGGCAGCCCAGTGAGTTTAACAAAAAAAGCGGACTCAATTCTCCCATCCATAAAACTTGATGTGTATGGGGGAATTCTCCCACTGAGCTATTGCATTGTGACAGTGTGGAGACTTCCCTGCCATCATAATACACTGATCAGCATTGCAGGCAGGGGGGGCCTGTCCATTAAGGACGCACGGGCGTAGCCTCCCCTATCCATCGCACCCCCATCCAGGCATCCAGCCTCTTTCAGTATGCCAGGCGCATGAATTCCAATGCGGGGTGGGTGGTTTTTTGAAGCACCGATTACAGCCAGAGGCTTTAATAGGCTTCACAATAGTGTGGGCTTGGGGAGCTGAGAATGAGCCCACCCAGGTGTGTGAGAATAGCGAATGAATGAATGAATGAATGAATGCCTGTTCCCTATATCTAGGGAGAACTCAGGACCTGGTATAAAATGTGATATAGCAGGGTTTAATAAAGTACTGAAATGATGCCTGGGCCCTGGGTTGTAAATCATTAGGAGTTTTTTTCATTGATTCAATTTCTTGCACCATGCACAGCAGCTCTCAGCTCCTACTTCCTTCCTGTTTGTGCATGTGCTTACTAGGGATGGGCTTTATGTTCGGGTCGAACATGAGTTCGACGCGAACATTGGTTGTTCGCCCGTTCACCAAACAGCGAACAATTTCGGGTGTTCGCGGCAAATTCGAAAGCCACAGAACACCCTTAAAAAAAGTCTATGGGAGAAATCAAAAGTGCTAATTTTAAAGGCTTATATGCATGGTATTGTCATAAAAAGTGTTTGGGGACCTGGGTCCTGCCCCAGGGGACATTTATCAATGCAAAAAGAAGTTTTTTCGGGAGCAGTGATTTTAATAATGCTTAAAATGAAACAATAAAAGTGTAATATTCCTTTAAATTACATACCTGGGGGGTGTCTATAGTATGGCTGTAAAGGGGCGCATGTTTCCCCTGTTTAGAACAAGAAATGGCCATCAGTACATCAGGATTGATCAATTTTCTTATATATATATATATATATATATATATATATATTACATAGTTTGTGGACTCTATACTCTATAACTTTCCTACAGACAAAATAATATATAAATAATCTTTTTTAATTTATTTAGCAAAAAATATAAAACCCAGTGGTGATTAATGATTTGTGTGAGAACAATGATAAAAATTTCATTTGGGTACAGTGTTGCATTACTGCACAATTGTCATTCAAATTGTGACAGTGCTTAAAGCTGAAAATTGGTCCGGGCAGGAAGGAGGTAAAATTGCCTTGTATTGAAGTGGGTAAAGAAGGGTAAGTTACCATCTTTCGAAATTTTAGTTGTGGGTTTACATACAGTTTAATTAAAGCAGTGAAATTCTACATATGGCAGTTTGGTAAGTGGTATTTTATTTAGAGATCTGCAGGCAGGGGCGTAACTAGAACCTTCAGGGCCCCCCTGCCCCCCTTCCATCCAAGCCCCGGGCTTCCAAATTTGAGAGGGTGTCCATGGACATCCTCCCAAAACCGTGCTTCCTACATGCCCCCTGGGACATGCATCCAGTGCAATCACAGTGGCCCTTTACCATGTGATCAGCTGATCACATGTAAACAGACTTGCTAGTTATCTGCAGCCCTTTCCTCCCACGCTGTGTCTTTATTAGGAAAGGACTGCTGTTAAAGGTCAAGAATGTCAGCAAATTGATTACACTGATAATCAGTGCCCCAATCATCAGTGCCATCTATCAGTGCTCATTAATGACACCTATTAGTGCCCATCAATGCTGCCTATCAGTGCTCATCAATGCTGCCTATCAGTGCCCATCAATTCCACCTACAAGTGTTACCTATCAGTGCTCATTAATGCCGCCTATTAGTGCCCATCAATTCTGCCTATCAGCACCACCTATCAGTGCTCATTAATGCCGCCTAACAGCGTCCATCAGTGTCACCTGTCAGTACTCTTCAATGCTGCCCATCAGTGCCCATCAATACTGCCTGATTTCTGCCTATCAGTGTTCCTTAGTGCCCATCAGTGCCACCTATCAGTGCCCATCCATCCCACCTATCAGTGCAGCCTATCAGTAAACATTAGTGCCTCCTATTAGTGCTGCCTATCAGTGCTCATCAATGTGGCCTATCTGTGCACATTAATGCCTCCTATCAGTGCCATCATTGCCCATTATCAGTGCCCATCAATGCCTCCTATCAGTGCTCATCAGTGCCTCCTATCAGTGCCTCCTATCAGTGCCCATAAATGCCTCCTATCAGTGTCTTCTATCAGTGCCCAATGGTGCCTTCTATCAGTGCTCATCAGTGAATCCTAACAGTGCCCATCAGTTTCTCCTATCAGTGCTCATCAGTGTCTCCTATCAGTGCCCATAAATGCCTCCTATCAGTGCCCATCAGTGCCTTCTATCAGTGCCCATCAGTGCCTCCTATCAGTGCTCATCAGTGCCTCCTATCAGTGCTTTCTATCAGTGCCCATCAGTGCCTTCTGTCAGTGCCCATCAGTGCCTCCTATCAGTGCCTTCTATCAGTGCTCATCGGTGCCTTCTATCAGTGCCCATTAGTGCCTTCTATCAGTGCCCATCAGTGCCTTCTATCAGTGCCCATTAGTGCCTTCTATCAGTGCCCATTAGTGCCTTCTATCAGTGCTCAACTCATCAGTGAATCCTATCAGTGCTCATCAGTGCCGTCTGCCTTCTCAGGACAGCACGGCTCTGAGCGGAGAACGTGTCTCCCATGGAACAGCAGCACAGAGACAATGGCATTGACAGTTCTATTTCCCTCTCCGTCCGTCCTCTCTCGCACGGGATGACAGATTATCTGCTCCCCCTCCCCTCTCCTGTGTGTGCTCCATGGGAAACGTGAGCTCGTTAGCTTCACACTTGACTGCCCGTGGAGCACACATAGAAGAGGGGAAGGGGGAAAAGGGGGAGCAGATCAGCTGTGTCCTCTGTCATCCCGTGCGAGAGAGGACGGACGGAGAGGGAAATAGAACTGTCAATGCCAGTGTTTCTGTGCTGCTGTTCCATGAGAGACACGCTCTCCACTCAGAGCCCTGTGAATAGCAACCCCGCTGCCCCCCCCACCGTGATGGAATGTCAGGGCCCCGTCGCAAGTACGTCTGTTGCGACCCTGGTAATTCCGCCACTGTCTGCAGGTGTAAATTTTTAGAATCTAGCACACTTCTGCTCCAGCAGCTCACTCTGCAAGCATTCAGGCATATGTTACAAACCTATAGCCTATAACGTGTACAGTTACATATACCTGTCCACAAAACAGGGACCTTTGCAACCTGGCATATGCTTAAATATTTTATTGGTATGCTTGAGAAGTGTGTAATTATATTGCAAATAAAGAAACAATGAAAAGACAAATACAAAGGGTTTTCTGTATCAGAGATCCTCAGCTGTAGCACAGCGTGATTACTAAAACACATTCTGGTCATTTTTATTCCTTCTTTGAAAGATCAAAAGGTGCGTTCTTCGTGTATGTTGGTGTGGGAACCAAATGTACAGACCGCGGGCAGCACCGCACAATCCCTCATTCACTTTGAAGTGCTATGAGAATAAAACTTAAAAGATAAACCTAACAAGCTCAAGGCAATGTTGGCAGCCAAAAGCAGTTTTAAAAAGCTCAGTTAGATAGGGAATGAAAATTTCCAAGACTGCTTGGTCAACAGTTGGGTCAACAGTTTATGTTTTCACATGTTCCAGCATCAAAAAATATATGTTATATAAAGATGACCATGTCTAGGAGAAGGCTCAAGCTGGTCACACACTTTGGCAATCTGATTGTGGAATCTACGTAAACCTGGTCACATACATTACAATCTGATTTTACAATATCTGCGCAATCTTCTTTAGCTATTCCAATGACTATGTAGTACATACTGTAAGTGTACCTAAACAATGCATTCAATGTATATCCAATTAAGTTGGCCTATGCACTACATAGGTGTTGGTAAATTTAAAGGAATTTGTGCATTTCAGTTGTAAAGTGTGTCTATCCCTAGGCAGGCCATATACAGTGTCTCACAAAAGTGAGTACACCCCTCACACTTTTGTAAATATTTTATTATAACTTTTCATGTGACAACACTGAAGAAATTACACTTTGCTGCAATGTAAAGTAGTGGGTGTACAGCTTGTATAACAGTGTAAGTTTGCTGTCCCCTCAAAATAACTCAACACAAAGCCATTAATGTCCAAACCGCTGGCAACAAAAGTGAGTACACCCCTAAGTGAAAATGTCCAAATTGGGTCAAAGTGTCAATATTTTGTGTGCACATCATTATTTTCCAGCACTGCCTTAACCCTCTTGAGCATAAAGTTCACCAAAACTTCACAGGTTTCCACTGGAGTCCTCTTCCATTCCTCCTTGACGACATCATGGAGCTGGTGGATGTTAGAGACCTTGCGCTCCTCCATCTTCCGTTTGAGAATGGCCCACAGATACTCAATAGGGTTTAGGTCTGGAGACTTGCTTGGCCAGTCCATCACCTTTACCCTCAGCTTCTTTAGCAAAGCAGTGGTCGTCTTGGAGGTGTGTTTGGGTTCGTTATCATGTTGCGGCCCAGTCTTCAAAGGGAGGGGGTCATGCTCTGCTTCAGTATGTCACAGTACATGTTGGCATTCATCGTCTCCTCAATGAACTGTAGCTCCCCAGTGCCAGCAGCACTCATGTAGCCCCAAACCATGACACTCCCACCACCATGCTTGACTGTAGGCAAGACACACTTGTCTTTGTACTCACCTGGTTGCCGCCACACACGCTTGACACCATCTGAACCAAATAAGTTTATCTTGGTCTCATCCGACCACAGGACATGGTTCCAGTGATCCATGTCCTTAGTCTGCTTGTCTTCAGCAAAGTGTTTGCAGGCTTTCTTGTGCATCATCTTTAGAAGAGTCTTCCTTCTGGGACGACAGCCATGCAGACCAATTTGATGCAGTTTGCGGCATATGGTCTGAGCACTGACAGGCTGACCCCCCACCCCTTCAACCTCTGCAGCAATGCTGGCAGCATTCATACATCTATTTCCCAAAGGCAATCTCTGGATATGACACTGAGCACGTGCATTCAACTTCTTTGGACGACCATGGCGAGGCCTGTTCTGAGTGGAACCTGTCCTGTTAAACCGCTGTATGGTCTTGGCCACCGTGGTGCAGCTCAGGGTCTTGTCAATCTTCTTATAGCCTAGGCCATCTTTATGTAGTGCAATCATTTTTTTTTTTTTTAGATCATCAAAGAGTTCTTTGCCATGGAGTGCCATGTTGAACTTCCAGTGACCAGTATGAGAGAGTGAGAGCGAAAACACCAAATTTAAACACACCTGCTACCCATTCACACCTGAGACCTTGTAACACTAATGAGTCACATGACAACTGGGGAGGGAAAATGGCTAATTGGGCCAAATTTAGACATTTTCACTTATTTCACTTGTTGCCAGCGGTTTAGACATTAATGGCTGTTTGTTGAGTTATTTTGAGGGGACAGCAAATTTACGCTGTTATACAAGCTGTACACTCACCACTTTACATTGTAGCAAAGTGTAATTTCTTCAGTGTTGCAGAGCAAAATATTACAGCGCACACATGCAAAAAAGACATTTACCTCCAGAAAGGCTAGTTTAAAACACCTAGACAATTTCAAAAATTATTATCAAAAAACATGGGGATTTGGTCACACCATATTGCTATATGGTGCTAAGCCCTTCTTCAGTGTTGTCACAAAGATAGGGGTGTACTCACTTTTGTGAGATACTGTGTAATGCAATTTTTTCTCCATCAATGCAGTTGATGGAGGAGACCTTCCTGCAGTGCTATTGTGTTCTGCTGGCAATGATTAGGGTTGCCGGATATCTGGAAGAATTAATATATTTACAAAATAATTTGGAATTAAGATTTTATAGGACCTGGAAGAGTTGGTTAGACTTCAAACAATCTTCAATTTATTTGAGTTACATGGGCAGTGAGAACAACATTTAAAAGACGGGAGGGAAGTGGGACGGGGGAAACCTGTCAAAGAAGATAGGGGAGGGGGTCGAAAGTTGTGGGATTATGTTTGCCTGAGATTTGTCTCTATCCTCTGTGTTGTCTCGCTCCCCTCCCTCCCATAAATTACAATACAATTCAATACATTACATCACTTCCGAAGTTGTTTTCTGTCATACAAGAATTTTCGTAAGTCGAGCAACCTCTTAATTTTTGATATGAGAGAGACTAACATGCAAAAAAATAAAAAGGTTGATCATTAATACACACAGGCAAAATGTCGGGAGACAATGGGTGGTTAAAAAAAAAACAGCTAACATTCGGCCCGTGTGTATGTTGGTCTGTCCGATCGAAGCCTACTGTTCGGCCGGCTTCTGACGGATGTGCATGCTGGAAAACCAGTATCCGACCGACTCCCAATCAGTGCTCTCAGCCAATGGCAGAGAGCGCTGATCAGAGTGTTCTGCCGGGGGTGGGGGGCCATCCTTCTATCAGAACACAACAGCTCGGCGGGGGAGATCGCTGAACTAACCTTGCATGATTAGTACAGCGGCTCCGACCATGGCTGACAGTTTTTTTTCGTCCAACCCGGGTTTAACAAAAAAAATGAATAGTGTGTACCCAGCTTTAGACTACACCCATGTGCCTCAATGCATAAAAATTGAATGGACAGTTTAAGTGGGCCCTTGCAATACATATTGACAGAGATATTGTATCATGTGTGGAAAGCTTAAGAAATTTGCTAAAATGGCTCAGTCTATGTTGGGGCCAGGTTATACAAACTTGTTAGATATTTTATATATATATATTTTATTTACATGGTTGCTTTGCAAACAAAATAACCCGACTGTAACTGTGGCTTATTCAGCTTAGCTGAAGAGTTCCATTAACAGTGACACAACTAAAAAGTGCTTATCTTTAATGTCCCCAAGGCCTATCAGATAAAATTTGTGCAAGTCTTCCTGCTTAATAATTTGAGTTTGATTTAGCACATGATACCCATAAGTCAATGCGTCTGATTTTTAGTTTCTGCTACCATTACATTATATATATAGTATCTCAATCAACCTTACAATTTAGGAATAAATTATTTCAGAGTATTTAAAGATTCCATATATTTAAAGCTGACTTCCAGACAATTGGCTGAAATACAAATATTTTGGCTGTTTTACCTGAGAAAACATTTGTATTTCTGTACTGAACTTTACAAAGCCCTACCACACAGCACAGCTAACCTGATGACATGAGATTTCGGTTAACCATCACAGATAAATCACTTCCTTGTCCACAGCGTGTGATTAGACAAGTGAAGGAGAGGCAACAACCTAATGGGGTTATTTCTCTGTTTTCTTTACCTGTCATCATAAAATCAAGTCAAATTCAGATATTTATACTAGTTGCAAATACATTTAATGATTATATTTTTAATAAATACATAACTGTATTAACCACTTGCTTACTGGCACTTATACCCCCTTCCTGTCCAGGCCGATTTTCCGCTTTCAGCGCTCTCACAATTTGAATGATAATTACGCAGTCATGCAACATTGTAGCCATATGAAATTTTAAATTTTTTTACACAAATAATGCTTTCTTTTGATAATATTCAATCACCACTGGGTTTTTTTAGTTTTTGCTAAACAAACAAAAAAAAAAAAGACGGAAGATTTTGAAAAAAAAAAACCTTTTTTTTTATATTTTGTTATAACATTTTGCAAACAGGTAATTTTTCTCCTTCACCGATGGGCGCTGATGAAGCTGCACTGATGGGCACTGATAGGCTGCACTGATGGGCACTGATGAGGTAGCACTGATAGGCGGCACTGATGGGCACTGATGAGGCGGCACTGGTGGGTACTGATCAGGAGGCACTGATGAGGCTACACTGATGGGTGGCACTGATAGGTGGCACTGATATGTGGCACTGATAGGCGGCACAGAGAGGTGGCACTGTTAGGCAGCACTGATGGGAACTGATATGCATTAATGGGCACTATTGGGTGGCACTGATGGGCACTGGTAGGTGGCACTGATAGGCACTGATAGGCAGCACTGATGATGAGGCACTGATTGGCAGCACTAATTGGCACTGATAGGTGGCACTGGTGGGCACTGATAGGAGGCACTGGTGGGCACTGGTGGGCACTGATAGGTGGCACTGGTGGGCACTGATGGGCACTAATATGTGGCACATTTGGGTTCTAGGTGGACTGATCTCCCTCAAACAGAAGCCGTGGCTTCTTTTTCCTTTACGCTGACAGAGAGAAGGAAAAAAAAAACAATAACCAGCATTGATTCTGTTTATTTCAGTGATCAACTGTCATTGGCTGACAGCTGATCAGGTAGTAAAGGGCCTGCCCTTTACCCGATCTATGATCAGCCGAGTCTCACGGCTTGAGAACGGGAGGATGTCTATGGACGCCCTCCTGGCAATTTAGACCCGCGTGGGCGACAAGTGGTTAATTTTTATATCTGCATGAGGTTCGGCTTTAAATGTAAATTCTAAAGGGCTTCAGCCAATTTACATTATATACGTTTGAAATACTGATAGCTTATATTTATTCTATTAATTACTGTATTTATTGGCGTATAACACTCACTTTTTCACCCCAAAAATTGGGTGCAAATAGCGTGTGCGTGTCGCCAATACTTTAATTTTAGATGCCTCGGAGGGGACGGGGAGGGGGGCGGGACGAGTGCTGTCAGATTACATACAGTGAGAATCTCCTGTTTACTTGGCGGCCTCTGTAAAAGGAAGTCCCGTCTCCTGGGCCGCCATTGGACCATTGTTCTGTCTATCATAGGAGATTCTCGCTGTATATAATCTGTCGGCGCTCATCCCGCCCCCCTCCCTGTCCCCTCTAGGCTGCAGATGGGCATCGATCAGGCTGCACTGATGGCAATGGTAAGGCTGCTGCATTGATGGCAATGGTGAGGCTGCTGCATTGATGTGGACTGATGAGGTTGCATTGATGGCACTTGTGAGGCTGCAGATGGGCATTGATCAGGCTGTATTTATTCCAATGGTGAGACTGCAGATGGGCACTGACCCTTATTGTGCTTCAAAGTTCCTTATTTAAAATGTAAGTTTTTTTCCTGAAACTTCCCTCTTAAAATTAATATGCGTGTTATACGCCTGTGCGTGTTATACGCCGATAAATACGGTAGTATAACAACTTTGTTTTATGAACGTTTAATACAGGATGCACCTATTACAAGTATGAGTTTGCATAGTTCATTGTTTCTTAGCTCATCACTGACTGCATGCTTAAAAGCTCTCTGCATATAACTGCTGGGACAGAAGGTAGAGGATATTTCCTTTTATGCCCTGTACACACGGTCGGACATTGATCGGACATTCCGACAACAAAATCCTAGGATTTTTTCTGACGGATGTTGGCTCAAACTTGTCTTGCATACACACGGTCACACAAAGTTGTCGGAAAATCCGATCGTTCTGACGTAAAACATGTACGTTGGGACTATAAACGGGGCAGTAGCCAATAGCTTTCATTTCTTAATTTATTCTGAGCATGCGTGGCACTTTGTGCGTCGGATTTGTGTACACACGATCGGAATTTCCAACAACAGATTTTGTTGTCGGAAAATTTTATATCCTGCTCTCAAACTTTGTGTGTCGGAAATTCCGATGGAAAATGTGTGATTGAGCCTACACACGGTCGGAATTTCCGACAACAAGGTCCTATCACACATTTTCCATTGGAAAATCTGACCGTGTGTACAGGGCATTAGTGTTAAGCTGGGTACACATTACAAGAAAATCAGGGGAGTGATCGTCCGATTTTCAACGAAGGTGCATATCATGATGTAATCAAGAATGGTATTAATGTCTATGAAAATTCTCGAATGACAAAGGCAATTGTTCTTTCTTGTGTATGATTTCTATGTTTGTTGCCACCTTCTTTGCTCTTTGCTTCTGATCAGGTGCGTTTTTCTCTGTTTAATTATTTCCGTAAGATTACTGTACACATTGAGCGAAAATCGGATGTTATGTTAATGTATGGTAACAATTTCTAGCTTGCACCTTCGTTTTTTTTCGTGCGAACAGTCAGAATCAGCTTTGAAAGCACTGTACTAATGATCTGATAATTGACCAATCATGCCTCAAACTGATTTTTTCTTCCAATTTTCTTATAGTGTGTACCCAGCTTTACTCACTCTGCAGTCTGTGAAAACTGCTTTTCTCTTATTTAAGTTTATATGAATGCGCGGTTGAAAATTTGCTGGATTTGCTGTTAAAATAACAAACGTTATACTTACCTGCTCTGTGCAGGTCCCTTGCTGGAGCGCCTGGCCCCTCCCTCTTGTTGAGTGCCCCCCAGCAAGCAGCTTGCTATGGGGACACCTGAGCCAATCTGCAGCTCTGTGTATTCATTCAGACACAGAGCTGTGGTTCGGCCCCGTTCGATCTCTCTCCTGATTGGCTAATTGCGTTTGATTGACAGCAGCAAGAGCCAATGGTGCCATTGCTGTGTCTCAGCCAATCAGGTGGGAGAGTCCCAGATGGCCGAGAGACTAGTGGACATCGCTGGCTAGAGATGGAGCTCAGGTAAGTATTAGGGGGGTTGAGGGGGGTTGCTGCATACAGAAGGTTTTCTTAATGCATTTTTTTGCCGAACAAAAACCACATTCACAGTTTTTTTATTTTGTTAGAGAAAACCCTTCCATCCTGCCCCATCAAATTTTCTTTTACTACTGTTAAAAAATAATTTTTGATTTGACCCCACTAACTATTAGAAAACCATTAGAAACCATTAGAAAATAAATATGAAATTCTACTAGTGGCCAGCTTTAAGCCAGCCACAGATGGATCAAAATTTAGCAAGAACCAGATGAATTTCCATCCATCTATGGGCAGGCTGGTTGTACTGATATCAATACAACCAGCCTGTCTGTTTTTTTACACACGATATCACAAAATGCAGCGTCTTAACGCATTCAAGGTAAAGCTTCACTTTCACTTAAACAGAAAACCATCAGTTGTGACTGGAAGAATACTGTATATCTCACTCACAAACTCCAACAGCTGACAGTAAAAGCAGTGTTCCGCCCACCACTGCAAACATTTAAAGCCAGTAGCTACACATACTGCATCTGCTGACTTTTAATAATAGGACATTTACCTGTCCTGGAGTCCAGCAATGTCGGCACCACAGCTGATGTTTCCATCAGCTGTCGGGTGCATGCCGCCACCATTGCAGGTCAGGGAACCCAGCAGTGTAGCCTTACAGCTTCACGCCGGAAAACCCTACTGTGCATGGGCGAGGCTCCGCTCCTCTCTCCTACTGGCCCGGCATCAGGGAGAGGTGGAGGGAGCCGAGCGGTGACGTCATGGGACACGGCATGGACTCCCGGAAGTGGGAACAGGATAGCTGTCAAAGACAGGTATCCGCCCCCCCGAAAGGTGCCAAATGTGGCACCTGAGGGTGAGGAGACAAATCAGCGGAAGTTTCACTTTTGGGTGGAACTCCGCTTTAAGCAAATAACGCGTTTTAAACCACATAGATTATCATGCCATCCAGCTGCACCCACCCTTGCTCATCTCACTGTAGCTGTGGCTCTGCATCACTAGGGGGAATAGGAATGCCACTGTATGAGGAGAGAGCTCTCATCGCAAGGAGCCACACATCAAAAGGGGGCCAAATATAGTGTAGTATTTTATTATATCAACTTATAGACCCACCCAACGCATCATGCCAATGCATGTACTCGGGGCACTAGTGGATGTGTGTTTGCATCAAACGCATTAGGGCAGGGCTATACACGGCCATCTCGGGTAACAATCTGGCGGCTATCTGCAGTGCCTGGAAAAAGTATTCATACCCCTTGGAATTTTCCACATTTTGTTATGTTACAACCAAAAACATAAATGGATTTCATTGGGATTTTATGTGAAAGACCAATGCAAAGTGGCACATAATTGTGAAGTGGAAGGAAAGTGATAAATGATTTTCCAATTTTTTTACAAATAAATATCTGAAAAGTGTGGCGTGCATTTGTATTCAGCCCCCTTTACTCTGATACCTCTAACTAAAATCTAGTGGAACCAATTGCCTTCACAAGTTACCTAATTAGTAAATAGAGTCCACCTGTGTGTAGTTTAATCTCTGTATAAATACAGCTGTCCTGTGAGGCCCTCAAAGGTTTGCTAGAGAATCTTAGTGAGTAGGGATGAGCCGAACACCCCCCTGTTCGGTTCGCACCAGAACATGCGAACAGGAAAAAAGTTCGTTCGAACATGCGAACACCGTTAAAGTCTATGGGACACGAACATGAATAATCAAAAGTGCTAATTTTCAAGGCTTATATGCAAGTTATTGTCATAAAAAGTGTTTGGGGACCTGGGTCCTGCCCCAGGGGACATGGATCAATGCAAAAAAAAGTTTTAAAAACGGCCGTTTTTTCAGGAGCAGTGATTTTAATAATGCTTAAAGTCAAACAATAAAAGTGTAATATCCCTTTAAATTTCGTACCTGGGGGGTGTCTATAGTGTGCCTGTAAAGGGGCGCATGTTTCCTGTGTTTAGAACAGTCTGACAGCAAAATGACATTTTGAAGGAAAAAACTCATTTAAAACTACCCGCGGCTATTGCATTGCCGACAATACACATAGAAGTTCATTGATAAAAACGGCATGGGAATTCCCCAAAGGGGAACCCCGAACCAAAATTTAAAAAAAAAAATGACGTGGGGGTCCCCCTAAATTCCATACCAGGCCCTTCAGGTCTGGTATGGATATTAAGGGGAACCCCGGCCAAAATTTAAAAAAAAAAATGACGTGGGGTTCCCCCTAAATTCCATACCAGACCCTTCAGGTCTGGTATGGATTTTAAGGGGAACCCCGCGCCAAAAAAAAAAAAAAAAACGGCGTGGGGCCCCCCCAAAAATCCATACCAGACCCTTATCCGAGCACGCAACCTGGCAGGCCGCAGGAAAAGAGGGGGGGACAAGAGTGCGGCCCCCCCTCCCTCCTGAACCGTACCAGGCCACATGCCCTCAACATTGGGAGGGTGCTTTGGGGTAGCCCCCCAAAACACCTTGTCCCCATGTTGATGAGGACAAGGGCCTCATCCCCACAACCCTGGCCGGTGGTTGTGGGGGTCTGCGGGCGGGGGGCTTATCGGAATCTGGAAGCCCCCTTTAACAAGGTGACCCCCAGATCCCGGCCCCCCCCGTGTGAAATGGTAAGGGGGTACATACCCCTACCATTTCACGAAAAAAGTGTCAAAAATGTTAAAAATGACAAGAGACAGTTTTTGACAATTCCTTTATTTAAATGCTTCTTCTTTCTTCTATCTTCCTTCATCTTCTGGTTCTTCTGGCTCTTCTGGTTCTTCTGGTCCTTCCTCCGGCGTTCTCGTCCAGCATCTCCTCCGCGGCGTCTTCTGTCTTCTTCTCCTCGGGCCGCTCCGCACCCATGGCATGGGGGGGAGGCTCCCGCTCTTCTCTTCTTCTCTTCTTCTTTTCTTCTTTTCTTCTTTTCTTCTTTTCTTCTCTTCTTCTCTTCTTCTTCATTTTCTTCTCCGGGCCGCTCCGCAATCCATGCTGGCATGGAGGGAGGCTCCCGCTGTGTGACGGCGCTCCTCGTCTGACAGTTCTTAAATAACGGGGGGGCGGGGCCACCCGGTGACCCCGCCCCCCTCTGACGCACGGTGACTTGACGGGACTTCCCTGTGACGTCACGGGGAATGCCACAGGGAAGTCCCGTCAAGTCACCGTGCGTCAGAGGGGGGCGGGGTCACCGGGTGGCCCCGCCCCCCCCGTTATTTAAGAACTGTCAGACGAGGAGCGCCGTCACACAGCGGGAGCCTCCCTCCATGCCAGCATGGATTGCGGAGCGGCCCGGAGAAGAAAATGAAGAAGAAGAGAAGAAAAGAAGAAAAGAAGAAAAGAAGAAGAGAAGAAGAGAGGGGCTACCCCAAAGCACCCTCCCAATGTTGAGGGCATGTGGCCTGGTACGGTTCAGGAGGGAGGGAGGGCCGCACTCTTGTCCCCCCCTCTTTTCCTGCGGCCTGCCAGGTTGCGTGCTCGGATAAGGGTCTGGTGTGGATTTTTGGGGGGACCCCACGCCGTTTTTTTTTTTTTTTTTGGCGCGGGGGTTCCCCTTAAAATCCATACCAGACCTGAAGGGTCTGGTATGGAATTTAGGGGGAACCCCACGTCATTTTTTTTTTAAATTTTGGTCGGGGTTCCCCTTAATATCCATACCAGACCTGAAGGGCCTGGTATGGAATTTAGGGGGACCCCCACGTCATTTTTTTTTTTTAATTTTTGTTCGGGGTTCCCCTTTGGGGAATTCCCATGCCGTTTTTATCAATGAACTTCTATGTGTATTGTCGGCAATGCAATAGCCGCGGGTAGTTTTAAATGAGTTTTTTCCTTCAAAATGTCATTTTGCTGTCAGACTGTTCTAAACACAGGAAACATGCGCCCCTTTACAGGCACACTATAGACACCCCCCAGGTACGAAATTTAAAGGGATATTACACTTTTATTGATTGACTTTAAGTATTATTAAAATCACTGCTCCTGAAAAAACGGCCGTTTTTAAAACTTTTTTTTGCATTGATCCATGTCCCCTGGGGCAGGACCCAGGTCCCCAAACACTTTTTATGACAATAACTTGCATATTAGCCTTTAAAATTAGCACTTTTGATTTCTCCCATAGACTTTTAAAGGGTGTTCCGCAGCATTCAAATTTGCCGCGAACACCCCAAATTGTTCGCTGTTCGGTGAACTTGCGAACAGCCAATGTTCGAGTCGAACATGAGTTCGACTCGAACTCGAAGCTCATCCCTATTAGTGAGCAAACAGCATCATTAAGGCCAAGAAACCCACCAGACAGGTCAGGGATAAAGTTGTGAAGAAGTTTAAAGCAGAGTTAGGTTATAAAAAATATCCCAAGCTTAGAACATCTCACAGAGGAATGTTCAATCCATCATCCGAAAATAGAAAGAGTTTGGCACAACTGCAAACCTACAAAGACATGACTGTCCACCTAAACTGACAGGAGAGCATTAATCAGAGAAGCAGCCAAGAGGCCCATGGTAACTCTGGAGCAGCTGCAGAGATCCACAGCTCAGGTGGGAGAATCTGTCCACGGGACAACTATTAGTCGTGCAGTCCACAAATCTGGCTTTTATGGAAAGAAGAAAGCCATTGTTCAGAGAAAGCCATAAAAAGTCCCGTTTGCAGTTTGCAAGAAGCCATGTGGGGGACATGGCAAACATGTGACGGAAAACTAACACTGCACTACACTCACCCTGGACACATCATCCCCACCGTAAAACATGGTGGTGGCGGCATCATGTTGTGGGGATGCTTTTCTTCATCAGGGACAGGGAAGTAGGTCAGAGTTGACGGGCAGATGTATGGAGCCAAATACAGGGCAATCTTAGAAGAAAACCTATTGGAGTATGCAAAAGGCTTGAGACTGGGGCGGAGATTCACCTTCTAGCAGAACAACAACCCTAAACATACAGCCAGATCTGAAATTGAAAGGTATAGATCAAAGCATATTCATATGTTAAGATGGCCCAGCCAAAGTCCGGACCTAAATCCAATTGAAAATCTGTGGAAAGACTTGAAAATTGCTGTTCACAGATGCTCTCTATCCAAACTGACAGAGCTTGAGCTATTTTGCAAAGAAGAATGGGCAAAAATGTCACTCTCTAGATGTGCAAAGCAGGTAGAGACATCCCCAAAAAGACTTGCAGCTGTAATTGCAGTGAAAAGTGGTTCTACAAAGTACTGACTCAGGGGGGCTGAATACAAATGCACGCCACACTTTTCACATATTTATTTGTAAAAAAAATGTAAAACCATTTATCATTTTCCCTCCACTTCACAATTATGTGCCACTTTGTGTTGGTCTATCACATAAAATCTCAATAAAATGTATTTACGTTTTTGGTTGTAACATGACAAAATGTGGAAAACTTTAGGGGGTGTCAATACTTTTTCAAGGCACTGTAGGTAAGTGCACTGCTGCTATTTTTATGACACTAGCATCTGGATGCGTTTTATGGACTTTGTGTTTTGCATTAAGTTGATATAATAAAATGTAGAGCCACAGCTACAGTGAGCAGACCAAGGGTAGATGGATCGATGGAGCTTGATGGCTAAAGAGGGATGCGGATCTCTGCTATTAAAATGTGCTATTAGCTGTACTGTCAGCTGCTGGTGTTGGTGAGTGCAGTATATTCTTTCAGTCACAAGTGGTGGTTTTCTTCCTCTCTGGATGGTGAAAGTCACACTGGGACAGCAAGGTTCTAACCAAGACTTTTTTCTTACTTTCTTTATACTGAAGGACTGTTTATGTGAAAGTAATGCTTTAGCTTTAACACGTTAAGGCGCTGCATTTTGTGATATTGATTGTTTTGAGGGGTTTGTGTATATTTTTCCTTTTGCTAGTTGCCTTAAATGTGTGTTTTAGAGCTGACTTGTTATTTATATCACCTTGGGTTTTATCATAGGATCACTGCCAGCGGCTATAGCCGCCAGCAGGGATTGACATGTTGTTGAACAAACAGGGTGAGATGAAACTAGAGAGAAATACGAAAGGCATACATTCAAAACATATGCATTGAAACAACTATACAGTGTCTCTAAAGGACGCTGACTGGGCAGCCATTTTGTCGGTTGGAAACGCTGGTTGTTTCCACTTGCCTGACAGATCTTATAAACATGTGAGTGTAACAGCTTCTTTTATTGAATAAATGTAATTCTTGGATGCCTGCGCAATGAGCGGTCTTCTTTCTCATATCTATGTGGTGGATGCTGGAGTTTACTTATGGGATTCCTATTTATGGAGGAGGCTTTGGAGGTCTTTTTTGCTCTATTGAAAAAGGATAATTCTGACTGCCTGTGAAGTCGATTGATCTGTGGATTAGGATCATTGGGGTCATAGCCTATACATTTAATGTGTGTACCCTACACACTGATGGTAAGAGTCAGTAGTTTTGGGTGCTGGTGGTGGCTCTCCTATTGTTCATTATCCAGATTCATTTGTCAGAGGACTTTTGTTTCGATCATCTTCAACCTATCTAAAATTTACAAACTTTTTAATTTATTTTGTGTTTTTTTAGCGCTACACCTCTCTTTGTATTTTGTATTGTTGCACCTAGCAATATAGTGTCAACTACTTTTTTTGAGTGTATACTACTTTTTAAGAGCAACAGATTTGTATTTTTATCAGTGTCTCTGAGGTGCTGGTGGGTTAAAGAAGTTGGGTACTTAAAGTGGATGTAAACCTGAAAAATGTTTTTTAATGAAGACTTCTACCTGGTACAGTAAACAATGTCAATTCATCTTTGCCCAGTCTTGCCACGAAGAATTAATCCTCTTGTCATTTTGTAGTAAGATAAAAAGGACAGACAGATAAGGTTGTGTCGCCACATCCCCCACTGCTGTGACTGACATCTGATTTCTTTTACTCATAAACGGCATGAGAGAGAGAGTGTTACGAATCCAGCTTCACATCCCCCCTCCTTTCTTCTCCAGCTCCCCCAAGATTAGCTGCTTCACACCTCAGCATGATTGGGTATGCTGACGTCATGTGGTGCCTTTCCTGAGTTTTGACTGGATGTTACTCAAAACTCAGGAATAGGAGAGTGTAGAGGTGGGCGAGGAGTCTTGTGACATCACGACTCCACCCACCGAGCTCTGGCAAAGAGAACAACCCACCGATTCCAGAGTTTCGCAGGGCTCCTACTGCTGAAGGGGGTGACATTTGTAAGGCAGGGATACATGCAGGAGGCTTGAATGTATATATACATTAACACTGTGCCATTAGTTTATACTAGGTGAGTGGTAGGCTTACATCCACTTTAAGTCAAAAGCTTACTGGTGATAAGGTGGAGAAGCTGTTCTTTACATGTAGCTCTCAACGTGATGGCTGGTTTCCTAAAATATACCTCTTTCCTTTTCCCTAAAATTAAGAACTATGGAATGCATGAAGGCCTTGCAGAGGTCAGAAACTGCTGTTTCTGATCTCTGCAATCTTATGAAGCCCAAAACAAATATAAATAGAAACAACGGAAACATAGTGAAACCCTTTGCTAGAGGCACAAAATCTGTGCTTCCTCAATATTATTGCACAGGTTATACATCAGGTCCTGAAAAATGAATCATAACACTCACAAGTGCTGATCACTAAAGCAAATTCTTATCTTGATCCAGGTGCATAAAATAGTCCAGATGGCAAATATCAAAATTCCCAGGGAATTCTTGAAGTTCTTGGTGAAACAGACTGGGAAGACCAGGAACTAAATTTGTGAATTATCATAGTACGTAAAGGGAAAACATTTCTGTCTCTATGGAAGCATAGAACATCCAGGAAAGATTTACTCCACTCTGGTTTGTATGCCCTAATTGGAATATGCTTTTATCTGAAGAACAGTCTGTCACAATTCTTGTGGCAATTAATTTCTGTGTTTTAAACATGTCATGGTTCAACCAAATGGTTAATTGTGTATATCAAAAATCACTTAGGGAATAGTTTAAGTCATCATTCTGTATTTTCATGTGCTCTATGATTTGCATTGTTTTTGGGAATGTAATTCTGTTAGGACTCAGTAGGTGGTGACTATTTTTAACAGATTTTTAACAGATTTTCTACCTTTTGGCCCACTGACTACTATGCTTTCGTCTCAATTTTTCATTTTCCTGGTTTCCACACTTAAATGTTTATATAGCCTCTGTATATGTTTTTTGTATTTCAGTGTGTCTGTATTTGGCCCATTTTAAGTATTTTCCTTGGCTTCAAGCTCACTGAGGCTATGCTTATTAAAGATTGACTCACATCTAAGCCCTATACATATGGGCCAAATATCGGCCAAATCAGCCGGTACAGTAGATACATTCAGCATATGTGTACAGGTCCTTGTTTGACAGAAGCTGATCTTACAGCCGGCTTGTGCCAAACAAGCATGCTGGAAAACCAGCAGGTGATTGGTATCCAATCAGTGCTCTCAGCCAATGGCTGCGAGCGCTGACCAGTGTGTTCTGGCGGGGGGGGACAGTCCCCGACCAATAGCTCAGTGAGTGTACTAAAATCTCAGTAGTACAGGACCTTCTTGCGAGCTGCTCAGTTTTTTCACATTCAGCCCACTGGGATGAATGAAAAAAAAAGCTGCCGTGTGTGCCAGGATTAACAGAGCCTAATTCTTTACATTGAGATTTGGCCATTTTAAATTCGTATTTTTTTCCAACGATAGATGTTTATTGGATTATAATGGCATACATGTTGTGCAAAAGTAAGGGACACATAGCAACAAGTTAACAATAAACCAATTAGTGTGTAAAATAAAGCACACCTTGAAAGATCAACATAAACTGTGTAATAATAATCAGCATTTATACCAATTTAATAAAGTACAAAAAACAGTAGTAGAAGATGTCATTTATGCCATGTACATACAACCGGACTTTTCGTCGGACTGAACTCCGAAGGACTTTTCAACGGAGTTCCGACGGAGTTCCAAACGAAACGGACTTGCCTACACACGATCACACCAAAGTCCGATCGTTTCGAACGTGATGACATACGACCGGACTAGAATAAGGAAGTTCATAGCCAGTAGCCAATAGCTGCCCTTGCATCCTTTTTTGCCTGTCGGACATCATAGCATACAGACAAGCTGATTTTTCGATCGGACTCAAGTCAGTTGGAAAGATTTGAAACATGTTCTATTTCTAAAGTCCGACAGATTTTTCGTCAGAAAAGGTCAGATGAAGCCCACACATGATCGATTTGTCTGATGGATTCGTTCCAGTTCAGTCGAAAAAGTCCCGACGTGTGTACATGGCATAAGAGTCATGGACTCCACATATGATTAAATTTGGACATAGAACCTTTTCTAAGAGCTATACCCTTTTCATAGTTTTATAGGTTTACAAAAGCAACTAACTCTGACCATTTTCAATTCTTTTAAAGTTCTTTCCCCCGTCCCATTTATAGTGGCTTTCCTTTTTCAAAACATCTTGGACAGACTTCAAAAAAGGCCTAGATGGAAGATAACAGATTTCCTAAATTAGTTTAAAGCATGGGTCTTCAAACTATGGCCCTCCAGCTGTTCAGGAACTACAATTCCCATCATGCCTAGTCAGGTCTGTGAATGTTAGAGTTTTACAATGCCTCATGGGATATGTAGTTCCGCAACAGCTGGAGGGCCGTAGTTTGAGGATCCCTGGTTTAAAGGCTAGGTCCATCTTTTTTTTCTAAATCCCAGCTCTCTTATGTACTAACATAGCATTAATGTACTTATTTTGCAAAAATAAAACAGCTTTCCATTATTTCATAGCTGTTTAAACACACTGCTCAGTTACTTCTGCCTTACTTCTTGGTCAGACTTTAGGTCTTGACACAGGAAGGAGTTGACCAGCTGAGGGTGGATGGTGCAGGGTGTGTGCTAATGAGATCAGCTGGTCATGACCTAAAATCTGACCAGGAAGTAAGGCAGAAGTAATCGAGCAGTGTGTTTAAACAGCTATGAAGAGAGTGAGGTAAGCCTGTGTAGAATTAATGGAAAGCTGTTTTTTTTTATTTTTTTTCTTGCAAAATAAGTACAGTAATGCTATATTGGTACATAGAGGAGTGGGAATTTAGAAAAAAAGTGAACAAAGGTGGTTGTAAAGTCAGAAGTTTTTTATCTTAATGCATTCTATGTATTAAGATAAAAAGTCTTCTGTGTGCAGCAGCCCCCCTCAGCCCCCCTAATACTTACCTGAGCCCCATCTATGTCCAGCGATGTCCACGAGTGTCTCGGCCATCCAGCACTCTCCCTCCTGATTGGCTGAGACATGGCAGCGGCGCCATTGGCTCCCGCTGCTGTCAATTAAAGTCAGTTAGCCAATCAGGAGAGGGGGGGGGCGGGCCCAACCACAGCTCCGTGTCTGAATGAACATACGGAGCTGCAGCTCGGCTCGGGTGCCCCCATAGAAAGCTGCTTGCTGTGGGGGCACTTAACAGGACCGAGGGGCCAAGAGCACAGAAGAGGGACCCGAGAAGAGGAGGATCTGGGCTGCTCTGTGCAACAGAGCAGGTAAGTATAACATGTTTGGTATTTTTATAAGAAAAAAAAATAGACTTTACAATCACTTTAAACCTACAAAGGCTTGAACTTCTTTCTTAACTGTTGGTATCACAAGCCAAAAATATTTTCCTCAGGTGGTCGGCCTCAGCAAATCTTCCACACTTTTGTCAAATTTTATAGTTTATTTCTTTTTAAGTCTCCACCTTTGATCCTGCAGTTGGCGGATGATCAATTCCAGGACCTTGGCAATTACTTTTGACCTTGTGAACATGATATTATCAACATAACAAAAGACAGTTTGCCATGTTAAATCATGCCATACACTGCCCACACTGAACTAACTGTAGGACAGGCTAACTGACTATACTTTCATAATTCCTTTATTTATTTGTGTCTCCAAGATGACCTATATCATTTTATGTTAATAAAGGTATCATAGGTGTTCTCTTTACAGAATGCCTTATAATATATTTCATTCATTTAATGAATTGTGAAAGGTTGCCAAACACAAAAGCATTGTAATCTGTTTGAAACGTATTCACTAACAATACATCATTACAATGTTTTCTGAAGCATCACAAATAAAACATACGCATTGAATTGTGGAGGTTAGCCTAAGGTTAGCTTTAGCCTCTGCATCTTGGCTGGAATGTTAGTTGTCCATATCTGCGGAGGTAAGGAGTCCAGCCAGTCCGCTGCATCTCTTGGAGAGATAAAGAACCTCACTGTTTCCCCATCCACAACTCACAGCTTGGCCGGGAAGAGAGCACTGTATTTAATTTTCCTGTCGCAGAGAGCGGCTTTAACAGCATCAAATGAGCTTTTGCGTCTTCACAGAATAATCAGGAAACATCATCAGCCGATTATTCTTGTAATGCAACTCGCCTGCCAATATTGCTGCCCGCAACAGTTCATCCCGGTCCCTAAAATTAAGCAACTGCAGGATAAACGTGCGTGGGGTGGCTCCTTGTGGGCTTGGTTGTGGTGGCACTCCACAGTAAAGTATTGGGACAGCTGGGCTGCAGGTAGGAGGGAGTGCAGGAGCTCTTCAATGAATACTGTAGGATTCTTAACCTCAGCTCCATCCGCCAGACCGATGATGCGTATGTTATTTCAGCGGCATCGATTTTTGGAATCTTCGGTCCTGTATTCCGAGCCCCATCATGTTCCGCCACCACGTTCTCAACGTGTCCCACTCTCACCTCCGCATTAGTTAGCCAAGACCGGACCTTGACCTGACGGACAAGTCCCATGTCTAGCTGCACTGCCTCGATTTTGCTGGTGAGGGTCGTCTGACAGGTGGCTATAGCAGTGTGACAGGACGCAATAGCTGCCATGACATCTGGGATCCCTGGAGGGGAGATGGAGGCCTCCACAGGAGAGTCTGTCTCGGACTCCATATTGGCGCGTGGCAGTTGGGCAGACCACGGCCAGAGCTCAGGGCCAGCGATATCAGGAATATCCGAGGGAAAGTGGAGTTTCTTACCACCCTTGCCATAGCCCAATGATTTGGAAGGCATCCGCTGACAGATTCTGCAGCTCAGGTTGTCTGATCTCTCAGGTACGGGTAAAAGTAGAAGAAGGTTCCAGCAGAGCTCTGGGAAGGACGTCTGGTTACTCCACCATCTTGGACATGCCTCCATGATGTAATATCCTTAATGTACTGGCTGTGCAGTACCAGTCGCGGTGTCCCGTTCCTCGATCCTCTTGGGTGTACTAGACGTTACTTCCGGGTGCATGCTAAGCGATGGCGTCACTTCCTGTCCCATCCTATCCATTTTGCCACATTGACGTTATCAAGAGGCCTCTGTTTATAAAATAGAACTAACTCAAAGTGTTGTAAGATAGAAGAATAAAACACTGATCTTCTCCAAAATCTGCAAGCTGAAACCAGCTCAGTGGAGCTCCATCAGCAACTGCAGATCTCTGACAGAACTTTGCCTCACTACACCCAACAGACTACCCCTGGAGCCCTTCCAAGCCAGTCCACAATCACCCAATAAAATATGTGATCCCTGTATAACCTGTCTACTAGTTATCTTAAACTTTTAACCTGTTACTGATTACCTTCACAATTACAGGAGATAGCTCTCAAACACTAAGCTCAGAGCTACTGCATCAGGGAAAAGAAAGCATATGTGAAGGGATTTGAATCAGAGAAAGAGTTCACTCCTGTGATGATGAAGGTGAATAGTAACAGCTGAGCCTTTTTTAGCAACATCCTTAGCAATGTCCTAGGAGTTTTCCACTCAGGTTTCATGGGCAAGTAAATGGCCTACACCTATAGCAAGGGCAATATTTCATTTTGGTCAAAGCTACATAGCCTGTTTTTATCTACAGACATCCCATATCTGCATAGACAATTTTTTGGCAGAACTGAACTATGCCTCTAACCACTTGCTAACCGCACTATAGCCAAATAACAGCTACGGTGAGGTCCTCCAGTTCTGTGTGGCCGTCATGACAGTCTCTTGTGATCGCGCCCGCCGATCGCCCCACTGCTGATCACAGATTGAGGTAAAGAGCCAATCAGCAGCTCTGTACCACATGATTAGCTGTGTCCAATCAAAGCTGATCACGGAGGTAAACAGAAGCCAGTTATCAGCACTCCTTTCCTTATGCTGACAGCATGAGGAGAAGAGAGACGATAACTGTCTTGTGTAAAAGGGACATGTACACTCATAATCAGGGCACTGATTACCAGTGTCCTGATTATCAGTGCAGTTCCAACAGTGCCCACTAGTGCTGCCAATCTGTGCCCACCAGTGCTGCTAATCTGTGCCCACCAGTGCTGCCAATCAGTGCCTCCTCATCAGTGTCACCTATCAGTGCTGCCCATAAGTGCCGCCTAGCAGTGCTCATCAATGCCACCTATCAGTGCCCATCAGTGCCACCTATCAGTGCTACCTATCAGTGCCAATCAGTGCCACCTATCAGTGCTTCCTCATCAGCAATTGTCATTCAAAGTACAACAGCGTTGAGAGCTAAAAATTGGCCTGGGAAGAAAGGGGGTAAAGTGAAAGTAAACAAAAATCCCAAATTTGGATTGTCCCCAGAACAATAATATAGGGGAAATCTTACATAGTTACATAGTTAGTCTGGGTAAAAAAAGACACAAGTCCATCTAGCCCAAACAATAAAAGGGAAAAAATCTTACAATCCTATATTCACAATCCTATACCCACAATTGATCCAGAGGAAGGCAAAAAACCCCATCAAAGTATGATCCAATTTGCTCTATCAGGGGAACAAATTCCTTCTTGATCCCCCAAGAGGCAATCAGATATTCCCTGAATATTATGTACATTTAGGAAATATTGCCCTTGCTATAGGTGTAGGCCATTTACGTGCCCCATGAAGCCTGAGTGGAAAACTCCCAGGGCATTGCAAAGGATGTTGCTAAAAAAGGCTCAGCTGTTACTATTCACCATCACAGGAGTGAACTCCAGGCCTCTTTTAATGCAACCTACTGAGCTGGACAGAACTCTCTTGAACTATAAAAGTGGTTACAAAGGGTTAGCTGGACTTTTGGCTTAAATCTGTTTGTCAAGTCCATCTAAATCTGCAAGTCCAACACTACCCTCACCCTAGAATGACAATGCTGCAGACCAAGTGTGTCTCCATCACTTCTCCATGCAGTGTAGAGATACCCTAAGACAGGAAGTGTATTACTGGCAGGATTACCAGGTGAAAATAAAGGAAAAAAGACTAAAAAAGAAAACTAAAGCAGCCATCATATTTAGGGATTGATCACCACTTCCGGACCGCCCACTGCACATATACTGCAGCAGGGCGGCCCAGCTGCATGAGACGACGTACCTGTACGTCGTTTTGTGCATGAGATATTGTGGGCACGCGCGTGGGGCAGAACGGGGATATGCCGTAAACAAGGTGGATCCCCGTTATGACAGGGGACAACATGGAGATCGGCTGTTCCTAATAATCAGAAGCAGCGACCTCTGTGTTGTCCCACTGAGCCCACCCCCCACACAGTTAGAACACACTGAGGGAACACAATTAACCCTTTGATCACCCCTAGTGTTAACCCCTTCCCTGTCAGTGTCATTTATATATTAATTATTGCATTTTTTTTAGCACTGATCACTGTATTGGTGTCACCGGTCCCCAAAAAGTGTCACTTAGGGTCAGATTTGTCCGCTGCAATGTCGCAGTCCTGCTAAAAATCGCAGATCAACACCATTACCAGTAAAAACAATTTTAAAAAAATTAAAGTCCCTAAGTCTATCCCCTGTTTTGTAGATGCAATACCTTTTTGTGCAAACCAATCAATATACGCTTATTGAGATTTTTTTTACCGCACAATTGTCAGTTAAAGCGACGCAGTGCCGTATCGCAAAAAATGGCCTGGACATTAATCCTTCCGGAGCTAAAGTGGTTAAGCTGAAATAAATTTAATTTTTGTTTTTGGATTTAATACTACTTCGAGTTAACTATACTCTACACAATTTGATTGCACTCTCTCTAGATCTGCCAACAACTTTGTGGTAGTTAAATACAAATGGGTTTTTTTAGGTTTGTCCTCATATTACTTAATTTTGGTAAATGTAAAAAGATTGTACTGAAATTAAAATTACGCTGGGATTTACTTTTAGGTAAATGTTACAGGGATTACTGTGAATGTGCACTCTCTGAATATACACCATTGTTTTCCTTTAATGCATGCCCACTGAGCATTGGCTCACTGTCCTCAAGAGGCCTTTCCACGTGTGTTGCATCCCTAACAGATAAACAAGGTTACATGATTGATGAGTTTCCTTTTAGTGAAAGGGCTGACAATGATGTGTACAGAAGATCCCCCTGACATCATGCCGACCCATGGCTCATTTTTCCAGATGATAAATGGAGGGGTATATTTAGTTCTCCTTTGGGATATATAATTAGTGTAACATTTGAAATCAGACATATTAATTGTTTTCAATTTCTTTAGCCTCTGAGCCCCCTCAGGTAACTTGAGGAGTTAATATATCTATACTGACACAGGGCAGAACAAGGCCTATTATTCATACTGATTCAGGTCTGTAGATTCCACTTAAAATAAAAAAAAATCAGTTATATAGCAGCCCTGTGGTCTTCAGCAGAATGGCAGTCACTGTATTACAGCAAGAGGTAAGAAAAGCTAAGCATTAAAACAGGTGCACAATCTCTACTTTTCTATAGAGTATTGTAGGTCTAATGGCAGAAATCCAAATGTCTGTGCCTTCAAGTTGTTTGTTGCGGAGTAGTCAGAGTTCTTTTTATTTCTGATAGCCTACACCTGTTATTCTGCACAAGCCCTATTATTTTTATTCCATTTACGCTGTATGATGTGGTTGTTGTCCCCTGCAGCAGGAAAGAACATTTTTAGGTATGTGATTGGCCTGAGAAAACACAATTCCTTTATACATTGTTAAAGTGTCCAGGCTATGAGCATTCATTTATTTATTCTCAAATGGTTTTAAAGGTAGAAGGCATTCTTTGCATTAAGATAAAAACCTCCTGTGTGAAATTCCACCCGTCCCCCCTATACTTACCTGAGCCAGATCTCAAGCCAGCGCTGTACATGAGATTAGAAGGTCCCTCCACTCTCTCTCTCATTATTGGCCATAGAAGCATCAGTGGGAGCCATTGGCTCCTGCTGCTGTCAATCAATCAACCAATGCTGTCAATCAAGCAATGCTGTCAATCACAGCATGTGAGGAGAGAGCAGTGGGGTGGAGCCAAGTCGCGCTGTGTGCGTCTATGAACACACACAACGTGGCTCAGGATCGAGTCCTCACGAGTGACCCTATAGCAAGCAGCTTGCTATGGGGACACTCAGCAGGGGGAAGAGCCAGAAATACAAGCAGTGGACCCTAGAAGAAACCTTGCCAGGCTTCACAAGTTTGTTGCACAATTGCAGCAAGTCCGCATTGCATGACTCCAGATCAACTTTCTTTGCAAACATTCTGCAAGTCTGCTGCAAGTTTTGGTTCAGTTATGTTGTGCATTAGTCATCCCACCACAGGGCTCACTGTGGCTGAATTTTCATGTTGTAGACTTGCAGAGCTATTGCTGAAGACTCACCACTGCAACTTTGCTCTTGCTAGAGATTTGCCACTCAAATTTGCTACATATCGGAAAAGTGTCAACTAGAACTTGTGCTGCAAGTGCTCTGCTAGTGTACAACTTTCAAGTGAAAAAAGCTTTAACATAAGAAATCCTGAGGCGCATGGGTGGAGGCTGGCAAGATGGCCACAATCATCTAGAGCTCAGTGCTGCCCCGGTCTAACAACACCCGCTGCAGCCAACTGAGAACTCGTTCCAGGCCTGCTCCATGAGCGACAGCGAGGGGCACACCCCAGGATCACACTGATGTCAGCAGGCACTGCCAGACGGGACCAATCCCGCTTGCTGAATGCGGCCCCTAAGCCCCACAGCCATTCCAAGATGGCGGCCACAAGTACACAGGGCAGGGGGACAGAGGAGGAAGACTCCATCGCAGACCAAAACAACCTGTGAGTGCAGCCCACAGCATGACACCCTCCCCCGCATCTACTGAATCCCTAATAGGGAGAACACTTGATAGCCTTCTCCTGACCCCAATGTCTGACCCCATGGCACCACTAGAGGCTTGTGAAGGGGCACTACAGGGCCTTCCACCTACACCTACTGACTTTTCTTCCATGATGTCAGCATTCTCCAAAATGCTATCCAGGGGCCTAGTGCAAAACGCTGCTCAAATAACCTCATCAATCAATGCTGATTTACAACAACTGGGTTTGCGGATGGAACACATTGAAAGAAAGGCAGATCAATCAGTAATCAGAATTAACCAGAATTCAGGATGTACAGGACCAATTAGAGACTGTATTATCAAAAATCGAAGACTTGGAAAAGAGGTCCAGGCGTTACAATTTTAGGGTACAGGGTCTCCCTGAAATGGTGAAAGAGGTTCAGTTGGCTATCCGGGCGCTTATCAAGGACTTAATCCCTGACATCCCAGACCATCGGCTGGAATTAGACAGGGCCCACAGAGCCCTACAACCTCCACATTCAGATGGGCTCCCAAGGGACATCATTGTAAAACCACATTTTTACACAGTGAAATTAGAGGTAATGAAAAGGTCGCGTGCAGCAGAAAACCTGACATTCCAAGGACAACCTATCCAAATTTTTGCAGACCTCTCACCCTACACTGTACAGAAAAGGAGAGCCTTGAAATCCCTTCTCCAAGTCTTGATGCAAAATGAAATTACCTACAGCTGGTCTTTTCTACTCAGCCTGAACTTCTCATTTCACAACAAAAGTTATGGCTTCTCATCATTTGCCGAAGGTGAGCGTATTCTACTACACCTGGAATTATTATCACAAGACCCGCAACCCTCATCGGTCAGCAAAGGCGCAACACCCTTAGCGAAACGCCTGCCCCCTTCAAGCCCTCTCAAGCTGGCGTAGCAAAAGCACTACTCCAAAAGATCCAAGGACTCTCTTCCACCCTGAGGACAGTCGTACAGATGAAGCTTCAATAAATGTGATATGAACAACCTTATATTTGTTTTCCCTGTTATTGCTGACCCCATCCAAATTAAACTACACTCATCTTCCATTACGGAGGGGTCAACCCTTTGGGAACAATCTGAGGGGTGGGAAGGGAGAAGGGACACACCTAATGGTCCCTCTCCATTATCTAGGGCACTTTTTTAATCTTTTTTTTAATTATTATTATTAGTATTATACAGGATTTATATAGTGCCAACAGTTTGCGCAGCGCTTTACAACATGGGGCAGACAGTACACTTACAATACAAATCAATACAGGAGGGATCAGAGGGCCCTGCTCGTTAGAGCTTACAATCTAGAATTTTATGTTGTACTTCAGTTACAGTAGCGAGCTAGGGCCGCTGGCCAGGGGCCCCCCTTCATTATAAAATGTTCCAGTTATCTGAACAACACCAAAGAGAAATTTGAAGCTATTTGGGAACCCTGGGCTAATTTTATAGGCATTTCCTTGATTCCAGGGGTTCAACCTTGATGCGTATAGCTGTCTCGGGGTCTGGTGGGACTCCTCCCGTGGATTGGCTTTCGACTACTCTCTCCTCTCTCTCTCTCCCCCCTCTCATTTCTACATTCTTTCTTTTCCTTTCTTTGGTTAATTGTTAGGATGATTTAACAAGATGATGTTTTGTCTGTTTTAGTTCAAACCGTAGTAGGGACCCCTGGGGGTCTTGCTCCCAAGGGAAGCATACGACGTAGGTTTTTATTTCCTTGTTCGATGCCAAGAGATCTTTAGTATTAACTAAGAGGGTGCTAAGGGGGAGTTGGAGTGCTCCGTTCAGGCACAGTGTGTTCCCATTTGGGGTGCAGACGGTCTCTCCTTCCTCCCATTCTCCCAACCATTCCAAGTCTCAGGGTTATATGGTTTAAGTGAACGAATTATGGTCTATGAAGATATTAATGTACGTTCACAGACCAGAGACATACTTATATCTACTGTCGTAAGTTTGACTTGTAACCACAAGGGGGTTCGAATTTTTTTCTGCTTTATACTCCCTCATTTAACGCTGATGATTTGTATGCTTTTTCTTGAAAATTCAATAAAATATTTTGAAAAGGAAAAAAAAAAAAAAAATGTTCCAGTTATGAAGTCTACATATCCCTTAATACTGCCTAGCTCTGCCCCTTTTATTGTCATTTTATGACAATACCATGCATATAAGCCTTTAAAATTTGCACTTTTGATTTCTCCCATAGATTTTTAAAGGGTGTTCCGTGGCTTTCGAATTTGCCACAAACACCCCAAATTGTTCGCTATTCGGTGAACAGGCGAACACCCGATGTTCGAGTCGAACTTAGATTCGACTCGAACATCGGGCTCATCCCTAGACTGCGCTCTAACAAGTTTATTCAGTTTGTCTCGCTCACATTTTCTGTTTTCCTTCTGCTTTTTATTTCCCACCTTTTTCTCTATCTGCCTATCTTTTTCTGTAGGAGTCCTGGGAGGTCACATGATGTTTGCTCCCCAGCCCCAACAGCAGCACCCATCGCCAATACTCCTGGCCACCGGCTGACCTGTCTATGTTGGGTAAGGTACAGTGTATTTCCGAGATGCCCCACACTCTGATCCATGTCTAGCATGACCCCTGCCAACTCGACCTTGCGCATAATCTCACATAATACACAAGGGCTGAACTCACGGTCAAAAGGCAGAAACTGTTCCAACTGTACCACTCTATGAAATCAGATATACTACTCTTACAACAAACCGACGTCCCCATTTTCTACCAGCCCACCTTTCTACACCAACGGTACCCCCAATTTTTTCTCCCCAATGCGGACAACAAAACCAAAGGGGTAGCAATCTGCTTCTCAAAACACCTAAATTTCTCACCAACCAAGGTTCTTAAGGACCCAGCAGGGCGCTATGTGTTAGTGACAGGTACCCTTCATGGAAAGACCTACACTTTCATCTCCTACTATACACCTAACAAAGGGCAGGCAAAATTTTTTGACTCCCTAACACACACAATACTGAAACACTGTCAGGGCACGGTTTTCGTAGGAGGCGATTCGAATATAGCATTTGACCTCTCAAAACAAAACGGTGACCAGGAAAACTAGTTCCAAGCGTCCATCCAGACAAAGTTTAAAAATCGCCCAGCTACTATATTCAGCAGGTTTGGAGGATATTTGGAGGGAACTCAACCCACATATAAAAGGCTATACACATTTTTCTGCACCACATAACACCCATGCCAGGATTGACCACATCTTTATGCAATTGCACTCAATCCCATTAGCCCTGTTTGCCAAAATTAGTCACACTTCCATCTCAGACCACTCTATTGTGGTACTTGGGACCTAGCACCCTTTAGGAAAATCCACCCCTTTTAAATGGTGACTTAATGAAGCCTTACTAAGTGATCCAGTACAGTGCAAAAAAGACGTTGAAAGACTATTTCAAAGAGAACGAGAATAACACAGTTAAACTCAAAACCCTATGAGCAGCCCACAAATCTGTGATTAGAGGGAAACTCATACAGATAGCATCCAAACTGAAATGCGAACATGGAGCAGATATCCATAAACACACAGAGGACTTCCTTTCACTGAGCAAAATCCACAAACGAAACCCCACGCACGATATCCTGTCCCGCTTGGACACAGCCTGAATTAATCTTAATTTATCTTTAACAACCAAAGCTGAGAAGCATCTGCGATGGACGGGAGCAAAACTCTACTTTCAAAAAGATAAACCTGGCTCCAAACTAGCAGCAAACTAGAGACCTGCTAGACGACCCTATATCCACTGCAGAGGTTCTAGAGACAATCAAATCCCTTAAAATTGGCACCTCCCCAGGCTCAACAGGATTTTCAGTCTGCTACTATAAAAAATTTGGCCCCTCCTTAGCCCCCTATATGGCCCAGTTTTTTAATTTGCTCAGGGATGGAACCCCAATAGATAAGGACCTAAACACTGCATACATTTTGGCAGTCCCCAAACCAGGGAAATACTGACATTAGCAACTACCGTCCGACATCCCTTATCAATATCGACCTTAAAATCATGACCAAAATCCTAGCCTCCAGGATGGCTAGTTTTATCCTATGTTACTTCCATAAGGACCAGGTAGGCTTCATCCCTGGAAGACAGGACCCAGACCAAATCAGGAGAGCCATAAACATAATCTCCATACTTCACTCCCAATGGGATGGGGGTTCCCTGCAAAACGGATTCCTGCTCTCTATAGACCTGCAGAAGGCTTTTGATTCGGTATCATGGCCCTACCTTTTTGAGATCCTGGAAAGTTACCTCCCTCTATTCAACTCCCAGTGCACAGGTTCCCCTGATAGTCAAATACTCCGACTCTCTAGCGATTAGAAAAGGGACAAGGCAAGGGTGTCCCCTTTCCACCTTAATATTCGCCATTGCTATGGAGACCCTAGCTATAGCGATCAGATCTCACCCCGACATTAAGGAGGTCCTCTGTGGCACTCAGGAACATAAATATGCCTTGTTCACAGATGATTTGCTTCTATTCCTCCCATCCCCTTTAACATCTACACCAAACGTTTACAAATTGCTTCAAGAATTTGGCAACATTTCAGGCCTTAAAGTCAATGTGTCCAAATCTGTTGCCCTAAATGTGTCTGTCCCACCCCGGTAGATCAATTGAAACAGCATTTCCCATTCACCTGGGCATCTGACTCCTTACCGTAAGAAACAAAGAAAGAAGGCGCCTCTGGGTGCAGATTTAAAAACAATTTTAATAAAAAGAGCAGCAACAGAGATTGCACTCACATTTGTGTTGAGTTAAAAAGGCATATGAGAGTCCCAGATGTAACTGGAGGGGTCCGTGAGGTCGATCATTCCTGCCATGGATGTGTAATCAGACTGGTCTTTCAGATGCACTGTGTCCACCGGCCGGCAATGATGGAGGAATACCAGAATGAGGCTTGGAAGGCAAGCAGCAATCCAGGCGAGGGGCGATGACATTACACAATGGGAATATGGTTTCCATTCCCATTGGAAGGCTGCTGTGAATGTGGGCTTTATACCTCATCATTGACTTTATGCACACCATCATGGACTACTATTATCTTTTCTTATCCCTTGTTCCAGTTCATCATTTATATGCATAATATTGTCATTTATCTGGATTATTGCTTTTTAACCTTTGCGCCAAACACTTGTTATATGACTCCTTACCGTACCTGGGGATTAAGCTAACACAGAATATAAGGAAGCTGTATGGCGCCAATTATCCTCCCATATTCCGCAAATGTGGGGAGGAAGGCTTGGTCAAAGATTGGTATATCCTGGCTGGGCAGAATAACTGCGGTCAAAATTACATTATTGCCACGTTTACTTTACCTATTTAGGTCACTCCCAATATCCATCAACAAAAAAGCCCTCCTTGAAGTCCAATCCCGAATCACACATTTTATATGGGGTAAAAAAGGTTACAGATGCTCCAAAGACACACTTTTCTGACTGAAAACGCAGGGGGTTCTGGGTCTCCCTAATATTTGGTGGTACTATCAGGCAGCACAGTTTGCACAAATATCAGCGGTGTACTCCAGAGGACCCAAACCTGACTGGGTAGCTAAAGAAAGGGTAGCAGTCCCCTGACACACAATCGACTACCTGCTGTGGTGTATCCCGAAACCATCCTATTGACTGCTCTTTCTCACTCAATAGCCTTATGCGACAACATACACAAACATCACAAGGTGTCCTCTAATATGCGCCCATTGGCTCATTTATTCAATAACCCTGCCTTCCCCCCGGCATGAACATACAGGCCTTTCATTGGTGGCTGAGCAAAGGCTCAAGCTCACCCAAATTAGGCACCTTCTAACCTCGCTCTGGCCAGATAAAATGGAACCCCCCAAGTCTACTCTCTATGAACAATGGTGTGTTAGCCTTACAGATCAGAGGGGGGGAATCTCAGGCGAGCTGACGTGCTGACGTACTGCATCTACCGTCTGCAGGACGGGTGATCGTTTTTAGCCGGCCGGCTTCCTATGGGCGAGCTGACGTGCTGACGTGCTGCATCTACCGTCTGCAGGACGGGTGATCGTTTTTAGCCGGCCGGCTTCCTATGCCTATTTGTATCTGCTACACTGTAAGTGCTATTTTAATTCCTTTAATAAATCTTAAAACCAGGATTACGCTAGGTTGTTCTCCTCTCTCTTCCCGGGGTACCCCTAAACGAGAACAAACCCCCAGCTAGGAGTCTCTATTAATCTCTATGATAAGAGGGATTACCCGTGACTTGGTGGACTAGCGGTATCATTACTCTTTGGCTATATGAAGTGGTATGTCGTTTTCTACAAGCCCATCTAATGAAAGGCCCTGACCGGGTTAAGGTCGCAAGCCCCCTTGTGCTTGCCGTTTGGTAAGCGCGCATTTCATTTTTAGATACAACAGTGGTGTGGTGAAGGAATTTTTTCTATTTACATTTCCTGCTTCAAAGACTGGGGTCTGAACCTATGTCTTTTTACATCATCTATTTGGACTTTATCCACTGTGTTAGGACTGTTCATTAAACACTCTTCGTTTAGGTTCCAAGAACTGTGTTAGTCATTTAAATTGGGTTTTACTAATTTGTTCCATTCAACACTGGTACTATTATTTATTTACAGCACTGCTATTTTTGTTATATTGTTGTATTTTTGTGTGTATCTCACATAGAGTGTCTGCTTTTATTTTTTAAATTTTTTTCACTATATTTATTTCTTCACATTTGGTTATTCAATATTTCACGAACAGGTACCCTTTCGGGTGCACTACAGCACGGTAGTCCCCTTATTATATTTCTCATATATATGCCTTGCTGGCATACAGGGATGACAAGGCTTCATATGTCTGGGGGTGGGAGCATGACATGGAGATTTCTTGGGACAGCAATACCTGGTTTCAGGCTTTACAACACGCATACAAAGGTATCCTCAATGTATTACTAATTAAAGCCAATGTTAAACTCCTTTCCAGATGGTACTATGTTCCTGCTAGACTGGCAGTAATGTACAAAGATGCTTTTCCCTTATGCTTTAGAAACTGCAGTCTGGTGGGATCCATCCATGTTCCATGTCTGGTGGTCATGTCCTCATGTCAGTACCTACTAGAACAAGGTATTCTATCTCCTAAGGAAAATTTCTGGAGCGGCAATACCTCAAGATCCCACCATTGCTCTCCTGAACCGTAAGGTGGATGCACTACACAAGCATATACAAACCTTGGTCTACTTCATCCTCTTGAGTGCCAAGATTACACTAGTGGGGGTTTGGAAAAAGCCCACTATCTCATTTTTGGCAGCAAAGAGGAAAATATCCTGGATCATGTCACAAGAACACTTAGTAGCGAAGCATTCGGGACAAAGTACCTAAGTTTGAGGCCATCTGGGAACCCTGGCAACCTACTCTAGCATTTCCCTATGTCCGGGCATTACACCAGACTCTTAGATCCTCCTTGACTCCACTCTCTCCTTTCTCTCTTCCCTATCCTTTCTCTCTTCTGCTCGCTCAGAGGCATTATGATGCCTCCCTCTAATATTTCTTTCCCATTTTTCACACATATAGAATTTTATAGTTTACTCTTTAAAAGGAGCAACTGTCCCCCAGAGCGGGCCCTATATATTGTTAGGGTATGGAAGGGGTGTGGGGGGGCCCTGATCTCCGTAAACACCGCACACTCACAGTGTGATCCCATGTGGGTGATGTGCGCTTGCCTTCCAGGGTGGGAGAGTTGGGGTACTTCACCCACCCAATAAGCGGTGATTTACTATGCCACTCTGGGTTAGAGCCTCTGGGTAAAGACCTCCACCTTGAGGACCTGAATACCGTTAATGCTCCTCTTCCTTATATAAGTTACCTCTGACCTACGTTTTGGAATTAGATATTAGCATATTGTCTCTTACATGATTTGTTCCAGTTGGCGCTTTGTTGCAGTAATACTTTTTTGCCTAGCAGGCTGATATGTAATTGTACTTTGTTATTCATTCTACATGAAAATTCAATAAAAATATGTGAAATTAAAATAAGCAATCCCTGATCTTTAGTTGCTTTTAATGTGAAATAATTTGTTCTAAAAATTCCTCAAGATCACAACAATGGCTCTAATGTCCTGTATAGACAGTCGGATTTTCCAACGGAAAAAGTGCGATCGGATTGTGTTGTCGGAAATTCCGATTGTGTGTGTGGACTCCATCTGACTTTTTCCGTTGGAATTTCCGACACACAAAGTTTGAGAGCAGGATATAAAATTTTCTGACAAAAAATCCGATCTTTTAAATTCCGATTGTGTGTATACAAAGCCAATGTACAAAGTGCCACGCATGCTCAGAATAAACGAAGAGACTAAAGCTATTGGATACTGCCCCGTTTATAGTCCCGACGTACGTGTTTTACATCACCGCGTTCAGAACAATCGGATTTTCTGACAACTTTGTGCGACCGTGTGCATGCAAGACAAGTTTGGCCCAAAATCCATCTGAAAAAATCAGACGAATTTTGTCGTCGGAATGTCCGATCAATGTCTAATCGTGTGTACAGGGCATAAGATCTCTTGGGGAGTGGTTTACACTAGGTTGAGTGGTGGTAAAAATAGGCAGTTAACAGGTAACTCCACTTCTGTGGGGAAAAATATAGGAATTGGAAACAAAATACTACAGTATATACAATTGCATTTAATTAATGTTATTAAAAATTACCTTTCCTTTTTAATCTGCGTTGCTGTAAAATTCAATGCAAAATGGCAACCTGGAGGCATTTTGTACACAGTTGGTGTAAGGAATACCCCCAGAAATGTCATCTACTGTTTGTGTGATGGGCTGGCTGATTTTCCCAGAAAAGTCCAAAATAAAGTTGTGCAACACAAAAATGACGAACAGTTGCAAACATATTGAAACAAAGAAAGTCCATTAAGTGATGTGAAACCCAATTAATCCCTCCGTGCTTACATATTTTAACCAAAATGATAAGTGAGTTTCAGAAAGGAAGCCTCCACCTCTTGTGAATGACCACTTACTAGCTCCTTAAAGCGGAGTTCCACCCAAAAGTGGAACTTCCGGTTTAAGCACTCCTCGCCCCCTGACATGCCAAATTTGGCATGTCATTTTTGGGGGGGAGTGTGTACCCTTTTTTTCGTGGGATTTCCTGTCCCACTTCCTGCTTCCTATCTTCGGCGACTCCTTCTCTCACCCTAGGCGGCCCCTCCCTGCCAGCAATCTTCTGGGACACAACTCAGGTCCCAGAAGATCGGCTGGCCAATAGGAGAGCGCAGTGCGACTCGCAAATGTGCAGTGCGCACCCAGCCATGAAGCCGTAAATTGTCATGGCCAGGTGTCCACAGTTACCATGATGGGGCTGAGGAGAGTAGGGGGAGAGGAGCTAGCCTCCGGGCGGCCACATCGCTGGACCGTGGGGCAGGTAAGTGTCGGTCTATTAAAAGTCAGCAGCTATGCTTTTTGTAGCTGCTGACTTTTAATAAACTAAAAAACGGGTGGAACTCCACTTTCAGACCTGCTGTTATTTGAGGTCCTTCCTGCTTTTGGCTATATACCCAGCCAGGGCCTTTAATCCTCCAAGGGAATCTGGCTGTCTAGCCTCTGCCACCAAAGACGGGCCCGATCACAGTTGATCCCCAAGAAAAATAAGCATATAGAAAAAAAGCCGGCCGGCTCGATATGGCAGCCCGTCGATCAGGGACTTGTGCAAACGCGGTGATGTCAGCATGTCACTCCTCCCTATGCGTTTTGTCACAAATTATGTAGTCCGTGCCCCAGGACGACGTCATTTGTGGCGAAACGCTTAGGGAAGAGTGACGCGCTGACGTTACCACGTTTGTGTAGAAACCGCTTCAGCACATGGACACAGACAATCACACAGGGATTTCTTCAGAATAACAAAAGGTAGGAATCAAAGTTTGTCAAAATCTTTGTAATGTACATAGATCGCCCAAAGGGGAATTTTTTTTCTCATAACAAAAGTCGAGTTACTCTTTAAGTGAATGTGGCTGCACCACAACTGCCCTGCAACAGCGTGTAATGCACTTGCTTGCAGCTCAATACGGCTGGCTTTCAAGGGTGAAACAGGCATTCAAAAGTCAACATATGACCTTGCAGCCACTCGTCAATTGCACTCTTAAAAGCGATCCACTGCAAGTGTAAATGAACCCTAATTTTGGGTTTAAGTTCTTTGTTCCGGTTCACACAGGGGCGGCTTCAAAGTCTGTATAGAAGTCAAGGCAACCTGCTCTAAAGTTGCCCCAAAGTAGCACAGGAACCTTTTTCTATGTCGGAGCGACTTGAGTCGCTCTTATTAGAACAGTTCCATTGCAATGCATGGAGCGCAACTTGTCAGGCGGCTAAGTTGCCTGACAGGTAGCCCCTATGTGAACCGGCACTAACAGCTTAGAAACATCTGCTGTTTGTTTACATTAGAACGCTGGCAGCTTGCCAAGATCCTTTCTCATAAAAATGCTCAGATTTCATCATGTCTGCTATGAACGTTGAAGACAAATTTCTCCACAATGCTTATAACCAGGGATGAGCTTCAGATTTAGGTCAAAAGAGAGTTCAACTCAAACTCTAGTTGTTCAAGGTTTGCCAAACAGATGAACTAAATTACCATATTTGGCCTGTTCACCCACCCAAACCTCTGCCTGCTGCTGCAGCTGAAAGTTTATCCATTTAGTGATTGTATCACTGCCACATATAAATTACAGCTTTCTGGCCTGCTCATAGGTTTCTTTTACATAGTATACAAGCTGGTGGGTATCCTGAGTGACGCCATTGACCAAATATGGTCACAAATTTACCCTGACTACCCACACTCGACAATCCTCGCCCACCGGACTCTCATCATGAATTACAGCTCTCTAGTTTATTTAAAATATTCATGTAATTCCTAGTTTGAGGCATTCCTTAACCTTCTGCAAATATTTATTTATTTACTTGTTTCATTTCTAAAAGATGGCCACCAACTTATCACACCATACATGTTTAATAAGAGAAGAATGGGGTAGAGAGCAATCCTCATGTCACCAATCCCTGCCATGAGTAATTGTTGTTACATTCATTTGGCAATATGCATTGGTTAGAGCAAATAAATAATTGGGAGAAAGAAGGTGATCTCTGTCACCGTAGTCTACACTGGTAGAGTAGCTGGCACTTACACCACCATGCCAACTAGCCAACTTGCCACCATTTTCAAATATTTCCTGCATATTTCCTTTAGATACAGGCTCATTAGACAGACAATACAAAGAGTTCTGATTACGGAAGTCAAATTTTCTAAGACAGTTGCTAAAAACAAAATAATAATTAAAAAAACACCAGAAAATATATAATATATAATGCTTCATTGAGTAAATTGATTACTTAAAGTGATTGTTAAGCCACTATAGTATATTCATGCCATCCCTTCTGTTAAATAATGATATGTGTCCCAGTGTCTGTGCTATATAAAAAAAATATGCAGATTTCTACCTTATATCAGAGCATCTCCTGGCACTCACGTGACTCCTTGCCTCTCTCCTCTCCCAGGTTAACAGCTACAGCAAGAGGGGCCAAGAACTTCCACTGACATCAGTCGGGAGGAGGGGAGGAGGGGAGGAGAGGAGGAGAGAGGCGGGCAGTCATGTGAGTGTCGGGAGATGCTGTGGTATAGGTACAAATCTGCATTTTTTTTTTTATATAGCACAGACAGTGGGACACATATCGTTATTTAACAGAATGGATGGCATGAATATACTCTAGTTATTACTGTAGCAGCAGGAGGAGAATGATCGGCACTGTCACAAGCTGGAAGGGGAGAGGAGGACAAAGGAGAGCTGCGGATGATGGAGGCACATAAACTAACCACGGTGTCAGGGCTCAGTAGCCATGAAAACCGTGGTCAGTTTACAGGGGGGAGGAAAGAACCAGGCAGGTATTTCAGGTTATACAGGGGCCAAATTACACAGCACAGGCACTGTGCTGTATAACATGCTTTAAGGGAACAGGATCAATTTTTTTTGTTAGGGTATCAAACACTTTAATTGATTGCTGCTAGCATTGACATGTGTTGCTACATTCCTACCTATATAAATTAAATAAGTTAAATAAAATGCAGTGCAATCCTCTAATAAACAATATTATAAGTGCATGTGAATAATGTGTAATACCACTTAATGTACAACTAACAAAAATAAAATTAAAATATAGCAAATTAATGTATATGAATGGTGGTGACACACCCTGCTGACAACAGTAAATGAACAGTGGTGACACCCCCCCACCCCTCAATAATGATACCCTCTGCTATGCAGGGTATAAACACCACTAAATCAATAAAGCAACAAAGAATGTTATGGCTCTAGAAACACCTGGTATAAATACTCAGTGCCATGTTATTGGCAGTGTATGAACATCGGTGACACCCTCAATGAAATTATTTCGGTTAAGCGACACACTATATATGAAAATACAGTGCCTTGAAAAAGTATTCATACCCCTTGCAATTTTCCACATTTTGTCATGTTACAACCAAAAACGTAAATGTATTTTATTGGGATTTTATGTGATAGGCCAACACAAAGTGGCACATAATTGTGAAGCGGAAGGAAAATGATAAATGGTTTTCAAAATGTTTTACAAATATATATCTGAAAAGTGTAGCGTGCATTTGTATTCAGCCCCCTTTAATCTGGTACCCCTAACTATAATCTAGTTGAACCAATTGCCTTCAGAAGTCACCTAATTAGTAAATAGAGTCCATCTGTGTGTAATTTAATCTCAGAATAAATGCAGCTGTTCTGTGAAGCCCTCATAGGTTTGTTAGAGAACCTTAGTGAACAAACAGCATCATCAAGGCCAAGTAACACACCAGACAGGTCAGGGATAAAGTTGTGAAGAAGTTTAAAGCAGGGTTAGGTTATAAAAAAATATCCCCAGCTTTGAACATCTCACGGCGCACTGTTCAATCCATCATCTGAAAATGGAAAGAGTATGGCACAACTGCAAGCCTACCAAGACATGGCCGTCCACCTAAATTGACAGGCCAGGCAAGGAGAGCATTATTCAGAGAGCAGCCAAGAGGCCTATGGTAACTCTGGAGGAACTGCAGAGATCCACAGCTCAGGTGGGAGAATCTGTCCACAGGACAACTATTAGTCATGCACTCCACAAATTTGCCCTTTATGGAAGAGTGGCAAGAAGAAATCCATTGTTAAAAGAAAGCCATAAGAAGTCCTATTTGCAGTTTGCGAGAAGCCATGTGGGGGACACAGCAAACATGTAGAAGAAGGTGCTCTGGTCAGATGAGACCAAAATTGAACTTTTTGGCCTAAAAGCAAAACGCTATTTATGGCGGAAAACTAACAATGCACATCACCCTGAACACACCATCCCCACCGTGAAACATGGTGGTGGCAGCACCATGCTGTGGGGATGCTTTCCTTCAGCAGAGACAGGGAAGCTGGTCAGAGTTGATGGGAAGATGGATGGAGCCAAATACAGGGCAATCTTAGAAGAAAACCTGTTAGAGTCTGCAAAAGATTTGAGACTGGGGCAGATGTTCACTTTCCAGCAGGACAACGACCTTAACCACCTCAGCCCCAGAAGGATTTACCCCCTTCCTGACCAGAGCACTTTTTACAATTTGGCACTGCGTCGCTTTAACTGCTAATTGCGCGGTCATGCAATGCTGTACCCAAACGAAATTTGCGTCCTTTTCTTCCCACAAATAGAGCTTTCTTTTGATGGTATTTGATCACCTCTGCCGTTTTTATTTTTTGCGCTATACACGGAAAAAGACCGAAAATTTTGAAAAAAAATGATATTTTCTACTTTTTGTTCTAAAAAAAATCCAATAAACTCAATTTTAGTCATACATTTAGGCCAAAATGTGTTCGGCCACATGTCTTTGGTAAAAAAAATGTCAATAAGTGTATATTTATTGGTTTGCGCAAAAGTTATAGCGCCTACAAACTAGGGTACATTTTCTGGAATTTACACAGCCTTTAATTTATGACTGCCTATGTCGTTTCTTGAGGTGCTAAAATGGCAGGGCAGTACAAAACCCCCACAAATGACCCCATTTTGGAAAGTAGACACCCCAAGGAAATTGCTGAGAGGCATGTTGAGCCCATTGAATATTCATTTTTTTTGTCCCAAGTGATTGAATAATGACAAAAAAACTAAATAATATATTGCTCACACAGGCCATGGGCATATGTGGAATTGCACCCCAAAATACATTTAGCTGCTTCTTCTGAGTATGGGGATACCACATGTGTGGGACTTTTTGGGAGCCTAGCCGCGTACGGGGCCCCGAAAACCAATCACTGCCTTCAGGATTTCTAAGGGCGTAAATTTTTTATTTTACTCCTCACTACCCATCACAGTTTTGAAGTCCATAAAATGCCCAGATGGCATAAAACCCCCCCAATTGACCCCATTTTGAAAAGTAGACACCCCAAGCTATTTGCTTTGAGGCATGTTGAGTCCATGGAATATTTTATATTTTGATACAAGTTGCGGAAAAGTGACAAATTTTTTTTTTTTTTTTTGCACAAAGTTGTCACTAAATGATATATTGCTCACACAGGCCATGGGCATATGTGGAATTGCACCCCAAAATACATTTAGCTGCTTCTCCTGAGTATGGGGATACCACATGTGTGGGACTTTTTAGGAGCCTAGCCGCGTACCGGGCCCCGAAAACCAATCACCGCCTTCAGGATTTCTAAGGGTGTAAATTTTTGATATCACTCTTCACTGCCTATCACAGTTTTGGAGGCCATGGAATGCCCAGGTGGCACAACCCCCCCCCCCCCCAAATGACCTCATTTTGGAAAGTAGACACCCCAAGCTATTTGCTGAGAGGCATGGTGAGTATTTTGCAGCTCTCATTTGTTTTTGAAAATGAAGAAAGACAAGTAAAAAAATTTTTTTTTTCTTTTTTCAAATTTCAAAACTTTGTGACAAAAAGTGAGGTCTGCAAAATACTCACTATACTGCTCAGCAAATAGCTTGGGGTGTCTACTTTCCAAAATGGGGTCATTTGGGGGGGGGTTTTGCCACCTGGGCATTCCATGGCCTCTGAAACTGTGATAGGCAGTGAAGCGTGAAATCAAAAATTTACGCCCTTAGAAAGCCTGAAGGCGGTGCTTGGTTTTCGGGGTCCCGTGCGCGGCTAGGCTCCCAAAAAGTCCCACACATGTGGTATCCCCATACTCAGGAGAAGCAACAGAATGTATTTTGGGGTGTAATTTCACATATTCCCATGGCATGTTTGAGCAATATATCACTTAGTGACAACTTTGTGCAAAAAAAAAAAATTGTTTCCTGCAACTTGTGTCACAATATAAAATATTCCATGGACTCGACATGCCTCTCAGCAAATAGCTTGGGGTGTCTACTTTCCAAAATGGGGTCATTTGGGGGGGGTTTGAACTGTCCTGGCATTTTATGCACAACATTTAGAAGCTTATGTCACACATCACCCACTCTTCTAACCACTTGAAGACAAAGCCCTTTCTGACAATTTTTGATTACATGAAAAAATTATTTTTTTTTGCAAGAAAATTACTTTGAACCCCCACACATTATATATTTTTTTTAAAGCAAATGCCCTACAGATTAAAATGGTGGGTGTTTCATTTTTTTTTTTCACACAATATTTGCACAGCGATTTTTCAAACGCATTTTTTGGGGAAAAAAACACACTTTTTTAAATTTTAATGCACTAAAACACACTATATTGCCCAAATGTTTGATGAAATAAAAAAGATGATCTTAGGCCGAGTACATGGATACCAAACATGACATGCGACAAACTAAATACATTTTTAAAAGCCTTTAAAAGCCTTTACAGGTTACCACTTTAGATTTACAGAGGAGGTCTACTGCTAAAATTACTGCCCTCGATCTGACCTTTGCGTTGATACCTCACATGCATGGTGCAATTGCTGTTTACATTTGACGCCAGACCGACGCTTGCGTTCGCCTTAGCGCGAGAGCAGGGGGGACAGGGGTGCTTTTATTTTTTTGCTTTTTTATCTTATTTTTAAACTGTTCCTTTCATTTTTTTTTTTTTTAATCATTTGTATTGTTATCTCAGGGAATGTAAATATCCCCTATGATAGCAATAGGTAATGACAGGTACTCTTTTTTGAAAAAATTGGGGTTTATTATACCCTAGATCTCTCCTATGCCCTCAAAGCATCTGACCACACCAAGATCGGTGTGATAAAATGCTTTCCCAATTTCCCAATGGCGCTGTTTACATCCGGCGAAATCTAAGTCATAAAATGCTCGTAGCTTCCGGTTAAACATAGAGATGTTTGGAGCCACTCTGGTCTCTGATCAGCTCTATGGTCAGCTGCTGAATCACCGGCTGCATTCTCAGGTTCCCTGTTGAGACAGGAGAGCCAGAGAAAAACACGGAAGACGGTGGGGGGGGGCTTTCCCTCCCACTGCTTGTAAAAGCAGTCTAGAGGCTAATTAGCCACTAGGATTGCTTTTACATGAAAGCCGACCACTGGCTGAAAAGAATGATACCAAGATGATACCTAAACCTGCAGGCATCATTCTGGTATAACCACTCAAAGTCGTGAATGGCGTACCTGAAGACAAAAAAATGGTTAACAATAAAGCACAGTAAACGGTAAAGTATAAAAAATTGCATACCTGAAAAGCAAACATGTTAAAACATAATAACAATAAAACATTGCAGAATAGAATACAGTAAAAAAGAGCAGAACAATAGAGAGAATAGAGAGAGAGAGAATAATAAAACAACAACTATTTTTTTTTTATTTTATATTTTTGTTTGTGATTTTTTTTTTTTTTTAACTTTTTTTTTTTAACTGTAACTTTTATAACTGCAACCGGTTCAAGGTTCGGGTCTCTCAAAATGCGATGGCATCTTGGGAGACCCTGTGAAAGTGTGCCTTGTCTGTGCAATGCTGTACCCTACGCTAATACTAAACTAGTGTATGGTAGCGTTCAAAACATTCACCAATGCAAAGACCAGGATTGTCAGGACAGGAGGGACAATAATAGCGGGTTTCATGTCTATATCCGCGCTTGCTGCAGACACGACATCTTTTTTGAGGGGGTTCGTTGGGTAGGGGTACACATAAAGAAAATGCCTCTCATGCAGCCGACTGCATTTGGTTGGGGATGTGAATGGGGGAAGTACGGGTGCTTTAGAAGCGGTGGGTTCCCAATTAGGGTTGGCGAATGCAACAGGAAGGGCATTATGGGCACGACGGGCCTGTGTTTGTCTTTTTGGTGGCAGCGGGACACTACTTGTGCTTGCCACCTCACCAGCTTGAACTGCACTTATGGGACTCGCCACGTCATCAAGTGTTACTGCAGTGCTGGTTTGACTACGACCGGGGTGTACTAGGGCGCTGGTGCTTGCCAGTTCACCAAAACGCTACCAAAAAAACTGTTAGCGATTGCAGGGATCAGGCCTGACTCTGCGAACGCTGCAGTTATGCGTTTAGTGTTTTGTAAGTGACAGTGATCGATCGATACTGCACTTGGGTGGGCTGGGCTGGGCCGGGCGGAGGGGAAAAACACAGGTGCTAGCAGGTATCTGCTGGGGACGCTAGTATAGATCTGATCGGATCAGATATTGATGCGTTCAGATACTATACCACTAAGGGAGGCGTATGCTGCGTGCGTGGGTGTTAGCAGTCAGTGTGGCGGGGGGGGGGTGATTGGGGGGTGATCGGGGGGCGATCGGGGGGGATCTGGGGTGTAAAGTGTGCCTGGCATGTTCTACTGTGTGTGTGTGTGTGTGTGTTGGTGCACTCACATGTCTTCTCTCCTCGGCGCCGGAACGGAAACTGCCGAGCCGAGGAGAGATGACATCACATCCTCTGCCTCTGTGTACTCCACAGAGGCAGGGGATGATTGTCATTGGCTGGGAGCGATTACAAGGGGGGGGGCACGATCGGATGGCCTCCCCCTCATCTCTAAACGCTCCCAGACCAAAGCCGACCGCCGCTGGCACCGGGGGGGGTCCGATCGGACCCCCCACCCGCGGGAAGGCAATCACGTACCAGGTACGTGATTTTGCCTGCCCGTGCCATTGTGTTGACGTATATAGTCGTTAGGCGGTCGGCAAGTGGTTAAACATACAGCCAGAGCAACAATGGAATGGTTTAGATCAAAGCGCATTCATGTGTTAGAATGGCCCAGTCAAAGTCTAGACCTAAAATCCAATTGAGAATCTGTGGCAAGACTTGTTCACAGACGCTCTCCATCCAATCTGACAGAGCTTGAGCTATTTTGCAAAGTCGAATGGGCAAAAATGTGACACTCTAGATGTCCAAAGCTGGTAGAGACATCCCCAAAAAGACTTGCAGCTATAATTGCAACGAAAGGTGGTTCTACAAAGTAATGACTCAGGGGGGCTGAATACAAATGCACTCCACACTTTTCAGATATTTATTTGTAAAAAAAATTTGAAAACCATTTATAATTTTCCTTCCACTTCACAATTATGTGCCACCTTGTGTTGGTCTATCACATAAAATCCCAATAAAATACATTTACGTTTTTGGTTGTAACATGACAAAATGTGGAAAAATTTCAAGGGGTGTGAATACTTTTTCATGGCACTGTAAGTAAACAGATTGTTTGAGTTTAATCAGATGCCACAAGGTCTAACAGGAGCCCCTGCAACATTGCAGCATTGGATGGAGCGTACAGTTGGCAAAATGAACCTTACTGAAGTGTTGGTGTACCTAGATGACATAATCATCTCTGGATGGACTTTAGAAAAGCATGACGAGTGTAAGGAGAACATTTTGAAATGACTCTATGAAGAAGGGTTGAAAATGACTCTTGAGAAGTGCCATTTCTATCAGCCAATGGTCACCTAACTTGGGCAGGTTGTCTCACCTGAGGGAGTGGCCACTGACTCCAAGACGTTGGAAGCCGTCACCACCTGTCCCAGGCCCTGAAATGTGAATGAACTGAAATTATTTTTGCGTTTTTTCAGCAATCCATGTTAAAATATTATTTATACTCCTTAATATACTCCTTTAACATGGATTGCTGAATAAAATTATAAATAAAATATTATTTATAATTTTATTCAGCAATCCATGTTAAAATATTATTTATACTCCTTACCATGTTTGAATACGTTTTACACTATTTCCTTCTTACTTCTGAAAATGTATAGATTATGGAACACATTAATTTCTTATATTAAGGACTAGTGGTAAAACATCGACATAGTTATTTTATCTTAATCATGATTGAGTCCCTTTTTGGATATTGTGATGTCTTATATATACAGTATACTGTACATATATTTAACAAGGTTTTACTATTTTAAAAGTCTTTATTTATAAATGTCCATGATATCTAAAATTGTTTGGTCTGACAGAAGAGTATCCAACACAATCTTCTTGTAATCAGTCCTTATACCTTCTTCTGTTTACCCACAGAAAGACAATGGTCAGCTGTGTATGCAGTAATTGTGGTGTTTTTCATAGCTTAGTTAAATAGAACCGTAGACTTCTTTTTCGCAGCTTGTTGTCGTTTCTTACTGTCCAACACAATGAAAGGACAGCTGTACCACAGACATTGTGTACAATCAGTAATAATCTAGTTGTTTCTTGTTTAATTATCCCATCTATTCTTTCATAGTTTGAAATCATAGGAACCATATGTCATAATTAGAATCATAGAAACTCTGACAATATTAAAAGATAAGTTCACCTTTAAATAAATAAATGCATATTTTTTGCAAGTAAAAGAATGTGCATTTACAGTTTTTTTTTTTTTTTTGAGCCTGGAAAGCATTGCACTAGTGATCAGCAGATCGCTGGAGCCATGCAGCCACTGTCAGTGTGAGCTTGCTGTCAATACATTGTACAGACAAACAGTTTCACACTGAAAGAAAGACTCAATGAACTACCATGGAGCTGCTGAGAACTACAAGCCAACAGCCGGAAAGAAAGTCAGTAGTTGTAGTTCATCCATTCACAGAACTGAATGACATGGCTGTGTGGGCGGAGCCCCACTTGGCTACGCTCGTTTCAAAAAGTGACAGCTAGTATGGGAAACTTCTCCCTGTACTGCTGTCACATAGAGTAAGGGGATTGCCGAGTGGTTGTAGGATGTGGAACATGTTACATGTTCCACTCTAAAAACTCAAAAAATGGGTGTAATATGTAACATGTTCCCAAAGGTGAACTTATCCTTTAAAATATCAAATAAAAACTTACATTGGTCTTTGCACTCCACCTCATGCACATGTAGCGCTGGTAGATTTTTTAATCTACTGCTGATAGGTAAATCTTGTGGGTTACTTGTTAGGTGAAGTTAGATTTGCCTCTGTTCCAGCTTGGCTGAGTTGCGTGTGGTTCCGCACTGCGCCAGTGGGTGTCGTTGTCACCATGGGCTGGTGTTGGAAAGGCAACGTGCTGAAGCGTATGAGTGCTCCTCTGTCCCGGAGACAACTCGGTGGAGGTGGTCCTCCGAGTTGCATTCTGGGAGAGGGTATTTATGGGACAGACGCTATGTTTAGGGGTTTGTTTCCAGCCACCTGCTGGCCCTCCTGGCCGACAGGTATGCGTTAAGAGTACCACCTCGTGGTCCTCCGTTCCGGAGGCAAACGTCGCTGCGGCGTGTGGGTGGGCCCAAAAGCCTGTCTGGGGCCTACCACAGCAGCAGAGGAACGGTCCCAAGCTGTCTATCCTGAGTGAAGAAGCTGGACAACTGAGGAGATCCCAGGGGAGGACCGTCATGGAAGGATCATGCAGAGTGCTGGTCTGGAGAAGGGCCTGGTGACTCAGTTGGAGGACTTATCCTGAAGTAATCTTACTGCATAGTACTGCCGGGCTGGCTTAAAGGTTCAAGTACTGTGTCTGACATTCATCGTAAACCAATACATCCTGTGGCAGAGGATCGTACGGGTTTTGTTCCAAACAAGTCTGTGGCAGAGACTATTGTTCGTGCTATGTACTGGCTGCTAGGCAAGTCAGAGAGGCCTATCCAGGCGGGCAAAGATTGAATCCCACAAGGGGAGTGCATTCAACTACAAGTGTTCAATTCCGAATAATGTTCTAAAGAATACTAAGGAAAGGTATTTGAGCTTCCCTGAAACTTTCCTTCTGCCTCTTTCCTGCTACTTCCTTTATTACTTGTTCATTAAAGCATTGGAAAGCATACTCAAGTGTTTGGTGCTTATATCGTCCAGAGGTAAACTCAACGGGACCCTAGACCCAGTGACGGTGAAACAGAGGTATCGAGAGTGAAGGTAACAGCCCGCTTTAAACCAGCAGCTCCACCGAGAGTTATTGCTACACACAGATATATTACATTAAACTATGATGGATGCTGCTACTGCTGCAGATCCATGGGCAGGTCCAAAATCCTCCACTATGCATCCATAGACTTCATTAGAGGGCTAAAGTTTTTACATGGAGTTTCACTGGCACTTAGCACTTTACACCAGATTAAGTTTTTTTATTTAAGGATGAAAAGTGTTGATTTATGTTTATGTATACGGTATATATGAATGCTTAGTCTACAACCGTCTTAGCTCCTACCTCAATGGAAATAACCTTCTTGACCCCTTACAGTCTGGCTTTTGCTCGCAGGACTCCACGGAAACTGCCTTACTAAAACTCACTAACGATTTAATAACTGCTAAAACCAACAGCCAGTACTCCATACTCCTACTACTTGACCTCTCTGCGGCCTTTGATACTGTTGACCACCTGCTCCTTCTCAATAAACTACATTTCCGTAGCCTCCGAGATTCTGCTCTATCCTGGTTCTCTGCCTATTTATCACAGCGCTCCTTCAGTGTCACCTACAACTCTGTCTCCTCCTCTCCATTGCCCCTTTCTGTGGGGGTCAACCAAGGCTTGGTTCTTGGACCCCTTCTCTTCTCTATCTACACCTCCTCCCTTGGTCACTTAATAACCGCCCACGGCTTCCAATACCACTTATACGCTGATGACACCCAAATCTATCTTTCTACTCCTCATCTCACTCCTTCACTCCTCTCACATTACTAACTTACTAACTGACATATCAGCATGGATGTCGCACCACTTCCTTAAACGAAATCTCTGTAAAACTGAGCTATTAATATCCCCCCCCGCCCTTGCCCCCCTCCATGACTTTTCCATCAAAATCAACAATGCAACCATCAGTCCCTCCCCTCACGCCAGGGTACTAGGTGTAATCCTAGACTCTGACTTGTCATTTCAGCCTCAAATCCAATCGTTGTCAAAAGTTTGTAGAATTCACCTCCGTAACTTCTCTAAAATTCGCCCCTTTTTAACAAATGAAACCACTAAGCTCCTCATTCACTCCCTTGTTATCTCTCGCCTTGACTATTTCAACTCACTTCTAATTGGCCTACCTCTCCATAGGCTATCCCCTCTTCAGTCTATCATGAATGCTGCTGCCAGACTTATCCACTTTACCAACCGCTCCATGTCTACCAACCCTCTACTCCAATCCCTACACTGGCTCCCAATCACCCAGCGAATTAAATTCAAAATACTAACCACAACATACAAAGCTATTCACAACTCTGCCCCGAGCTACATCACCAATCTTGTCTCCAAATATCACCCAAATCGACCTCTCCGCTCTTCTCAAGACCTCCTGCTTTCAAGCTCTCTCATCTCCTCCTCCCATGCTCGTCTCCAGGATTTCTCCAGAGCCTCTCCCATCCTCTGGAACTCGCTACATCCATCTATCCGGCTATCCCCTACTCTTGCTACCTTCAGGCGATCCCTGAAAACTCATCTCTTCAGGAAAGCCTATCACGTCTGCAACTAATCTCCTACCACTTCCAACAGCTCATTCCCCACAGTTACAACCTTTTGTATCACCTGCCCCACCCTATTAGATTGTTAGCTCTTCTGAGCAGGGCCCTCTTAATCCTTTTGTATTTTATTGTATTATAACTGTATTGCCTCCCTTTTATATTGTAAAGCGCTGCGTAAACTGTTGGCGCTATATAAATCCTGTATAATAATAATAATAATAATATATATTTATAATAAGATTATTATTTATATGTAGGAGGTGGCTGTAGTATTGCACTCATTGGGTTATAGTGTTTTTGGTATTGTGTGAATCACATAGGAATGTTGGCTTGCTGATATAATATGTTTTTAATAGCATCTTGTATAACTAAAGGATTGCATTATGTATAACTAAAGCCCAGTGACAAACCCACATAAAGTAGCAGGGAAGGGGTTATCGGAATGTGATAAGTGTATTATGTTTTAAGCCAGGGGAAGACAAGCAAGAAAAATAAGTTTCACACAAGTTCTCTTTTTTCTTCATACAGCTAATAGGAACACTTTTGCTAGTTACACGAATGCATGGTAATTAGTTCTCCATGATGCAATATTAGCATAGAGTTCACTGAAACCAATGTAAAAAGGAAAATTCCTAAAAATATGAAGGTATTAGTCCATAGATTATTGGCAGGGTAGAGACATACACACAGGGTTATATACAGCAGGGGCAGTAAGCAAAGGAATTCACCAGCAAGAAAGCACACTGTGGCAGACACTATAACTACTTCCAATAAAAATGGGAATATATTTAGCATTGCAAATGTACAGAACATGCCCAATGAAATGTTTTACTTATTATCATTGCATGGATAAACAATTATGTAGTAATTATTTCCATGAATCATATTTATGCTGATCAGTGCAAGTTGGTTTCGGGAATGTTATTGAATTATTCCTGGTTTTAGTTAAAATTTTACAGTCTCCTAGTTCACAATTTTGCCTAAAGCTTCTTGACTGTTGTTTTGCAAACTGTATTTCCTGCTATGCTGCAATGATCAGGACAACCTTGTCACTGCAACTCAATGAATGCTAATTATTTTATTGCCATTATTAGCCTTCCTTTCATTGTGCTTTGTTTGAATCCACAAAGTATACTTTAAAATGGGTTATCAAGCTTATATTTGGAGTATTTATTTAGGTGATTTAAACTAAATACAATATTAATGCAAATGTACCTGTCCCCCACTTTTAGTGTTTCCAAAGAATTATTTTCTAGGAACTGCTGACACCATCATTGCTCTCTCAAGTACACATGTTGTCACCCCTTCCCCTCCATGAATAATAAAGATTCCTGGAAACATAACTGCTGGAAGATTCCTTGCTTAAATCTTCCATCCTCGTCTGAAGGGAGAGAAAAGATCCTGCCCCGATTACATGGTGCTTGAAATTTGTTGAAGCTCCAAAGGGTGAAGTGTGTTAGTGGAACTGATCAATAAGCAAGCCATATTAAAAAAAGCTGTCTTGGTAGAAATACCAGGTCTGCTGTTGCTGATTACCATCTGAAAATGCTAGTTTTTGAGTTTTTTTCAGCTACTAAGTGATCTGGAATGAGTATCTAGTATGTGAAGTTAAAGTGGTTGTAAAGCCACTTTGTAATGCACATACAATCCCTTGTGTTAGATAACGTTCTATGCTCCAGTTTATGTTAATTTTAAAAAATATGCAGATTTGTACCTTATTTTATAGCGCCGCTTGGCGCTCACATGACTGCCTCTGCTCCCTCTCCCAATCTGACAGCTACAGTGGGAGGGACTGAGAATCCCCCGCTGATGTCAGCCGGGAAGAGGTAAGGAGAGGAGGTGTGTGGCGGGCAGTCATGTGAGCGACGAGCGGTGCTATGAAATAAGGTAGAAATCTGCATTCTTTTTACAAAGAACATACACGGGAGCATATAACGAAATCTAACACAAGAGATTGTGTCTACATTACAAAGTTATTTTAGCTGCAGGAGGGGGGGGGGTGGACACTGGAGAGCTGACAGGCAGGGAGGGAGGGGAGAGAGCAGGTGACGGAGGCACGTATACTGACCACGGTATCAGGGACTCAGAAGCCATGATAACCTGTGGTCAGTTTACAGAGGGGAGGGCAGCACCAGGCAGGATCAGCCAGGTATTTTAAATGATAGAAAGGGCCAAATTACACAGCACAAAAACTGCGCTGTTATTCATGCTTTAAAGGAACAGGATCCATTTTTTTTTTAGGGTACAACCAACAAAATGGTAAGTAGTATTTATAGAAGGAGATCAGCATTGGCAGCCTCTCTATTTGTATCATGACAAAATTTCCTCAAACCCACCTCCATTTTATTCTGTTTATTACAACACATTTCCCCCTAAATGTGCACCTGCATGCACCTGTTCATCTCTAAAATCTTCCATCAACTGCCAAATATGCTCCTTAAACCCAACACCAGCCTCAACTTTTTTGTTTGTTTGTTTTTTTTAGAGTGGATACGAGTCAGAATTTTTGTCAAATTTCTATTGCTATTTGTGGGAAAATTCCCCCTCACTTCCCGTTCAAGTGACACCAGGACAGTAACACCAGGACAAAAACCAGCAGATGGTGTGGATATCATCATCACAGGAAAAGACAGAAAGCGATAAAACAATAACAAATGGTCAGACTTAATGACCTTTGGTTAGACATTGCTTAGATTACTGATTAATTTCCCAAGAAGGGAATCCCCTCTGCAATATCCTGTCTGCCATTTCTCAAAGCCCCTCCCCCCCCCATCCATCCCACCCCTGAAAAAAGGACTAAGCTTTTACTATCTCACCAGGGCTGGTGCAAGGATTTTTGACACCCTAGGCCAGTGATGGCGAACCTTGGCACCCCAGATGTTTTGGAACTAAGTTTCCAGGATGCTTGAGCATCATGGGAAATGTAGTTCCAAAACATCTGGGGTGCCAAGGTTCGCCATCACTGCCCTAGGCAAAACCTAATTGTGCCACCCCCATTGGCTCCACCCCTGACCCCACCCCCTTTGCCCTACCCATGTGACAGGAGGCAGCGCTATACAGGAAGCACTGGCTCTGCTTTCTCTAGCACTGGCTCCAGTGCTGCGATGCGCCTCTAATTACACCACCGGATGGACGGGGCTGCTGCCTGGGACTGAGTTAGTTACAAGCTGCAGCTTACAGAGCATTCAGACATGAAGGGAAATCAGCGGCCAGGCACCCCTAGGCAGCAGTGCACCCTAGGCGGCTGCCTAGTTTGCCTAGTGGTAGCACTAGCCCTGTATCTCACCATCCTAGTCAAGCAGCAGGAGCAAAGAAAATACCTGTTCTTCCAAGTACAGAGAAGTAGGCGACTCCCTCAGTGTGACTCCCTCAGAATTCTCTGCCTTGCGTAAATTCCAATTTGGACCTTACAAAAAAGAGTGGTGGAGGAGCTATAGGAGGGTAAGTATGTGCAGATGGGGAAAGGGACATCAAAGTGAAGCTAGACTATATAAAGAGAAAAAAATGCGCTAGGACACAAAGTCCTGCATAAATACACTGCAGCTAGCACAGTACCTTAATTTATAGTACCTTAAAAATCCAATGCAACAGTGCAGCAATGCAACAGTGCAGCACTGTGACATAAATGTGTAAATGGAAATGATAGTGCAACACAAATAAAAGCTAAAAAATTTAATCAAAAAAATCATACAAATGCATGTGTCTAAACGCATGTATGTAAAAAAAAACAATATATATATAAAAACTACAAATATTCATGAGTGCACTTAATAAACACTTTTTTAAACTCGTATGTAGCACAATTGTAGTAGCTATACATAGACGTTTGTGCCAAATACACAAAAATAAGCCAAAACACATATATACTGTAACACAATTTGTCAGGGCTGGGCTCAGCCCTTCCTTCTCTGAGCTGGCCGCTCAGCTATTGGCTAATTGCCAGCTCCTATTTCTCCACAGTTACTCAGCAGTTGATGACATCCTGCTTGTCAGTCCTGCCTACTTAAGCCGTCCAGTCCAGAGGATCTCTGCCTTCGCCTTGGTCAACATCACAGAAACTATCTCCTGCGATCCTGTTCAAGACTTGCTTTGCTGACATCCTTTCTGGCTCCAGATCCTGCTTGCTGTTCCACTATATTGATCCCTGACTTCTGGCTTAGCTGACTATCCGTTCCGGTTACTGAACTTTGGCTATGTTTTGACTACATTCGTTCTTTTTACTTTTATTATTAAACAAGTGTGATTTAACTGTACCTCTGTCTCGGCTTGATTTCATGGTTTCTGACACAATTATAGCAACTTCATATAAATGTATCAGAAACACAAGTGTTCCCCTGATGATGTCACGTATGATGAAACGCGTAGGAAAGAGTTGAAACACACGCTACTGCACATGCCCGCATCAGCTGTGGCCATCTTGGATTCTGGCATGAGACCACTGCATATGATATGAAGCGCCTGTCTGTTTTTCATCTATTGTAAGTGCAATTTCATATTAACTCTTCTATGCCTTGCTGATCTTCACTATGAAGCGTGTTCTTTCTCCTTCCATGATGCTGATTTAGCTGCATTATATGCAGTGCCTTGAAAAAGTATTCATACCCCTTAACATTTTCCACATTTTGTCATGTTACAACCAAAAAGGTACATGTATTTTATTGGGATTTTATGTGATAGACCAACACAAAGTGGCACATAACCGTGAAGTGGAAGGAAAATGATAACTGTTTTTTCACATTTTTTACAAGTAAATATGTGACAAGTGTGGCGTGCAATACTTTGCAGAACCATCTTGTTTCTGCAATTACAGCTGCAAGTCTTTTTAGGTATGTCTCTACCAGCTTTGCACATCTATGATCTGAAATTTCACATCTATGAAGTGAAATTTTTTCCCATTCTTCTTTGCAAAATAGCTCAAGCTCTGTCAGATTGGATGGAGAGCATCTGTAAACAGTAATTTTCAAGTCTTGCCACAGATTCTCAATTGGATTTAGGTCTGGATTTTGACTGGGCCATTCTAACACATGACTATGATTTGATCTAAACCATTCCATTGCAGCTCTGGCTGTATGTTTAGAGTCGTTGTCCTGCTGGAAGGTAAACCTCCGCCCCAGTCTCAAGTCTTTTGCAGACTCGAACAGGTTTTCTTCTAAGATTGCCCTGTATTTGGCTCCAGACATCTTCCCATCAACTCTGACCAGCTTCCCTGTCCCTGATGAACAAAAGCATCCCCACAACATGATGCTGCCACCACCTTGTTTTACAATGGGGAATATGTGTTCAGGATGATGTGCAGTGTTAATTTTCCGCCACACATAGCGCTTTGCTTTTAGGCCAAAAAGTTAAATTTTTGTCTCATCTGACCAGAGCACCTTCTGCCACATATTTGCTGTATCCCCCACATGGCTTCTCGCAAACTGCAAACAGGACTTCTTATTACTTTCCTTTAACAATGGCTTTCTTCTTGCCACTCTTCCATAAAAACCAGATTTGTGGAGTGTACAACTAATAGTTGTCCTCAGGACAGATTCTCCCACCTGATCTGTGGATCTCTGCAGCTCCTCCAGAGTTACCATGGGCCTCTTGGCTGCTTCTCTGATTAATGCTCTTCTTGCCTAGCCTGTCAGTTTAGGTGGACAGCCATGTCTTGGTAGGTTTGCAGTTGTACTATACTCTTTCCATTTTCAGATGATTGATTGAACAGTGCTCTGTGTCAGACACCATGAAATCAGGATGAGACAGAAGCACAGTGAAATTACACTTGTTTAATAATAAAAGTAAAAAGAACAAACGTAGTCAAAACATAGCCAAAGTAGTAACCGGAACAGATAGTCAGCCAAGCCAGAAGTCAGGGATCAAAGTAGTGGAACAGCAAGCCGGATCTGTAGCCAGAAGGGCTGTCAGCAAAGCAAGTCTTGAACAGGATCGCAGGAGAATGTTTCTGTGATGTTGACCAAGGTGAAGTCAGAGCTCCTCTGGACTGGACGGCTTAAGTAGGCAGGACTGACGAGCAGGATCATCAACAGCTGAGTAACTGTGGAGAGAGATGGGAGCTGGCAATTAGCCGACAGCTGAGCGGCCAGCTCAGAGAAGGAAGGGCTGGGCCCAGCCCTGACACTCTGTGAGATGTTCAAAGCTTGGAGTATTTTATTATAGCCTAACCCTGTTTTAAACCTCTCCACAACTTTATCCCTGACCTTTCGGGTGTGTTCCTTGGCCTACATGATGCTGTTTGTTTACTAAGGTTCTCTAACAAACCTCTGAGGGTTTCACAGAACAGCTGTATTTATACTGAGAATAAATTACATACAGGTGGACTCTATTTACTAATTAGGTGACTTTTGAAGGCAATTGCTTTCACTGGATTTTAGTTAGGGGTATCAGAGTAAAGGGGGTTGAATACAAATGCATGCCACACTTTATTTATCTGTAAAAAAAATTAAAAACCATTTATCATTTTCCTTCCACTTCACGATTATGTGCCACTTTGTGTTGGTCTATCACATAAAATCCCAATAAAATACATTTAAGTTTTTGGTTGTAACATGACAAAATGTGGAAAATTTCAAAGGGTATGAATACTTTATCAAACTGCGGACAGAGCAATGTGGATTCTGGGAGACTGCTGGAGTTAAGTTGATTGCCTTGGGAAGTGTAGAGTGCAATTAGACCACTCTTAAGCACTTCCGGACCACCGCACGCGATATACATCCTCACTTTGAGGACGGATATCATTGTTATGGCACAAGATAAAAGTGGTCTCTGTGGCGGATGGCGCAAGATCACTTTTATTGGCGGCGGGAAAGCGGGCCCCCGCCGTTTACCGGAGCCGTCGGCAGCGGCGGAGGCAATCGGATCCTTCCTGTGGCTGTGCATGGAGACGAGTGAGGGGAAGATGGCCCCCACCCGTCTCCATGACACTGCAGGGCGGAAGCAACATCAAAACGTCACTTCCGCCCATAGCTCTTAAAGGGCCATTTTTTTTTTCATTTTTTTAAATGACAAAATTTTATAAATTTTTTTTATTGCATTTTGGTGTAAATATGAGATCTGAGGTCTTTTTGACCCCCAGATCTCATATTTAAGAGGTCCTGTCAAGCTTCTTTCTATTACAAGGGATGTTTACATTTCTTGTAATAGGTATAAAAATGACACTTTTTTTTTAAAATAGTGTAAAAATAAAAAATAAAAGGTAAAATAAATAAGAAAAGAAAAAAAAAAATTTAAACGTGCCATGTCCTGCCGAGTTCGCACGCAGAAGCGAGTAGCGCCCGCATATGAAAACAGTGTTCAAACCACACATGTGAGGTATCACTGCGATCGGAAGAGCGAGAGCAATAATTCTAGCCCTAGACCTCCTCTGTAATGCAACATGCAACCTGTAGAATTTTTTAAATGTCTCCTATGGAGAATTTTAAGGGTAAAAGTTTGTCGCCATTCCACGAGCGGGCGCAATTTTGAAGTGTATGTTGGGTATCAGTTTACTCTGCATAACATTATCTTTCACATTATAAAAAAAAATTGGGCAAAATTTACTGTTGTCTTATTTTTTAATTCAAAAAAGTGTATTTTTAAAAGAAAAAGTGCGCTTGTAAGACCGCTGCGCAAATACGGTGTGACAGGAAATATTGCAACGACCGCCATTTTATTCTCGTGTTAGAAATAAATATATATAATGTTTGGGGGTTCTAAGTAATTTTCTAGCAAAAAAAAAACAGTTTTAACTTGTAAACATCACATCTAAAAAAGAGGCCCAGTCCTTAAGTGGTTAATTGGGAGAAATTTCACTCCAGTAAGCCCCCCTCTTGCTGCACTGAAGTGCTGTGCATTTTAGCTGCATGGAAATTTAAAAAATGCCACATTATTGTTCATATTTCCTTTGAGGATTAGATCCACTCATTACAGTATAATAGAGCCACAGTAAGCTGTTATATTTGAAATGATAAGCTACACTATTACCTTTTCACTTAAACTGCAGATGTGAATTTTCACTTCTATTCTTGAACATTAATGACAAACAAATATAAGGAATTACATTGCCAGTTTAACAGACATTGTTCGGAAAACATATCTGTCATTACAGTGAGAATAACAAAAGCGTAGAATATCTATTGATGCAGCTTAGCATATCTTTTTGTAGAACATACTGGAAGATCATTGCGTTAGCCCTCTCAAGAGTCAAGCTGTTTAAATATGTTGCTGCTCGTTTCATATTATATTATTTCACACATATTTCATTTCTAGCTGTTTCATTTAAACACATAATTAGACATTTCTTTCAAACAGCATGATCATCAATGACTGTTCAGCCCCTATAATGTAAACAGGTTCCCCCAAAGCTGGTTTTGTCATTAAACCTGTGCCTTTGGGTGGCAGAGGTAAATAAATGGCTTTTCATTTTATAATTATTGGCCACATATTCGTTTCCTCTGTCATTGTTAGAAATACAGCTAACTCTAATGCCGCGTACACACGAGCAGACTTTTCAACCGAACTGGTCCGACAGACCGAGTCCGGCGGACAATTTGACCATGTGTGGGCTTCATCGGACCTGCAGCTGACTTTTTCGGTCGAAAATCTGACGGACTTTAGATTTGGAACATGTTTCAAATCTTTATGTCGGAACCCTGCCGGACCCAGTACCTATAGAAAAGTCCGCTCGTCTGTATGCTAGTCCGACGAATGAAAACCGACGCTAGGGCAGCTATTGGCTATCAACTTCCTTATTTTAGTCCGGTCGTACGTCATCACGTACAAATCCGTCAGACTTTGGTGTGATCGTGTGTAGGCAAGTCCGTTTGTTTGGAAAGTCTGTCGGAAGTCCGCCGAAAGTCCGTCGGATAGACCGTCAGACCAGTCTGGTCGAAAAGTCCGCTCGTGTGTACGTAGCATAATGCTATGTACACGCGATAGGATTTTAAAATGTCCGATGTGAGCTTGTTGTCAGAAATTCCAACCGTGTGTAGGCTCCATCGGACATTTGTTGTCGGAATTTCCGACAACAAAAATTTGAGAGCTGGTTCTTAAATTTTCCAAAAACAAAATCCGTTGTCGGAAATTCTGAACGTGTGTACACAATTCTGATGCACAAAAGTCCACGCATGCTCGGAATCAAGCAGAAGAGCCGCACTGGCTATTGAACTTCATTTTTCTTGGCTCGTCGTACGTGTTGTATATCACCGCGTTCTTGACGTTCGGAATTTCACACAACATTTGTGCGACCGTGTGTATGCAAGACAAGTTTCAGCCAACATCCGTCGGAAATAAATAGATGGTTTTGTTGTCGGAAAATCCTATCATGTGTACAGGGCATTATAAGCAAATTCAGAAGTTGTCATAACATTCTAATCTGGATGAAGACTATAAAATCAAGAAAATGCTCTGTGTGAAAGATAGCAGATAGGTGTTGATTTGGGTGGCAAAGGTTGTGTGCCTCTAAACTCTAGGGATAAAGAACTAGCCCCGAGCTTCCCCGGAATACTTCAGTGTAAGGGCTCATGCACATGGTTGCATTTGCCCATATGGCCTAAACGGTGGCCTCTGCCAGATGCATGGAGGTACTGTATTTATATGTATCATTGGTGATTGCTTTTAAATCCCAGAATGAGTTGATTTATTGAAAAAAAACAAAAAATGCTTTTTAAAGAAAAATCTTGTTTATATGCTATTCCCAGTAGGACTCAACACTTGAACTCGATTTGAGATTTGAGCACCAAGAAGCAGAGGTTGCTCTGTAGTTGAACTTTAACAGGCTAATTAATAAAGAATGTCGCTCCCATTTTTAGGCTTCATGCTCACTGGTTTATTGTAAAATGCTGCTTCTCGTAACAGGATAAAATCAACAATACAAATTCACCAAAGCTGCGTTTTTTTAAGCCAGTTTAGCAGAGTTTAGCAGCGTTTGGGCATTTTTTTATTTCATTGGCTAGAATTCTAATTTACTCTGGCTACTGAAATGAATAAACTCTAAAGTGTCAAACACACCTAGCGTTTAGGCATGTTTATGCGCATTTACAGTAGATGCGTTTAGCAGTGCCAAGCGTTTTTTCTGCCAAGACTCTGCTGCTAGTGGACACACTGGCTTTTTTTTTCCTGCACATAGGCTAACATGCAGGGGAGTTTAGAGGCAGAAAAAAAATGCCAAACGCCCCTAGGAGCAGCTGTAAAAACGTCCAGTGTGCATGAGACCTTAAAGTGTTACTAAACCCAGGACCCTGCATTCACTATATCTGGTCTCCCACAGTACACAGAACATGGAAATGCAATTATTTAAGTAAATATGAACTGCTAAATACCTTTTCTCATCAGCAGTTAGAACAGTCTTGTGATTCCTATCAGTTTCCCCAGCACTGGATAAAGCTTGTAGGAGAAGTTTTCATTCTCCCCAAATTGTCCTATGAGGCTGCAAGACCCCCGACCTCCTGTCTGAACAGTGCTGATTGGCCCTGAGCTGATCACATGCACTCTTCCAAGAAAAAAAAAAACTCTCTAGCAATACACACCAAACTGAGCCTGTGCAGCTTGCTCCTAAGGCTCTGTTCTATCAGGAGATGGGTTGGGGACAGTGGAAGAAGTGGAGGATCAAAGAAGCCAAGATCAAACAGCCTTTTTGACAATGGGCAGGATAACAGTTGAGTATAACAAGCATGGTTTACTGCGTATACAGACTGATTTTACTGTTGTGGGTTTAGTAACACCATAAATGTATGCCTAAGGAATCCCAAAGCCATGCTTACAGCTTTAAAAGAAAAAGAACCTGGAAACTTTTCAGTAACTTTGTATGCAAAATGAATGCCATTATATCATGATAGTCTATGGTGCCTGTCCCCTTGAAGATCATTTTCTATTTTCCAGTAAAATTGCCATTTAGGATGGTTGAAAAACTTCAAAAACAGCATAATTGAGAATAAAAAAAAAATAGTAAGGATGCTGCAGTCTTGAAGCATGAATTGAATTCATTGTCCTCTGTCCTGAGCAGAGAGGCACACAAGGAGTGTGCTCACACCACTGAGGAATGGCTTCTGCTTTCATTATCTCTGTGGTGCAGTCGCTTTAGATGTAGCTGTTCATCCCTTTTTTGCCAAATGTTGTGCATTGTTTACTGATTTAACAAGAAACAAAATCAGAGAGGGCTATTCATTACAAACAAAGAAGTGGAAGGCTGCTGAATAGAACAACACAGAGAAGAACAGATTACATATTGCTGGCAATTTTAGAAGAAATTACTCACTATCTAAAATCCATTACACATTGACGCTATCCTGAATGTGTAACACTTTCATTGCCAACACATCGCAAGAGACAAGCTGAAGAAGAAAGGAATTGTCTTGTATACCATACGCTTCAGTTGTAATTCAACTTCTGATGCCAGACACTCCTGTGCTATGTACACACATATAAATTCTCTCAAATACTGCAGGACAAGCCAAGGACCTTTCCAAATGTATTTTTACGCAGTCTTGCTCTGGATCACTTGAATGCAAACAAATGATGTGATTTCTGGGTAAATAACAAAGGCTTTTGCTATTATGGCTGTGCATCATATCATCAGATCATGAAATGAATATGCTGCCAAATAAGTTGATATGCACCTTTTATCAGTAGAGTTTTTGCATTCCAAAGAAAGAAATCCAATAACATGCCAGTGGAATAATTGTTCATTAAAGTGTATCTCTAGCCAAAACTTTTTTTTTCTTTTGCTTTGGATTGAGAAGAAAAAGATAGAAACCCCTATTATGCTTTTATTGCTGACTATGTCCCCATCCAAATTATTTATCCTCTCTATTTTTACTGCTGGCCATTGAGACGCAAGATGGAAAAAACAAAATGTTATGGTTGTCACCAGACAACTTCACAAGTTGATATTTGTCTAAGAGTGAATTCCCCTTCCGTTTTCTCTGCCTACTGTTGTGTCTAAGTAAAAGGAAACCCCTTTAACCACTTGCCTACTGGGCACTTAAACCCCCCTCCTGCCCAGACCAATTTTCAGCTTTCAGCGCTCTCACACTTTGAATGACAATTACTCAGTCATATAATACTGTACCCAAATGAATTTTTTGTCCTTTTTTTTATACAAATACAGCTTTTTTTTGGTGGTATTTGATCCCCTCTGGTTTTTTTATTTTTTGCGATATAAATGAAAAAAGACCAAAAATTTTTTAAAAAAAAGTATTTTTCTTAGTTTCTGTGATAGAATTTTGAAAATTATTAATTTTTCTTCATAAATTTTGGCCACAATTTATACTGCTACATAAAAATAACCCAAATGAGTGGATATTATTTGGTCTTTGTGAAAGTTAGAGAGTCTACAAGCTGTGGTGCAAATCATAAAAAATTGATCCCACTTGATGTACTAACGGCCTATCTAATTTCTTGCAACCCGAACAAGCTAGGAAAGTACAAATACCCCCCAAATGACCCCTTTTTTGAAAGTAGACATTCCAAGGTATTTAGTAAGATGCATGGTGAGCTTTTTGATGTTGTCATTTTTTCCCACAATTCTTTGGAAAATTAAGATTTTTTTTCCCCCCACAAAATTGTCATTGTAATAGGTTATTTCTCTCACATGGCATGTATATACCACAAATAGCACCCCAAAATACATTCTGCTACTCCTCCTGAGTATTACAATACCACATGTGTGGGACTTTTTCACAGCCTAGCCACATAGAGAGGCCCAACATGCAGGGAGTACCATCAGGTGTTCTAGGAGCATAAATTACACATCTAACTTGTTGACTACCTATTACATTTTTGAAGGCCCTGGAGCACCAGGACAATGACACGTGACACTGACGTGGCACTGATGACAGATGGCACTGATACGTGGCACTGATGACACTGATGTGGCAGTGATGACAGATGGCACTGATACATGGCACTGATGACACTGATGTGGCACTGATGACAGTTGGCACTAATAAGTGGCACTGATGACAGATGGCACTAATACGTGGCACTGATGACAGATGGCACTAATACGTGGCACTGACAGATGGCACTAATACATGGCACTGACAGATGGCACTAATATGTGGCACTGATGACACGTGGCACTGATGACAGATGGCACTGATGACAGATGGCACTAATATGTGGCACTGATGACAGATGGCACTAATATGTGGCACTGATGACAGATGGCACTAATACGTGGCACTGATGACACGTGACACTGATGACAGATGGCACTGATACTTGGCACTGATGACAAGTGACACTGATGACAGATAGCACGTGACACTGACAGGTGGCACTGATGACAGATGGCACTAATATGTGGCACTGATGACAGATGGCACTGATGACAGATGGCACTTATACATGGCACTGGGGACAGATGGCAGTTGGGACAGATGGCAGTGGGGACAGATGACAGTGGGGACAAATGGCAGTGGGGACAAATGGCAGTGGGGACAGATGACAGTGACATCACTTTTTTTTCATTTTTTTTTGACTCACGCTGCAGTGGTTAGCTCTCCCTCCTCACACGCTGTCTCTGTGTTAGAAGGGAGAGCCAGCGATGAGAGATGATCTCATATGTTTACATATGAGATTATCTCTCATTGGCACCGCCGATCGCGATGTAAACCGCCGCTGTGATTGGCTGTTTACAACAATCTGTGACTGGCTGTGTCCAAGGGACACGGCCAGCACAGAACTTCCCCGATGCGCGCCCGCAGGAGCGCGCATCGCGAACGTAAACAGGAGGATGTCCAGGGACGGCCTCCCGGCAATTGGCGTCCGCGCTGTAGCTGTCTTTCGGCTATAGCGCGGGCGCGAAGTGGTTAATGAGACACAGACAACACCCTCCATAGGCTTCCCCACACACATTCCCCTATATGAGGATATGTATACATCTTAAAATTGTATGTATGTAACCAAGCTACTTATTTTCCTTTATTCATTTAAAAAAAACATGAGTCTGACTTTAAAGCAGTATTGAAGCCTTGTTTTTTTTTTTCTCAAATAACAAACATGTTATACTTACCTGCTCAGTGTAGTGGTTTTGCACAGAGCACCCCAGATCCTCCTCTTCTTGGGTCCCATGCTGGTCCTCCTGGCTCCTCCCACCTGCTGGGTGCCCCCACAGTATTCACACACGGAACTGTGCCTCTGCGCCGCCCCCTCCATCTCCTGATTGGCTCACTGGCTGTGATTGACAGCAGTGGGAGCCAATGGCTCCCACTGCTGCCAAAAGCCAATTGGGAGTGCGAGTTCCTGGATAACCAAGGCTCTTGTGGACATTGCTGGATAGAATGCATGAAGGTAAAAAACCTTGTGCCTTTACAAACACTTTAAACTTCTACTGAATTGGTGTAAGACTTCTTCCTTTTTATACTGAATATTTCTATGTGTTTAAATTTAAAGTAGAACTGTAGCCAGGCTAGGGGCACTCAAATATTAACATATTTTTACAAGCAGTAAATAAACTTTAAATGCCCATGTACTTTTTCAGACAGTAGGCAACAAGCTACAAGTGACACAATGCTCAGGTATGAACAGGCACCATTTAAAATAATGGGACTTTTGATGTTGGCTGCTGTCTGCAACGGGAAGTGTGCAACAAAACATTCAGGTGTAAATGGGGACTAAAACAAGCTCTCACTGACTTCTATAACTGCAGGAACTGAGGCATAGGGATAGAGGAGAGATAGCACTGAGACCTGACCTAAATGACTTCATGGCCTCTGTTGTGAACTGTGTGGATGAATTTCTCACAGTTGCTGAGAGTGGCGGCGGTTACTATGGAGGTCAAGCTTATAGGCACACAACCTATGGCACCTGTCACAGACCTAGCCAGAACAGAGGCTGTTGGAGAGGACTGTATGCAAGCCTGTTGCCCACCGATTATGGGCCCTAGCATTTGGGGGAATGGTGCTCTCTGTGAGCTGTATGCCTGGGGACCCTGGGGTTGGTGTTACTTTGGATTCAGCTCCATGTCCCCCCAAAACACACGGACTCTGGAACCCGTTATATGCCATATTAGAATGATAAGACTGAATTATACTGTTGGGACACATCCTGTGAGGAGATGCTAATGTCATCATCTCCACTCACCTGTCTGATGTCAGCTATAATGGGTTTAATGTAAATAAGTTTAGTCTAGGTTCTAAAGGTATTCAACTCATTGTTGTTTGTTCTAATTAACCCTGTGTTGATGTTTATGGTAATGTGTGTTAATTGAATGAGCTGATCACATTGTCCTCTATACAATGTAGGAGACGGGACGACTCCTATTGGAGCTCATGTTAATTAGGTTAATTAGGTTATGTTTGTATTGTTAATTGTAATTAGCTCCAGCTATTGTGTTTATATTCCTGTGTGAAGCTCGGTGACCACAAGTCTGGGCGAAAGGTCATGTCTCAGCCAGCTAGGCTGTATAAAGGATGAGATAATTAGCTCATGTTAATTAGGTTAGCTTTGAGTCAGCCTGGTGTATAAATGTGTGGGTTATCTCAAATAAAAAACAGTTCTGATGTACTCCAAGACTGGTGTTGTCTAGTTCTTGGGGTTCCTATGGCCAGATCCATTGGACTCCTGTTCCAGAACTTAGGAAGCGGTATATGACGGAAGCACTCAAGCGGAGTGTGGGGCGTTCCGTGACAGCACCTAAATCAACACATATCTGCTAGGCTCATCTCTTTTACGCAGAGCATTTATTTTAAAGCTTTTTTGTTTATTTTTTACTGCTGGTTAGCTATACATAGAACATGAATATTTAAATTTAAATATTTAAATGTCAATAGCCTGGTGACAGTTCTACTTTAAAGTTGGTTGGGATTCAGCCAAACTGGAATGTATGTTTGGCATACCTAGGAAATCCATACAAAAATGCTGCCACAAAATTAAGTGAGCCCAAAAACAAAAATGTAATATATTGCAGCTTACAGTTCATAAATGTGGTGGCTGCATTAGATTTCTTTTTTTTTTAAGCTGAGAATATCTTTAGCCAATGCATAAAATACTTGTTAATCATCTAGAAATGCAGTGTTCAAATTCTGTGAACTGCATCAAAGAATATCTTCCTTCCCAGCTATCTTATGTAAATCACCAATTGCCCTGCCCCCATGTAATTGAGATACAGATATGGTTCATATCATCATCATACGGTGACAAATATGGCTCCTTCCATAGATATCAAGGATAAGTGATGTAGCCACCCAGAAACAGGAAGTATGTTATTTGCAAGATTACCAGGTGAGGATAATGCTAAAAAAGTTTGAAAAAAGAAAATTAATGCAGCCACCAAGACACCGGTGACCTATAAGCTGCAATACATAACATTTTTGGTATTGAGTTTATATAAACTTTAAAAATGTATTCAAAACACAGCCATACCTGTAGACAAGAGGATAGCTCTATTTATTTGTGCATTAACATTGAAAGGTTATAAAAATTTGATTTCCCTTCGCAACAGAGGGCTTGATACCAAGACACTGCTTTGACACTAGCACTAGAAGAATGAGTAAATAGTTATTAGACTTACTTAAGTATAAAGAGCTATCAAAATAATGAAAGTTACTTCAAATAGTTTTATTTAACAGGGGTTTCCTGGTTAGGCTTTCAAACTTCACCTTTATTTAAAACAATTATGCAAATCACGGATACACATTCATGGAAGTTAGCTCTCATTGATATTCCTTCTTTTACCTTGTATGCAATGTTTGCCACACTGTGTCTTAATAATCTTTTCTCTCTTTCTCTCATTTTCTTTTTTTTTTTTCTCTTCATTCCTTTTCTACCTTTTTTGACTCAGTGGAACCCCTAGGTGGCTCAGCATTTCAAAACCCTGGGGAGAGATTCTTGGCTTATTGTTGGGGCAGAGAAATTGGGTGTTAATCTCTTTAGAACAGTAGAGAGTGTTAGGGCATAGGATACCCAAAAACAACAACAATGCAGCTCCAGACTTCTCCACAAGGAACAGTCAACACCAGCTTGAATTAAGTTCTCCAGGACACTATTCAGTTGGACAGTTCTTCCCCAGATGCTCTAACAAGGTAGACCAAGCTCCAACCCAGGCCTCTCTTTTACTAAAGGCTCTCCCCAGGCAGCAGGTCTGGGGGGCACAAACCTCCAATACTGCCTATTGTCTTGCAATAGCCCAGGAAGAAAGGATAAAGATCCTTCTGCAAGGTCAACCCAAATATTTACCATATATCCTTCCTCAGCTGTGCAATCACTGGTAATAATGCTTCTAGTGATTTGCTTAGGACATACGGTAAGTATTCATAACTCAGTGCTATTGTATCCTGTTGTTCTATCTGTCAGGGACAACAGGCAGAAGTAAACAATAAACAAGGGACACATAAAAACACACAATTCAAAGCTCAGGCTGGCTACAATGTAAGCGGGGCCCAGGCTGCCTCACTTGTGGCCATAGCAAGCAACTGGGTTACCTTACAAGTTGTACTGACTTTCAGGGCAAACATTCTTCTTAGCCCAGATTGTACTCACCTGTATGAGGATGGTGGTCGGAGACTAGGCCCTTCCACCCTCCTGGCTGTGCCTGTTCAACCCCCTCAGTGCCAAAGGTAGCCACACGCCCCTCATTCCTTGCCGGGCATGACAATAAGATTTACCCAGACAATGTCTACCATGTCTCTACCTGCCTACAACAACCTAGCTGCAACACTAAATTTGAATTAGAGACACTCTGGTTTAGGGCAGGGTCCCTACAACTATAACAGTTGTTTTTAATTCTCCATTTATACAGTCTTAAAGGGAAACGTTAGTTCCCATAATTTGGCCACATGCCACCATCTTAAAAAATCTCCCCAAAATTCATACCAGACCCTTCTCCGAGCACGCAGCCCAGCTGGTCAGGAAAGGGGCTGAGGACGAGCGAGTCCCCCCTCCTGAACCGTACCAGGCCGCATGCCCTCAACATGGGGGGGTGGGTGCTTTGGGGGAGGGGGCGCCCTGCTGCCCCCCCACCCCAAAGCACCTTGTCCCCATGTTGATGAGGACAAGGGCCTCTTCCCGACAACCTTGGCCGTTAGTTCTTGGGGTCTGTGGGTGGGGGGGCTTATAGGAATCTGGGAGCCCCCTTTAATAAGGGGGCCCCCAGATCCCGGCCCCCCACCCTATGTGAATGAGTATGGGGTACATTGTGCCCCTACCCATTCACCTGGGGGAAAAAAGTGTCAATAAAAAAACACACTACACAGGTTTTTAAAGTAATTTATTAGGCAGCTCCGGGGGTCTTCTTCCAACTTCGGGGGTCTTTTCTGACTTCTACGCTCTCTCCGGTTCTTCTCCCACTCTCCGGCCTCTTCTCCCGCTCTCCGGCCTCTTCTCCCGGTGTCCGGTTCTTCTCCTGCTCTCCAGTTCTTCTGCCGGGCTCCTCCGCTATCTTCTGCTCTTTTGCAGCTCTTTTGCTAGCGGTGGCCCGGTCTTCTCCATCGTCTTCTTCCCTCTTCTCTTCTTCCGATGTTGACACTATGCTCTCTCCCGCTGTAATGCTGTGTTTACGGTGCGCAATGACTTATATAGGCATGGGGCGTCGTCACCGGGTGATGTAATCCGGTGACCCCGCCCCTTATGACATCACAGTCCCGGTGCATGCTCACCCCACCCAGTGACCACACCCCATGCCTATAGAAGTTGTTGCACACCGTGAACATGGCATTACAGCTTGAGACAGCATCATGTCAACATCGGAAGAAGAGAAGAGGGAAGAAGACAATGGAGAAGACTGGGCCACCTCTAGCAAGAGAGCAGCAAAAGAGCAGAAGATAGCGGAGGAGCCCGGCAGAAGAACTGGAGAGAGGGAGAAGAAGCGGAGAAGAGGTCGGAGAGCGGGAGAAGAACCGGACACCGGGAGAAGAACCGGACACCGGGAGAAGAGGCCGGAGAGAGCGGAGAAGTCGGAAGAGACCCCCGAAGTCGGAAGAAGACCCCGAAGCTGCCTAATAAATTACTTTAAAAACCTGTGTAGTGTGTTTTTTTATTGACACTTTTTTCCCCCAGGTGAATGGGTAGGAGTACGATGTACCCCATACTCATTCACATAGGGTGGGGGGCCGGGATCTGGGGGCCCCCTTATTAAAGGGGGCTCCTAGATTCCGATAAGCCCCCCGCCCGCAGACCCCGACAACCAACGGCCAGGGTTGTCGGAAAGAGGCCCTTGTCCTCATCAACATGAGGACAAGGTGCTTTGGGGTGGGGCGGCCGCAGGGTGCCCCCTTGCCCCCTCCCCCAAAGCACCCACCCCCCCATGTTGAGGGCATGCGGCCTGGTGCGGTTCAGGGGGGGAGGGCACTCGCTCGTCCCTACCCCCTTTCCTGAACGGCCGGGCCGTGTGCTCGGAGAAGGGTCTGTTATGGATTTTGGGGGACCCCCATGCTTTTTTTTGGCGTAGGGGGTTCCCCTTAAAATCCGTACCAGACCTAAGGGCCTGGTATGCTCTGAATGGACTTGCCCACACACGGACTAAAGTCTGTTCATTTTGAACATGATGAGGTACGACGGGGCTCACAAGGTGTCAATCTCTCCGATAAAAACGGCAAAATTGACTTCCTTTTCTAGTCCCGTCGTACCTCATCATGTTCAAAATGAACGGACTTTAGTCCGTGTGTGGGCAAGTCCGTTCATTCGGAAGTCCCCCGCAACTCCGTCGAAAGTCCATCGGGAAGAGCGGCGGACCTAGTCTGCCGGAAAGTCCGGTCGTGTATAGGCAAGTCCGTTCATTCGGAAAGTCCGTCGGAAGTCCATCGGGAAGACCGTCGGACCTAGTCTGCCAGAAAGTCCGGTCGTGTGTACAGGGCATAACACATGAGTGATGTGGTGAAGTAATCAAAATACGTGTATATAAATCAATACAGTAATGCTTAATCCAAAATAAAGTAAATGAATTAAAATAAATATATATATATATATATATATATATATATATATATATATATATATATATATATAAATAGTGAAATCCAGCTAGTCCGAGATATGGACTGACAAGTGATGTAAATAATGACAATAATGACTGTCCATAAACGTGACAAATTTTCTAGATAAACGCCAATGCTCTTAAATGTGGGTCTTCGTGACTAAACAGCCACAAAATGCTCACAGAGCACTTACCTCCATAAGCGTCAAAGCGATATCCTGTGATGGGACTAGATACACAACGTCCGTATTTCCAACCGATGTCTGTGTAGGGAATTCTGGATGTGGGTCACAGTCTATTGGGTCCTGCTTTCTCTCTGTTGTGGACCAAGTTAACCTCCAAGCCATGTGGTAACGTGGTTAGCAATGGAAACATTAAATTACTACTAAGCAGGAGCTGTAAACTCTGCGTGTTTCATGGAACAACACCCACTTCATCAGGAGACAGCCAAAGATATTTGGTATATCTGAATCCTAAGCAGAACAGCCAACAGAGTTCAAACAAAATCATCCGGAAACAGGGCTAGTCATGTCAGAACTCTGACTGACCATAGTTTCATTCACCTGGTCCATCACCTTTACCATCCCCCTGCCAGGAACTATTACTCTTGCAAGCATTGCATATTTCATGATTGAAAATTGCATATTCCATGATTGCAAACTAGGACTCATAAAGTCAACCAGTCCACCAGTCAACTCCATGTGACATGGGGGCAAGTGTGACCAGGTGTTTGCCATTACTTGAGGGGTCCTTCCTCTCTGGCAAGCAGGCAGACCTCTTCCCTGCTAGCACACCACCAATCAGGGTTACACCTACATCTCATAGGTTTCCACTGTGATTACTAGCCCAGCATAATATGAGTTTACTTTGCCATTATCTGATTGCCTGCAGCAATGCAACAATCATACCCACTTTACATGCTAAGACTTTAACGCATGTGTAGCGCTTACCCCCGAAGGAGTAATTCGATGTGTCAGGTCCCCTCTTCCCACAACTTTTTGTACAGCTCTGTACTCTCTGACATACAGTACCTGCCTGGGTTGTAAATATCAATTGCTGATTCCTGTGTGTATATGTACTGTAGATATATCCCAGAAACTCAAAAAATACATACATGCCAGAAATTACACAAACTGGTTAAGTAGCAGCAATGTGCATTGCAAGCAAATGAACATGAGAAAAGACTGTACAGTGGTGAATCAACAGAAAATAAATTATACTATAATGGTTCACAGTTAGAAAGATATACCACAATGTTTAAACAATTAAAGGAATGAACTGCAACAATCAAAGCAAATAATGGTACTGCAATATTTAAGAATTATATTGGATAGGCTGCAGAACAGTGACTATTCAAGAGTACACCTCTTTCTTAAACCTGCACTGGGTAACCTTAACACAGGATAGGGCCTATAGGTATATATAACAGTAAAAATCAGTATCCAGAAGTGCACTGCTCTAGACCTTCTGATGGCCAGCTTGGGGGGGCCCTTGTGTAGGAGTGAGTCCCCTTTAAAGCCGAGACATGTAATGACACAGTGCTCCTAGTAGGCAACTCTGTCCCTCTGCTGTGAGGTTGTAGTATATTGTCCAAACATGGCCCCTCACAAATCCTGAACTTAGTAGCTCTGTTCCCTGTAGTGTGTGCTGTGAGGGGGTGCTTCAGTGTAGAACAGTAAACTGTGACACACTCTTGCTTGCTCCAAAAAGGGGCCTCAACCATAATGCCATACACAGAAAGTCCCCAGTATGCCTCTTGGGGATATGCAGCAGGGAAATGACTCACTCCCCTCAAAGGCTTGCTCACACTACATAATGTATTACTTCTACCCTTTCCCTTTTTCATGAGGACTCCCCATTAAAAGGCAGGGCATGTGATATACTGTACTGCATATCTCATGGTCATACCTAAATGACTGGCCAAACCTAGCAGGATTTCAGTACCAATCATAGGCACTGGCTTCCCTAAGATGACCACTGGAGCTACATAAAGATGGAAGCTGAGACTTTTATACAGAGGACAAGTCAAACATCTGCAGGGTTCCTTTAGTGCACAGAGCACCACACTGATCATGTGATTGTCTGGTTCTCATTGCTCTGAGTGACTTCTGGTGAACATTATCACCCAGCATTACTTGACTAGAGACCCCCTCAACAGCGATCTGCAGCTAAAGCCAGCAATAAATGGTTTGAATCTTGGACAGTTCTGCAGGGGCCGGCCAAGATTCAAACCATCTATGTGCAGGATGATTGTACCCAAGTCGATCCATTGATCGACTTGGGTATAACCAGCATGTCGCATTTTTATGAGATTATTGCCAGGGGCTATAGTCGTTAGCATTAATCACTGTGTGTTCTCCTGACAAGTATGGCTCCCCACGTCTCCCCCTCCCCCGCCAGGAGAGCACAATAGCTCCGTGCAAGGGATTCCCCCATCAGCACAGTCAGTGTTTCAGGAAAGAAAATCACACCATTTATGGCTGGCTTAAGAGCACCCGACCCCTGCACTTAGCACCCTACTACAACATCGCTACAGGACTCTGCAGTGATGTAGGAGTTAAAGGAATAAGCCATGATTTCAAGGCGGGAAATGCACAGGCACCCAACACTCCTGGAAGTGTTGAATGCTGACACATTTAACTACAGATCAAGAATTATACAACTTAAATTAAAGACCTGTAAGTGTGGTCATTCTCATTTTATTTTCATCGTATTAGTCTCATAAAATCCATTACTCAGTTCATCCTCAGGGTTAACTCTGATTTTTGCAGAATCTGTTGAAGAACTTGATGCATATGTTTCAAATTTTTCCCCAGGTTCTTGTTCAAGTTTAATGGCGTACATGTGGTTGGTGTTTTCTGATAAACATCCATCTGTGCCTCTGTTTCTTTATGACACATTAGCCTGTGCACAGAATCACAGGGCTTTATATGAACTGCAATGAATGGATGCCTTGCAGACAGGTGGCACCTTGTAGAGCCCAGGTGGCACAACAATGCTGTGGCTAAAGAAACAAAAGCTGTTAAAAGTGTGCAGCTGCCTTCTCTGGCATATAAGCAGGTATATGTCCAAGCCTTTTTAACTGCTACCAAGTACAGAAGGAACAATTTGTTCACAAGACCCTGCAATTTATCATTCTAGGATGTGCTAGATGCAAATGCCAGAAGTTCAGTGGAGAGTGAGAAAATATGAAATATACTTGAAAGAGCACAGCAAGCCAAGTGCTCCCCAGGATCATGCACTTGTTGCACTCAGGCTGCAGTCTCATTTATTACACTGTGCAGTCTCGAGAATAAATTACATGGAAGAAAGCAATAATTCAATGTTAGTTAAAGGGATATACATGCCTTCGCTATTGTAGCTGAATTTTCCACTGCAAAATCTATTTCTTATCTAAATCTTATAAATCATATGTGCAATAAGCCATATATTGTTTTAGAGCAACTAAACTCTTTACATGCAAACTCTTCCATTTCTTAATATTATAAGATTCGCATTAACATCATATACAAAATCAAAGCAAACCTGTCATGGGAGGAATATGGTGACAGCCTTTGCTAATTGCTTTCTGAAAATCTCATGAAATCAGTGATACCGTGTGATGCTTCCTCTTCAGTACATTGAGTTGCTGACCCTAAACTTTACAGATAAGGAAAGTCAGATAAATGTTAGGCGTCCTAGTCTACATTTGTGTAGTACCCTCTAGTGTAGAGTGCTAGGTAATGTACAAATGTTTTTCTAGTGTAAGTAAATTTGGGCTTGGGTGGCAGCAAAGCCTGTGTTCTGGGTCAGGCTGAGTGACTCAGGGAGGCTGGATGGTTCATCAGGCAGCACTTCTATTACCTCCCCCTACTTGCTGTAACTTTGAAAAACCTCAAGAAGAATTGGAGGGAGGATAAGATGAGCTGCCTGGAGTATTGATGAGGGCCCCAACCAATCCCCAGCCAAATGGGCTGGCAGGGGGAGGGCACTTCTTAAATACTCTGGCTCATTTAGACCACCTACTCACCTGAATCTGGTGTTTTTGGGGTATGGATATACCCACTACCCCTTAACTGGATCCCCTTATTTTTATTGGCATCAAGGTCCTACCAATGTTTGCACTCTAATATTATATCGATGTGGTAAGTGGCATTAATGAGGGCGCTGTATGTCTGAATATTTTCAGGGGCTTATATATTCTGATAGCTATTACCTTTTGCTCCTATTAGATGGCTCTTTTATGGTAGTGACTTTGTTTGCCTATTCATACTCACATATCATAGACTATACATTTCGACTTTGAACGGTGTGCTATTGGTTTTTCTAGCATATGCTCACATAACATGTCTGATGCTTTTTGGTTTTTGTTTGAGGTAAGAGCTATAATTAATACATTTGCTACTCCTTTCCCCATGCATTATGTTCCCCCCGATATGCTATGATATTTCGTATGGTATGTACGGCTTTTACTACATTACAGAAATGATTAAACTATAGACATGTTATACAATTGCACAATACAAATATTGCCTAGAAGGTATATATATATATATATATATATATATATATATATATATATATATATATATATATATCACCACCATAACCACCGAGACCTATTCCTGGTAGAGATAAGGCATCCAAATGCAGTAGTAGCCAGTATCCAATCGGGCTTGGTGTGCTCTAATGCTCTACATGTTGCACACGTCAGCACTTCCTCAGGAGCTTAGGCAGCTATTTTAAATTAACAAAAACAAGTAATGATTCATAAAAGTAACAATCACTTCTAAATATAGTCATTAGGGATGAGCTTCATGTTCGAGTTGAACGCATGTTCGACTCGAACATCGGCTGTTCGATCGTTCGTCGAATTGCGAACGATATGGGCCGTTCGCGCCAAATTCGTGTGGCGCGCCACGGCCCATAATTCACTGCGGCATGCACTATGACCCACATGCCTGGTCAATCAGAGCGCCGTCAGTAGAGAGAGCTGTAATTGGCCAAAGCCAGGGTGGCTTTGGCCAATTATGGCTCAGGGGGTTTAGAACACGCCCCACACTATATAAGGCCGCCTGCAAGGCGGCCCTGTGTAGTGTGTTCTGGCGTGCTTAGAGAGAAAGAGAGAGTGTCATTTCATTTGAGTTAGCTAGATTAGGCAGGACAATCAGTGAGTTAGCTGCACTTGCAGTGTATTGTGTATATATATGCATCCCAGGTGTTGCATATATATATATATATATATATATATATATATTTATATACACTTTATTCAGTTTAGCTAGATCCGTTCCTGTTATCTTCCTACTGCCAGGCAGGCTTGTCTTGTTACAGTATTTACAGCTACCTGAAGAAAATTGCTGGTGTTCTTTTTTTTTTTTCCTATTAGTACCACAGTCAGGCAGCTAGACTATTCACAGTTAGTGTAGTGCGTCCTCCTCACAGTGTTCAGTTAAAGCTACAAGTTAGTTTACTGTGACCTCTGCACAGTGTTCAGCTAAAACTACAAGTTAGTGAAGTGCACAGTGTTCAGCTAAAGCTACAAGTTAGGGTAGTGCGTCCTCCTCACAGTGTTCAGCTAAAGCTACAAGTTAGTTTAGTGTGGCCTCTGCACAGTGTTCAGCTAAAGCTACAAGTTAGTGTAGTGCGTCCTCCTCACAGTGTTCAGCAAAAACTACAAGTTAGTGTAGTGAGACCTCTGCACAGTGTTCAGCTAAAGCTACAAGTTAGTGTAGTGCGTCCTCCTCACAGTGTTCAGCTAAAACTACAAGTTAGTGTAGTGCGACCTCTGCACAGTGTTCAGCTAAAGCTACAAGTTAGTGTAGTGCGTCCTCTGAACAGTGTTCAGCTAAAACTACTAGTTAGTGTAGTGAGACCTCTGCACAGTGTTCAGCTAAAGCTACAAGTTAATGTAGTGCGTCCTCCTCACAGTGTTCAGCTAAAGCTACAAGTTGGTGTAGTGTGTCCTCCTCACAGTGTTCAGCAAAAACTACAAGTTAGTGTAGTGAGACCTCTGCACAGTGTTCAGCTAAAGCTACAAGTTAGTGTAGTGCGTCCTCCTCACAGTGTTCAGCTAAAACTACAAGTTAGTGTAGTGCGACCTCTGCACAGTGTTCAGCTAAAGCTACAAGTTAGTGTAGTGCGTCCTCCTCACAGTGTTCAGCTAAAGCTACAAGTTGGTGTAGTGTGTCCTCCTCACAGTGTTCAGCGAAAACTACAAGTTAGTGTAGTGCGACCTCTGCACAGTGTTCAGCTAAAGCTACAAGTTAGTGCAGTGCGTCCTCCTCACAGTGTTCAGCTAAAACTACAAGTTAGTGTAGTGAGACCTCTGCACAGTATTCAGCTAAAGCTACAAGTTAGGGTAGTGCGTCCTCCTCACAGTGTTCAGCTAAAGCTACAAGTTAGTTTAGTGTGACCTCTGCACAGTGTTCAGCTAAAGCTACAAGTTAGGGTAGTGCATCCTCCTCACAGTGTTCAGCTAAAGCTACATGTTGGTGTAGTGTGTCCTCCTCACAGTGTTCAGCGAAAACTACAAGTTAGTGTAGTGCGACCTCTGCACAGTGTTCAGCTAAAGCTACAAGTTAGTGTAGTGCGTCCTCCTCACAGTGTTCAGCTAAAACCACAAGTTAGTGTAGTGAGACCTCTGCACAGTATTCAGCTAAAGCTACAAGTTAGGGTAGTGCGTCCTCCTCACAGTGTTCAGCTAAAGCTACAAGTTAGTTTAGTGTGACCTCTGCACAGTGTTCAGCTGAAGCTACAAGTTAGGGTAGTGCATCCTCCTCACAGTGTTCAGCTAAAGCTACATGTTGGTGTAGTGTGTCCTCCTCACAGTGTTCAGCGAAAACTACAAGTTAGTGTAGTGCGACCTCTGCACAGTGTTCAGCTAAAGCTACAAGTTAGTGTAGTGCGTCCTCCTCACAGTGTTCAGCTAAAACCACAAGTTAGTGTAGTGAGACCTCTGCACAGTGTTCAGCTAAAGCTACAAGTTAGTGTAGTGCGTCCTACTCACAGTGTTCAGCTAAAGCTACAATTTAGTTTAGTGTGACCTCTGCACAGTGTTCAGCTAAAGCTACAAGTTAGGGTAGTGCGTCCTCCTCACAGTGTTCAGCTAAAGCTACAAGTTGGTGTAGTGTGTCCTCCTCACAGTGTTCAGCGAAAACTACAAGTTAGTGTAGTGCGACCTCTGCACAGTGTTCAGCTAAAGCTACAAGTTAGTGTAGTGCATCCTCCTCACAGTGTTCAGCTAAAACTACAAGTTAGTGTAGTGAGACCTCTGCACAGTGTTCAGCTAAAGCTACAAGTTAGTGTAGTGTGTCCTCCTCACAGTGTTCAGCTAAAGCTACAAGTTAGTTTAGTGTGACCTCTGCACAGTGTTCAGATAAAACTACAAGTTAGGGTAGTGCATCCTCCTCACAGTGTTTAGCAAAAGCTACAAGTTGGTGTAGTGTGTCCTCCTCACAGTGTTCAGCGAAAACCACAAGTTAGTGTAGTGTGACCTCTGCACAGTGTTCAGCTAAAGCTACAAGTTAGTGTAGTGCATCCTCCTCACAGTGTTCAGCTAAAACTACAAGTTAGTGTAGTGAGACCTCTGCACAGTATTCAGCTAAAGCTACAAGTTAGGGTAGTGCGTCCTCCTCACAGTGTTCAGCTAAAGCTACAAGTTAGTTTAGTGTGACCTCTGCACAGTGTTCAGCTAAAGCTACAAGTTAGGGTAGTGCATCCTCCTCACAGTGTTCAGCTAAAGCTACAAGTTGGTGTAGTGTGTCCTCCTCACAGTGTTCAGCGAAAACTACAAGTTAGTGTAGTGCGACCTCTGCACACTGTTCAGCTAAAGCTACAAGTTAATGTAGTGCGTCCTCCCCACAGTTTTCAGCTAAAACTACAAGTTAGTGTAGTGAGACCTCTGCACAGTGTTCAGCTAAAGCTACAAGTTAGTGTAGTGCGTCCTCCTCACAGTGTTCAGCTAAAGCTACAAGTTAGTTTAGTGTGACCTCTGCACAGTGTTCAGCTAAAGCTACAAGTTAGGGTAGTGCGTCCTCCTCACAGTGTACAGCTAAAGCTACATGTTGGTGTAGTGTGTCCTCCTCACAGTGTTCAGCGAAAACTACAAGTTAGTGTAGTGCGACCTCTGCACAGTGTTCAGCTAAAGCTACAAGTTAGTGTAGTGCGTCCTCCTCACAGTGTTCAGCCAAAGCTACAAGTTAGTGTAGTGCATCCTCCTCACAGTGTTCAGCTAAAACTACAAGTTAGTGTAGTGAGACCTCTGCACAGTATTCAGCTAAAGCTACAAGTTAGGGTAGTGCGTCCTCCTCACAGTGTTCAGCTAAAGCTACAAGTTAGTTTAGTGTGACCTCTGCACAGTGTTCAGCTAAAGCTACAAGTTAGGGTAGTGCATCCTCCTCACAGTGTTCAGCTAAAGCTACAAGTTGGTGTAGTGTGTCCTCCTCACAGTGTTCAGCGAAAACTACAAGTTAGTGTAGTGCGACCTCTGCACAGTGTTCAGCTAAAGCTACAAGTTAATGTAGTGCGTCCTCTGAACAGTGTTCAGCTAAAACTACAAGTTAGTGTAGTACGACCTCTGCACAGTGTTCAGCTAAAGCTACAAGTTAGTGTAGTGCGTCCTCTGAACAGTGTTCAGCTAAACCTACAAGTTACTTTTTTGCGAGCTCTGCACAGTGTTCAGCTAAAGCTACCTATAGAAGGTTGGTGGTGTTTTCCTGATCCTATCACTACCGCAGGCAGCTAAATAAGCTACAAGTTAGTGTAGTGCGACCTCTACACAGTGTTCAGCTAAAGCTACAAGTTAGTGTAGTGCGTCCCCTGAACAGTGTTCAGCTAAAACTACAAGTTAGTGTAGTGCGACCTCTGCACAGTGTTCAGCTAAAGCTACAAGTTAGTGTAGTGCGTCCTCTGAACAGTGTTCAGCTAAAACTACAAGTTAGTGTAGTGCGACCTCTGCACAGTGTTCAGCTAAAGCTACAAGTTAGTGTAGTGCGTCCTCTGAACAGTGTTCAGCTAAACCTACAAGTTACTTTTTTGTGTGCTCTGCACAGTGTTCAGCTAAAGCTACCTGTAGAAGGTTGGTGGTGTTTTCCTGATCCTATCACTACAGCAGGCAGCTAAATAAGCTACAAGTTAGTGTAGTGCAAGCTCTGCACAGTGTTCACCTAAAGCTACCTGTAGAAGGTTGGTGGTGTTTTCCTGATCCTATCACTACCGCAGGCAGCTAAATAAGCTACAAGTTAGTGTAGTGCAAGCTCTGCACAGTGTTCACCTAAAGTTACCTGTAGAAGGTTGGTGGTGTTTTCCTGATCCTATTACTACCGCAGGCAGCTAAATAAGCTACAAGTTATTTTTTTGCAAGCTCTGCACAGTGTTCAGCTAAAGCTACCTGTAGAAGGTTGTTGGTGTTCTCATACTACAGGCAGGCAGTTGATTTTGCTAGCTGCAGTATCAGTATAATATATATATATATATATATATATATATATATCTATATCCCAGCTTAGTGCAGCTACAGGCCGTTAGTATGTCTGGAAGGCCAACAAGGACAGGCAGACAGTCACAAGCCAATAAAAGAGGGCAAGCAGGCTCTGTGTCTAGAGGCAACAGTGCTGGTCGGTGAGACGGTGCATCCTCATCAGCACGTGGCCGTGGGACACGATTGCCCTTTTTTTCGCTACCTGGCCGTGCTGAGCCGCAACAGGGAAGACTCGGTCAAGTGGATGACCAAGCCGTCCTCATCCTCCTCATCCTCTCTCACCCATGCTCAGGGTACTTTGTCTGGCAAAGCAGCGGCCTCTTCCCTCGGCTCAATGTCATCAGTGACTCCTTCCCTAGCCCCACCATGTCCTCCTGAGGAGTCCCTCGAACCGTTTGACCACAGTGTTGGGTACATGCTCCAGGAGGATGCCCAGCGTTTGGAAGGCTCTGATGATGATACTGAGCTAGATGAAGGCAGTAACGTGAGTACGGACAGAGGGGGTGTCCAAGAAGGACAGCAATCTGGCAGTCATGCTCCCCCTGCTGCAGCATACTACCAGGTTTGCTCCAGTGATGAGGAGGGAGGGGATGATGAGGTCACTGACTCAACGTGGGTGCCTGATAGGAGAGAGGAGGAGGAGGAGGCACATCACCAACGAGGCAGGATGCCCTCCAGGGGGCAGCCTAAGGGCAGCACACTGACTGCATCACACCCCAAAGCTCCGCATGTGCAGGGCGCTGCAGTCTCTGCGCGTTATTCAAAAAGTTCTTCGGTGTGGGCCTTTTTTGAGATGAGTGCATCAGATCGCACCGCTGCTATTTGCAACATATGTCTCAAGCGTATCTCGCGTGGCCAAAACATCTCCCGCTTGGGCACCACATGCTTGACCAGACATATGTTGACCTGCCATGCAGTTCGTTGGCAAGCGTATCTAAAAGACCCACACCAAAGAACAAAGAGGACCTCTCCTTGCTCCTCATCAGCTGAGATCTCCAACCCCACTATACCTTCAATCCTCTCTGAGGCCTGCACTGAGAGGAATGAAGGTGTAGAATTAGGTGTGTCACAGCCAAGTACTTGTGGGCAATCTGCTTTTGAAGGGGTGGTGAACCCGCGCAATGGAAGTAAAGGTTTATTTAGTGAAGTTTGGAACTGCTGCCTCCCAACAAGCAGTCACCCTAAATGGGGACAGCTGAGATATATTAAGAATGATAGAAGGGTTTGGCGCTGTTCCTATTAGTTTCCTACCTTCATATAGGTTACTAGATACAAATTAAAAAATATATAGATTCCTAGGTGCACCATGCATATGTCAAATAAATATTAAATACAAATTAAAAATATGTAAATTCCTAAGTGCACATGTCAATTAAATATTCTGCTACAATATTGTACAATCATAGGTGATACATAGACATTGGATACATAACTTAAATATGTGGTTTTAAAGGGGGGGGGGGAGGGGGGAGGGGGGGGAGAGGGGAAAGGGGAGTGGAAGTGGGGAGGGGGGGGGGGTGTGTAGGAGATCTGCTCCTGAGAAAAAATTAGCAGTAACAAGATGAAGTGCAAACGTGCTGGTGAAATTCAAAAAAATTCTTTAGTATGTCTCTTGTGCAATTTCTTGTGCTGTGATAATAATCCTTCACTTATAATATCTCCTTGCTCTGAAACTCACCAGATCACTTCACCCCTGCGGGGGTAGTAGGCAGTTACAGTTTTTGCGCCACTGTACAGCGATCGCTGGCGGGCTCAGGATCTGCTTTTGGTACACTGACGTCAGATTGTACCAGGCAAATTTCCCTGCCCCAGCTGCTACACCGCCGAAAGAAGTTCGCTCCCAGCCATCCACATGCCCAGCGGTTGAATGCTAGCTTGGCAAAATTGCTAGCACTTCAACTGCTGCCTTTTCAGTTGGTAGACTCTGCCCCCTTCCATGAGTTTGTGGAATGTGCGGTTCCTCAGTGGCAGGTACCCGAACGCCACTTTTTCTCATGGAAGGTGATTCCGGCTCTCTACCAGCATGTGGAAGGCAATGTCCATACCTCGCTGGACAGGGCAGTCAGCGGTAAGGTGCATATTACCCCTGACTCATGGTCCAGCAGGCATGGACAGGGACGTTGCCTAAGTTTCACCGCGCATTGGGTGACTCTGCTGGCAGCTGGGAAGGATGCAGGACAAGGTGCAGTAGTGTTGGAGGTTGTTCCGCCACCACGCCTCCCAAATGCCACTACTGATTGTGACACACCTCTCTCCTCCACCCCCTCCTCTTCTTCTTCCTCCATGGCTTCTTCCTGTGATTTGTCCTCAGAACCAGCGGTGCTCCGTAGGCGTTCAAGGGGCTACGCAAGTATGCTAGCCAATAGATGCCATGCAGTGCTTGAGCTGGTGTGCTTGGGGGACAGGAGCCACACTGGGGCAGAGGTTCTGTCAGCTCTGCAGGGGCAGGTTCAGAGGTGGTTGATGCCACGCCAACTTAAGGCAGGAATGGTGGTTTGCGACAATGGCACCAACCTCCTCTCTGCCCTCCAACAGGGAAAAATGACCCATGTGCCCTGTTTGGCTCACGTGCTTAACTTGGTGGTGCAGCGGTTCTTGGGCAGGTACCCAGGCTTACAGGATGTCCTGAGGTAGGCCAGGAAAGTCTGTGTGCATTTCTGCTGGTCATATAATGCCAGTGCTCAGCTGGCGGACCTCCAAAAGGAGTTTAACCTGCCCAAAAACTGCCTAATCTGTGACATGCCCACCAGGTGGAACTCAACGTTGGCCATGCTGCAGCGGCTGCACATGAAGCAGAGGGCCATCAATGAGTACCTGTGCGACTATGGCACCAGAACAGGGTCAGGGGAGCTTGGTTTTTTTCCCCATGCCAGTGGGCCATGATCAGGGATGCATGCACTATCCTGTCACCATTTGAGGAGGCCACGAGGATGGTGAGCAGTGACAGTGCATGCATCAGTGACACTGTCTCCCTTGTCCACCTGTTGGAGCACACACTGCGTGGAATAATGGACAGGGCAATTGAGACAGAACAGAGGCAGGAAGAGGAGGACTTCCTTAGCTCTCAAGGCCCCCTTTATCCAGACAGTGTTCCTGGCACTCAGCATCAGCAGCAGTCTTTAAGGGATCAGTCCCAAGAAACACATGGACTTGTACGTGGCTGGGAGGAGGTGGCTGTGGACCATGTCGTCCTTAGTGATCCAGAGGACTCCGGACCGAATGCCTCAGCAAGCCTACGCTGCATGGCCTCCCTGATCCTGCAAAGCCTGCATAAGGATCCTCGTATTCGTGGTATCAAGGAGAAGGACCAATACTGGCTGGCAACCCTCCTTGATCCACGTTACAAGGGTAAGGTTGCGGACCTTATCTTGCCATCGCAGGGGGAGGATGAAACATCTTCAGGAGGCCTTGCAGAAAGGTCTGTGCAATGCGTTCCCAGAGACTGGGAGGTTACAAATTCCTGTTTCTGGGCAACGTATTGCTGAGGCTTCAGTCAGTCAAAGAAGGAGCGGTGGAGAAGGTGGCCGTCTGACCGATGCGTTCAGACAATTTGCAGTGTTGTGGCACCAGCACCAGTGCCTAAGGCATAATTTTTCAGCACCTGTTTAACAGGGGTGTGTAATTACAATTTTTGATGCAATACTTTGCAGCAGGGCTTGTTCCTGCATTCCAACTAGAGTTTCTGTAAGAAGTTGCAGTGTTGTGGCACCAGCACCAGTGCCTAAGGCCCAATTTTTCAGCCCCTGTTTGACAGGGGCGTGTAATTACAATTTTTGATGCAATACTTTGCAGCAGGGCTCGTTCCTGCGTTCCAACTAGATTATCTGTGAGGGGTTGCAGTGTTGTGGCACCAGCACCAGTGCCTAAGGCCTAATTTTTCAGCCCCTGTTTAACAGGGGCGTGTAATTACAATTTTTGATGCAATACTTTGCAGCAGGGCTCGTTCCTGCGTTCCAACTAGACTTTCTGTGAGGGGTTGCAGTGTTGTGGCACCAGCAGCAGTGCCTAGGGCCCAATTTTTCAGCCCCTGTTTTACAGGGGCGTGTAATTACAATTTTTGATGCAATACTTTGCAGCAGGGCTCGTTCCTGCATTCCAACTAGAGTTTCTGTGAGAAGTTGCAGTGTTGTGGCACCAGCACCAGTGCCTAAGGCCTAATTTTTCAGCCCCTGTTTAACAGGGGTGTGTAATTACAATTTTTGATGCAATACTTTGCAGCAGGGCTCGTTCCTGCGTTCCAACTAGAGTATCTGTGAGGAGTTGCAGTGTTGTGGCACCAGCACCGGTGCCTAAGGCCCAATTTTTCAGCCCCTGTTCAACAGGGGCATGTAATTACAATTCTTGATCTAATATTTCACAGCAGGGCCCGTTTCTGCGCCCACCAAGAGCGAGTGAGGACTTACAGTGTTGTGGCAACAGCACCACCACCACCACCACCACCAAAGGCCCAATTTTTCTGCCCCTGTTCAACAGGGGCATGTAATTACAATTCTTGATCTAATATTTAACAGCATGGCCCTCTGAGGGCTTACAGTGTTGTGGCCACAACAACACCTAAGGTCCAAACTTCTGCTGAGTATATAGGGCAGGCCCCTACTTTCAAACATCCAACTTACAAACGACGCCTACTTGCAAACGGAAGGAGACAACAGGAAGTGAGATGAAATCTACCCCTAGGAAGGGAAATTCTCTCCTGTAAGAGTTAATATGGGAAAAACATTTCTCCTTTCCACTGATGCTTTATCACCAATCCTTGTTTCACAAAAAAACACAAATTTTCAAAAAACATTTGTCATTGGGACAAAAAGTGAGGTTAAATCTTCTGAAGAGGAGCACAGACAGCAAAACAAATGTCCCTATGTTTTCCAAAAAGCTTAAAAAAGATTTTTTTGGCTGGAGCTAAACACATTAAAAATGTACCCGTTCAAAATTACAAACAGATTCTACTTAACAACAAACCTACAGTCCCTGTCTTGTTTGCACCGCCTGTATACTGCTGTTCAGAGTATATAGGGCCTGGTGGCCCCACACCTTTCCTTTTTTTAATTTGGTTGCGGTGTTCCCCTTAATATCCATACAAGACCCAAAGGGCCTAGTAATGGACTGGGGGGTACCCATGCCGTTTGTCTCACTGATTTTCATCCATATTGCCAGGACCCGACATTACATTAAAGCCGCAAGCAGTTTTAAATGACTTTTTTTCCTTTAAAAAATACATTTTGTGCAGGGACTGTTCTAAGCACGGGAAACACGCGCCACTTTACAGGCATACTATAGACACTCCCCAGGTACAATATTTAAAGGAATATTTCACTTTTTTTTTTACTTTAAGCATCATTAAAATCACTGCTCCCGAAAAAACGGCAGTTTTTACAACTTTTTTTTTGCATTGATACATGTCCCCTGGGGCAGGACCCGGGTCCCCAAACCCTTTTTAGGACAACACCATGAAAATTAGCCTTTGATTTCGAACGTTTGAGTCCCATAGACGTCAATGGTGTTCTAACGTTGGTGCGAATTTTCGGTCTGTTCGCAGGTTCTGGTACGAACCAAACCGGGGGGTGTTCGGCTCAACCCTAATAGTCATACTGATGTCAGGCATAGCATTGATTATCAACCCTCTAACTGACGCAAGCCAATTTAGTTAGGACGTGGCACGTTCCCTACCATCCTTGTACGAACAGCTCCATCCTGTTGTGATAAAATTAACCCAATCTATGTCTAGAACATACTAATTTACACTGAGTCTTGTTTTTAAACAATTTTGTATAAATAAAATATTTCATAATTTTACTTTTTCTATTATAGTGACTTATTGTTCTGGGCACTTTAAAATCCCCATATCCCATAGTCTCCCCCTCGGAAGAGGCATAGAAAATACCCTTTCTATAACTTTGACCTTACTCAGGGATTGTGCCACAATTTTTAAACAAGCTCGCCCACCCAATACTAATATGAATCCAGAACAAGAGCTCAAGTGTAATAGGGCGTGATGATGTCACTGGGCTCAGTGTTTCCAAGCATGTGCACTGTGTGTGTTATGGCAGGTGGGCTCCATTATCAAGCTGTACAAACACGAGTTGCCAACTGTATGATTTGCTAAAATAAATATGTTTTAACGTCTACACTTAGAGGCGCCTCACCCTCTCTATTCAAATTTTTATTACAGAGTTAAGACATCTTTGGAGGCTACTTATTCAGAAAGTGACTATTCTAGTCAGGTGGACATAGAAATATATTACAACCTGTCTTGGTAGGTTTGTCAAAGCCAAAAGCTGAACTTGAAACAGAACACCACCAGCTGTTACAAGAAAAATATTATAGCATGTCCAGGATAGTATGCCAATGCAGGTGCAACAGGCACATAGACTGAGTACATAGATTGAAGAGCCACGACCAGCAGATCTAGCACTCCCAAAGCCCTGAAGAAGGAACCCCAATTAACTGAAACACATTGGCTATGAGGTACATCAATAAAGTTATCATTGTTGTCCAACTGGATGGAGCTTTTAAGACTTTCTATATATTCACAACACACCTCAATCTGAAATAAATAAAAGCCAGTGATCGAACCTTGTACCACTACCATCCTAGGAATTCTACACCATGCCTGTATGAAGATAAGCATCATAAACTATGTGATTTAATTATACAGTATTCCACAGTCAGAACTTTGTAGACTTTATCAACAAGGCCTGTAAATTGAAGTTAAAGATATAGAAGATAATTGTGAATAATGTCACATCTCTTTTCATTTGTATACTGACTTAAAGTGTCCTGAGATAGTAAAGAAACATTTGAAACTGAATAAGACCTTTTACAGCCAAACTCAAGCCAGATCAAGTATGTTCCTTAACAGATCATTGTCTCGACACCACCTATAGTGCCTTGAAAAAGTATTCATACCCCTTGAAATTTTCCACATTTTGTCATGTTACAACCAAAAACATAAATGTATTTTATTGGGATTTTATGTGATAGACCAGCACAAAGTGGTACTTAATTGTGAAGTGGAAGGAAAATGATAAAACCTTTTCAAACTTTTTTACAAACAAATATGTGAAAAGTGTGGCGTGCATTTGTATTCAGCCCCCTTTACGCTGATACCCCTAACTAAAATCTAGCGGAACCAATTGCCTTCAGAAGTCACCTAATTAGTAAATAGAGTCCACCTGTGTGTAATTTAATCTCAGTATAAATACAGCTGTTCTGTAAAGCCCTCAGAGGTTTGTTAGAGAACCTTATTGAACAAACAGCCTCATGAAGGCCATGGAACACACCAGACAGGTCAGGGATAAAGTTGTGGAGAAGTTTAAAGCAGGGTTAGGTTATAAAAAAAAATACCTGAAGTAAAACCTTGATCAATGATATTTTCTAATTTTTTTCTGTATACGGGCCGTGGGTCTGCTGGAAGGGGAACATCGGTGTCAGTATCCCCGACCAGGAGATTCAATTCTTTGAGGTAATCACCTTTGTTTTAAATCACAATTCCATCCCCCTTATCGGCGGGGCGGATAATGATTTCTTTATTCTCACACAATAGATCCAAACCTGACTGTAAAGATTTGGTCAATCGTGTTTTCTTTACATTAATTTTCTCCAGATCCCTCAGGAGTACATCCCTAAAAACCCTCACTGAAGGATTAGTCCTCCAGGGGGATTAAACAGAGAAGCATTGGCTAAATTAGAATGCTGGACATCCGATAACCCAATCCTGTTCGTTTTGATAGGGTTGGACATTAAATATCTTTTGACGCTCAGTTTTCGAGTATGCAGAAAAAAATGTGAAAATATCGTTGATCAAGGTTTTACTTCAAGTATTCTTCAAAAAAAGAAAAAGCGTTCCTTGTTCCTCAGTCCTCACGGATACCTATTATATATTACTTACCCAAAGTACACAAAAGCCCAGTTCACCCCCCCCCCCGGTCATCCCATTATGGGATCAACTCTATTACATCTAGAGCAGGGAAATACCTTAGTGGGTACCTTCAGCCCCTGGTTAAATCCTTACCTGCATATATCAAGGATAGTAAACAGGTGATCAATGTGTTGAATAGTTGAAGATGGCTATTGGTTAGCTACTGCTGACGTTACGTCATTGTATACTATAATACCCTATCATTGGGGAATTTCCTCAGTAGAACATTTTTTCCTCAGTAGAACATACTTCAAATCCACTGACAGGAACGCCTTCATTCCCCGGGATAGCTGTCATCACCATTCGTGGCTTGACTCAGTCCCTAAAAGCCAATACATGCACTTCCCGATGTAATTGCACTAAAATAGAGGATTTCAGAGAGCAGGCTAAGGTTTTGACTGGTAGATTTTTGGAGAAGGGATATTCTATTGATGTTTTGAAATAGAGAGTGTTTGAAGTGAAAGGTCTGGATAGATGCCAGCTTCTGGCCGAAAGGCCTGTTGTAGTGGACGGACCAAACAACTTTACTTTGCCTTTTGTCACAGGGTATTCCAAACAACACTTTCTGATTAAAAAATTGATGCGCAAACATTGGCATCTGATTAAAAACTATGCAGTTTTGGGTCCCATTCTCCCCGAACGACCTCAGGTGGTCTTTAGGGGAGTCCCTTCTCTAAAGGACTCTCTGGCCCCTAGTGTTTGTGACCCCCCAAACACTAAACCAATGTTTTTTCAAAATTTGGTGGGTTACCATAAATGTAAGAGATGCGCAGTATGTAGTATTAATCATATTAAAGATAGGAAGACTACTAGATTTGTCTCCAATAGCACTCTACAAGAATTTGATATAAAATCTTTCATGACTTGTTCCACCACCCATGTGGTTTATCTTTTGATCTGCCCATGCGGATTACAATACATTGGGCGCACAGTGTGACCTCTCCAAGTGAGATTGAATGAACACATAGAGAACATCAGGAGAAGCTTCATCCTAGAGGTACATCCTTTTTGGCCATTGATAAATTAAAGTCTCACTGGAGAGGGGGCCCTAAAAGACGAGCTATATCCAAGCTCGAAATGAGTTGGATATAGCGCGTCAAATGTTTTAAACCTTTGGGTCTGAATGTCGATATCGACATTAATGCTTTCATAGATAATTCTTAATTTCTATGGTGTTAATAGTTATTTCTATCTGTATGCATACGTTGTGCAGTTATATGATGCAATGCATCTTTTGTTCACTAGAGGTCGTATTTCAAAATGACGACCTTTTTTTTCCCTTTTGAATCCTTGTAATAATATTTACAATAGGATAATACACAGTTTATATATAAACACAGAAGAACTTTTCCAAATATAAATAAATAATATTTTTGTGTTTTGCTACTTTTAAGTTTTATTTTATTTTTCATTTTTATTCTATTTTTGTTTTTAGCTTTTTGGTGCAGGCTTATACCTAAATTTGCATCAATATATTTTAATATGTGTATATTTTAAGTAATTTAACGCTTATTAACTTAGATCAAGTTGACGGTCAATTTGAAATACGATGTCTGGCCTATGTTAATCTGTATTTATTGCTATAGAAGTAAGAAGGACTTGAATGTGCTGGCTTCCTTCTGGGATATGGCCGCTATATGAGAGTGAGGCTTGGTCATTGCCTGCTTGATGATAGTGAGGCGTGGCTGTTTCTAACTTTTGAAATAGAGTAATTTGACTGTGAGCGCTTCTTCCCATAGTAGCCCGTATTCTATTTGTTAATGATCCTAAACGAGGCTTGGCTTATTGTCACTAATATGGCTGCCATATGAGATCGAGGCTTGGTTGCTTCCTCTGAGTATTTAGGTGATGACTCAATGAGTCAAACACGTCCCCCTGGAAGACGTCACGTATGATGAAACATGTTGAGCGGAGCTACGTGTTGACGTCATCACACCCTACGTGACCCCGGAAGTGCGGGCGTCCACTTGTTTTTTTTATATTGCTGGCAAATTTTAAACCTTTTATGCTATATTGGAATCATTTTTTTGAACAATAAATGAACTGTACTTAAAATTTAATACACTATTGGAGGCCTTCTTTATATATTTTCTTACACGCTGCTCTCCCAGTTGGGAGATCATGTTTATGAGTATAGCGGACGGAGGGCCCCGCTTTTGGAGTGAGGAGGACGCCTGGATCCCGCCACGCTCCCTTCTGGGAGACCATGTGTTTGAGCACAGCGGATGTAAGGCCCCTTTCTGGAGTGGGGAGGACGCCTGGATCTTGGTGGGACCGGCATTTCAGACTCATCCTAGATCCCGCAGAGGGCTATATCTGCAGGGGCTGCTGACCTCGCTTCTAATAGGAGGTCCTGTGTATCTGGTAAGAGTTTTTAATTCTTCCAGTGTGTACCCCAAGAAAAGGGTTATCTCAAGTTCCCTTCGGTGGTGGTGGATAATCTTGAACATTTCTCCATCTTTTTTCTAACTCCTTTTCACTTTTGGATTGGAGTAACAAATTATTTTATGTGGACTTTGCACACATATACATGTTTGTGTTTATTATGTGATTTGATCCATTTAAATTACTTCACGTGGACTTTCTATGCATGTTATTTCTATTGATATTTTTTCAATTTTTTTAGACCTTTTAATTTGTGTTCAGAAACAATATTACTATTCACTTGAGGTTTTTTAGGTCTTCACCTATATAGTAGCACGACTATTTCCCCCTTTTTACACATTTTACTTACATGAATTTATCGCATGTTTTTTGTGTCGCTGCTTCTTCTTTCACTATTAGTTTGAATTAAAATTTTCTTTTTCATCAGCGCGGTATATACCCCACTTGCTTACATTTCCTACAATGGAATGGCTTAGATCAAAGCATGTTCATGTGTATGGATGGGCCGAACACCCCTGGTTCGGTTCACACCAGAATACTTCAAACAGGCAAAACATTCTAGCGAAAATGCGAACGCTATTATAGTCTATGGGACACGAACATGAAAAATAAAAAGTCCTCATTTTAAAGGTTTTTTATGCAAGTTATTGCCACAAAAAGTTTATGGGGACCTGGGTCTGCCCTAGGGGACATGTATCAATGCAAAAAAGTTTTTAAAACGATCGTTTTTTCAGGAGCAGTGATTTCAATGATGCTTAAAGAAACAATAAAAATTAAATATTCCTTTAAATATCATGCCTGGGGGCTCCCCTTAGTCTGCCTGTAAAGTGGCACATATGTGCGATGTGTAGACAATGCCGCAGCAATAACGACATTTCTAAAGGAAAAAATTTCATTTAAACCTGCTCGTGGCTGTAATGTATTGCCACCTCCTGGCAATATAGATGAAAATATGATGTAGGGTTCCCCGCTCCCCCCCCCTCACTGTCCATAACAGGCCCTTCGAGTCTGGTATGGATTTTAAGGCAAACTCCGCACCAAAATTTAAAAAGAAATTGGCACCAGACCCCCCCCAAAATCCACACCAGACCCTTATCCGAGCATGCAGCATTCGTCAGACGGCGTGATTGAAGATGGATGGACATCGCAGGACACTTTTTTTCTTTTTTAATAAAGGAATTGTCAAAAACTGTCTGTTGTGGTTTTTACATTTTGACACTTTTTTGGTGACTGTGTAGGGGTACAATGTACCCTATACCCATTCACATAGAGGGGCCATGATCTAGGGGTCCCCTTGTTAAAGGGGACTTTCAAATTCCGATAAGCCCCTGCCCACAGACCCCGACAACCACCGGCTAGGGTTGTTGGGAAGAGGCTCTTATCCCCATCAACATGGGGACAAGGTGCTTTGGGGGGCACCCCAAAGCACCATCCCCATATTAAGGGCAAGTAGCCTGGTATGTTCGGGGGGGCTCGCTCATCCTTCCCCCATTCCTGGCCTGCCAGGCTGCTTGCTCAGATAAGGGTCTGGTATGGATTTTGGGTGGGACCCCATGCCAATTTTACATTTTGGCATGGAGTTCCCCTTAAAATCTATGCCAGACCCAAAGGGCCTGGTATGGATTTTAGGTGGGGGACCTCACGCTGTTTTTTTTTTTTTTAAATTGGCATGGAGTTCCCCTTAAAATCTATACCAGACCCAAAGGGCCTGGTATGGATTTTGGGGGGACCCCACTCCGTTTTTTTTCTTAATTCTGTTATAGGGTTGTCAAAAACCATGAACTAGACCAAGACAGAAGTGCAGTAAAAATACTTGTTTAATAATGATAATAGTAAAAGGTAAACAGAGTAAACGTAGTCAAAACATATAAAATCTGAAAAAAATAGGGGATTGGCGCTGTTCACTGGTAAAAAATATATATAAACTATAAACAAACTCCTAACACAAGGGAAACATTACACCACAATTCTGAGTGAGTGAAAAGTGCAATCCAGTATAATATAGTATTTGTAAATAAATATACTTGCTAAAAATTATCATAAAACGTGCAATCTGCCCAAGGTGAAATATTATATAAAATGCTAAATAAAATGAGACTCCAAACAATATTATAAGTGAAAGATCAGTCAGGTGTGTAAAAAAAATCCAAAGAAAATACTCAATGAAGGGCATAAATGAATTATACCCTGAAGAGAGAACAAACACAGTGTTGCCCACTTCAAACTGGTGTATGTACTATTAAAGTGAGGCTGGATGGTGTGCAAATGAAAAATACAAAACCAAAAAAACAATTAACATATGGTGTGCATGTGTTCAGAATAAATAAGAAAAATGAAAAAATGAAAAATCCATGCAACAAAAAAATCCAAAAAATGCTAAAAAATGCCGTGTATGTTAAATTGCTATATATATTGTCCAGTGTACAAAAAAATTCTTGTGCAGCAAGTTAGTGCCTCTTCAAATGTTTCCAGGTAAGTCCGTCCCAATAAGTATACACTGTCCTGTATGGAGCCCCCTCTAGTGCCCCCACTCACCGGAGCGCCCAACCCCTGCAGGGGTAATGGGCATGTAGATGTAAATCCGATGATCTAAGCGGTCGGTGTCCCCTTTACCACCTGCTCTCCACTTGTGTCACCAGAACGCTCTCAAAAGGCATCCACCCGGACAAAATACCATGTGCAGGGAGAAGAGAAGAGCCTCATAGTGTGATTCCACATATGACTTTATTAAGCTCAAGCTTACATCAACAGAAAAAACTAAAAGCTAAAATCAAACTGCTCTCTGCCGGCTGGCTCCACGTCAGAAGCCGCAGACAGTGCAGTGTAGCGGCGTGCGTTCCACGGCCGACTGCCGAAACCGGAAGTAAAAGCACAAACAGAAGGAAAAAGAAAAGACGTATGTGTACCAAGAGGCCATGCCTTACGTGTTTCGTCATCAAGACGTCATCTGAGGCGCCTCACTCACTCAGAATTGTGGTGTAATGTTTCCCTTGTGTTAGGAGTTTGTTTATAGTTTATATATATTTTTTACCAGTGAACAGCGCCAATCCCCTATTTTTTTCAGATTTTATAGAGGTGCTTTCTTTATCTGGGGGGCTGCAGTTCGGATATAAGCCCGTCCTGAGCGCGGAATACCACTACATACGTAGTCAAAACATAGCCAGAGTTCGGTAACCGGAACGGATAGTCAGACAAGCCAGGACGTCAGGGAACCAGGGATCAGCGTACTTCAGGAGAAGCAAGAAAATTAGGTAACCAGAGAATCAGCGTAGTGGAACAGCAAACAGGATCAGGAACCAGAAGGGACTCCAGCCAAGCAAGTCTTTAACAAGTACACAGGACAGAGTCTCTGGATGTGTTAACAAGGCGAAGGCAGAGAGGATATGGACTGAACAGCTTAAGTAACCAGCAGGATTTGACGAGCAGGATATCATCATCAGGTGAGTCACTGTGGAAAGATTGGAGCTACCAATTAACTGAGAGCTGAGCGGCCTGCTCTGAGAAGGAAGGGCTGAGCCCAGCCCTGACAGTATCCCCTCCTCAATAATGCCTCCCCCTCGGAGGACCACCAGGTTTGAGGGGAAAACATCTATGGAAAGCATGGAGGCGGACAGGGGCATGTACATCCAAGGATGAGACCCAAGAGCGTTCCTCCGGACTGTACCCTTTTCAATGCACTAGGTACTGTATGCACCCATGGAACCTACGGGAGTCAAAAATGGACTGTACTTCATACTCCTCATGGTTCTCAACCTGTACTGGGTGAGGACATGGCACCGAGGTGGTAAAGCGGTTGCAAACCAAAGGTTTTAATAAGGAGACATGGAATAAATTTGAGACGCGCATATTAGAAGGAAGGTCTAAAGCGTAAGCCACTGGGTTAATCCTGCAGGGAATACGGAAAGGCCCAATAAACCGAGGTGCCAACTTCAGTGAGGAAACACAGAGTCGGAGGTTGAGAGAAGACAGCCAGACCCTGTCTCCAACCTGGTAGGAAGGCGCAGGCAGGCGTCTGCGGTCAACATGGAGTCTGTACCTATCACCGGCATGTCGCAAAGCCTCCTGGACTTGTGCCCAAGTGGAACGAAGACCGCGGAGATGCTCCTCTAACACAGGAATGCTGCAAAACAAATGAGACAGGCAACATGGAAGGTTGAAAACCATAGTTATGGGACAATCGGGAAGCAGAATTCAAGAATTGTGAGCAGACTCCACCCAAAGTTAGAGGTCTGACCAGTTGTTATGATGGTCAGAAATATAGCAACGTAGAAACTGCTCCAAGGACTGGTTGGCTCATTCTGTGGCCCCATTAAACTGCGGGTGATAAGCAGAGGAGAAAGAAAGCTGAATTCCCAAATGTCCACAACAGGCTCCCCAGAACCGGGACAGAAATTGACTACCCCTGTCCGAGATGATCACCTTGGGTAGCCCATGTAAGTGAAAGATCTCCTGAGCAAAAATGGAAGCCAGTTCCTTAGATGTGGGCAACTTCTTAAGTGGAATTCAATTAGACATTTTCGAGAACCACCATAAGGATAACTGTGTTACCCTGAGAGTTGGGTAACTCCACAATGAAATCCATGGACAGGTGGGTCCAAGGCCTCTCTCCATTGGGTATGGGTTGTAGGAGGCCCACTGGAAGGTGTTGTGGTGTCTTACTCTGAACACACATGGAACAAGCAGCTACGAAGGCGGCTAAATCAGCACGTAGACTAGGCCACCAGAATTATTGGGAAATGGCCCAAAAGAGTTGATTCTTCCCTGGGTGACCAGCAGCCTTGGGAGAATGGTAAGCCTGGAGTGCAGCAGTATGGAGACTCTCAGGGACAAAGCACCGGTTACAAGGTTTCTCAGGAGGCGCATAGATCTAAGCGGAAAGAATTTTGCCACCCAAAGGAGAAGTAAGACTGGTGCGAACCGTAGCCAGAATACAATCAGGAGAAATCACTGGAACAGGAACCGATTCCAACTTGGAAGTAGAGGAAAACTATCGCGACAAAGCATCAGCCCTTACATTCTTAGTACCCAGTAAGAATGAGACTATGTCATTGAAGCTAGACTAGAAAAGAGCCCATTGCGGGAGAGCCCACCTTCTGGGAGAGAGGCGTTAAGTCTCAGACAAGAATGTGAGATTCTTATGGTCAGTAAGAATGAGAACCGGCACCATTGTTCCTTCGAGGAGATGCCTCCATTGCTAAAATTATCGCTAACAACTTTCTGTCCCCAATCTCTTAATTTCATTCCGCAGGTGACAATTTCTTGGAAAATTTGCCACAAGGATGCATAGCGCTTTTAGAGCCCTTTCACACTGGGGCGGTTTTGAGGCGCTATTGCGCTAATAAGAGCGCCTGCAAATGGACCCGAAAGTGCCGCTACTTTCATTCCAGTGTGAAAGCCCCGAGGGCTTTCACACTGGAGCGATGCGCTGGCAGGACGGTAAAAAAAGTCCTGCCAGCAGCATCTTCGGAGCGGTGAAGGAGCGGTGTGTATACCGCTCCTTTACCGCTCCTGCCCATTGAAATCAATGGGACGGCGCGGCTATACCGCCGGAAAAGCGCCTCTGCAGAGGCGCTTTGCGGTGGTATTTAACCCTTTCTCGGCCGCTAGCGGGGGGTAAAACCGCCCCGCTAGTGGCCGCATACCGGCGGTAAAACGCCGCTAACAATAGCGGCGTTTTACCGCCGACGCCGCCCCCGCCCCAGTGTGAAAGGGCTCTAAGAGGTAGAACGTTGAGACAGAAGGGCGCCAACTCCAGTCTCAGAAGCATCAACCTCAAGAATAAAGGGTAACTTAGGATCAGGATGTGCCAACACAGGAACAGAAACAAAGGTAGCCTTGAGAATCTCAAAAGCCCTAATGGAGTCCGAACACCAACTCTATGGGTTACTATCCTTTCTAGTCATATCAGTCAGGGGTTTGACCAGGGGCAAGAAGTTATGAATAAGCTTCCAATAATATTTGGCAAAGCCAAGAAACCATTGCAGAGGACGTATATCCATGGGTCAGGGCCACTGTAGGCCTGCTCAAAGTTTCTCTGGGTTCATCAAAAAACCAGCAGTGGAAACGACATAACCCAGGAATTTAACCTGTTCACAATGGAACTCGCACTTCTCCAATTTACAATAGAGATTGTTTTCTCTCAGCTTCTGAAGCACATGACAGACATCTGTGTGGTGGCTCTCTAGGTACTTGGAAAATATGAGGATATCGTCGAGATAAACCACCACACATAGCTGGAACAAATCTCGGAGGACATTATTGATAAATTCCTGGAAAACTGCCGGAGCATTGCAAAGGCCAAATGGCATTACGAGATATTCATAATGGCCTGTTCTGGTATTAAATGCAGTTTTCCATTCGTCGCCCTCCTTAATCCTCATGAGATTGTATGCCCCTCTCAAATCAAGCTTCGTGAAAACCGTTGATCCCTTGAAGCGGTCAAATAACAAGTAATCAATGGAATTGGATAAGCATTCTTAATCGTGAGATGATTGAGACCCCTACAATCAATACAATCAAGGTCTCAGTTCACCACTCTTCTTCTTCATAAAGAAGAAACCAGCACCAGCAGGAGACGAGGATTTACAGATGAATCCTTGAGAAAGTGCGTCTGCAACATACTCCTCCATGGCATTATCCTCCGAGACGAACAAAGGGTAAACCCGGCCACAAGGGGGTATGGCACCAGGTTGAAGGTCAATTGCGCAATCGTACCACTGGTGTTGAGGCAAACTCCCGGCTTGACATTTTTGAATTTTTCTACATATTTTTGGTAAAAATGATCGCAATAAGCGTATATTGATTGGTTTGCACAAAAGTTATAGCATCTACAAAATAGGGGATAGATTTATGGCATCTTTATTTTTTTATTTTTTTTTATTAGTAATGGTGACGATCTGTGATTTTTATCAGAACTGCGACATTGTGGCAGACAGATCGGACACTTTTGACACTTTTTTGGGACCATTGACATTTATACAGCGATCAGAGCTAAAAATAGCCACTGATTACTGTATAAATGTCACTGGCAGGGCAGGGGTTAACACTAGGGACAATCAAAGGGTTAACTGTGTTCCCTAGGTGCGTTCTAACTGTGGGGGGGTGGGACTAACTAGGGGAGGAGACCGATCGGTGTTCCTATATACTAGGAACACACGATCTGTCCTTACTCCCCTGACAGGACCTGGATCTGTGTGTTTACACACACAGATCCACGTTCCTGCTCTGTCACGAGCGATCGTGGGTGCCCGGCAAACATCAGCTCGCACATCTGCTCCGAGGACATGCGGCGGCTGCGCCTGCGCGCCTCCGGTGGCACGCGCGAGCCTGTTAGATCATCTTAAAGGAGCGACGTACCCCAAGCACCCTCCCCCATGTTGAGGGCAAGCGGCCTGGTATGGTTCAGGAGGGGGGGGCGCTCGCTTGTCCCCTCCCTTTCCTGGCCTGCCAGGCTGCATGCTTGGATAAGGGTCTGGTATGGATTTTGGGGGGCCACCACGCCATTTTTTTTTAAATTTTGGTGCGGAGTTCCCCTTAAAAGCTATAACAGACCCAAAGGGCCTGGTATAGATTTTGGGGGGACCCCACGCCAATTTTTTTCTTAATTCTGTCATAGGGATCCCCTTAACCACTTGAGCCCCGGACCATTATGCTGCCTAAGGACCAGAGGTCTTTTTCCAATTTGGCACTGCGTCGCTTTAACTGCTAATTGCGCGGTCATGCAATGCTGTACCCAAACGAAATTTGCGTCCTTTTCTTCCCACAAATAGAGCTTTCTTTTGATGGTATTTGATCACCTCTGCGGTTTTTATTTTTTGCGCTATAAATGGAAAAAGACCGAAAATTTTGAAAAAAAATGATATTTTCTACTTTTTGTTATAAAAAAAATCCAATAAACTAAATTTTAGTCATACATTTAGGCCAAAATGTATTCGGCCACATGTCTTTGGTAAAAAAAATGTCAATAAGCGTATATTTATTGGTTTGCGCAAAAGTTATAGCGTCTACAAACTAGGGTACATTTTCTGTAATTTACACAGCTTTTAGTTTATGACTGCCTATGTCATTTCTTGAGGTGCTAAAATGGCAGGGCAGTACAAAACCCCCCCCAAATGACCCCATTTTGGAAAGTAGACACCCCAAGGAAATTGCTGAGAGGCATGTTGAACCCATTGAATATTTATTTTTTTTGTCCCAAGTGATTGAATAATGACAAAAAAAAAAAAATATTTACAAAAAGTTGTCACTAAATGATATATTGCTCACACAGGCCATGGGCCTATGTGGAATTGCACCCCAAAATACATTCAGCTGCTTCTCCTGAGTATGGGGATACCACATGTGTGGGACTTTTTGGGAGCCTAGCCGCGTACGGGGCCCCGAAAACCAATCACCGCCTTCAGGATTTCTAAGGGTGTAAATTTTTGATTTCACTCTTCACTGCCTATCACAGTTTCGGAGGCCATGGAATGCCCAGGTGGCACAAATCCCCCCAAAATGACCCCATTTTGGAAAGTAGACACCCCAAGCTATTTGCTGAGAGGCATATTGAGTCCATGGAATATTTTATATTTTGACACAAGTTGCGGGAAAGTGACACTTTTTTTTTTTTTTTTTTTTGCATAAAGTTGTCACTAAATGATATATTGCTCACACAGGCCATTTGCATATGTGGAATTGCACCCCAAAATACATTTAGCTGCTTCTCCTGAGTATGGGGATACCACATGTGTGGGACTTTTTGGGAGCCTAGCCGCGTACGGGGCCCCGAAATCCAATCACCGCCTTCAGGATTTCTAAGGGTGAAAATTTTTGATTTCACTCTTCACTGCCTATCACAGTTTCGGAGGCCATGGAATGCCCAGGTGGCACAAAACCCCCCCAAATGACCCCATTTTGGAAAGTAGACACCCCAAGCTATTTGCTGAGAGGCATGGTGAGTATTTTGCAGCTCTCATTTGTTTTTGAAAATGAAGAAAGACAAGAAAAAACATTTTTTTTTTTCTTGCTTCAATTTTCAAAACTTTGTGAGAAAAAGTGAGGTCTGCAAAATACTCACTATACCTCTCAGCAAATAGCGTTGGGTGTCTACTTTCCAAAATGGGGTCATTTGGGGGGGTTTTGTGCCACCTGGGCATTCCATGGCCTCCGAAACTGTGATAGGCAGTGAAAAGTGAAATCAAAAATTCACGCTCCTAGAAAGCCTGAAGGCGGTGCTTGGTTTTCGGGGTCCTGTACGCGGCTAGGCTCCCAAAAAGTCTCACACATGTGGTATCCCCGTACTCAGGAGAAGCAGCAGAATGTATTTTGGGGTGTAATTTCACATATTTCCATGGCATGTTTGAGCAATATATCATTTAGTGACAACTTTGTGCAAAAAAAAAAAAAAAAAATTTGTCTCTTTCCCGCAACTTGTGTCGCAATATAAAATATTCCATGGACTCGACATGCCTCTCAGAAAATAGCTTGGGGTGTCTACTTTCCAAAATGGGGTCATTTGGGGGGGTTTTGAACTGTCCTGGCATTTTATGCACAACATTTAGAAGCTTATGTCACACATCACCCACTCTTCTAACCACTTGAAGACAAAGCCCTTTCTGACACTCATTGTTTACATGAAAAAGCTATTTTTTTTTGCAAAAAAATTACTTTGAACCCCCAAACATTATATATTTTTTTAAATCAAATGCCCTACAGATTAAAATGGTGGGTGTTTCATTTTTTTTTTTTCACACAGTATTTGCGCAGCGATTTTTCAAACGCATTTTTTGGGGAAAAAACACACTTTTTTAAATTTTAATGCACTAAAACACACTATATTGCCCAAATGTTTGATGAAATAAAAAAGATGATCTTAGGCCGAGTACATGGATACCAAACATGACATGCTTTAAAATTGCGCACAAAGGTGCAGTGGCAACAAAATAAATACATTTTTAAAAGCCTTTAAAAGCCTTTACAGGTTACCACTTTAGATTTACAGAGGAGGTCTACTGCAAAAATTACTGCCCTCGATCTGACCTTCGCGGTGATACCTCACATGCATGGTGCAATTGCTGTTTACGTTTGACGACAGACCGCCGCTTGCGTTCACCTTAGCGTGAGAGCAGGGGGCGACAGGGGTGCTTTTTTTTTTTTTTCTTTATTATTTTTTTGCTTTTTTTATCTTATTTTTAAACTGTTCCTTTCATATTTTTTTTTAAATCATTTTTATTGTTATCTCGGAGAATGTAAATATCCCCTATGATAGCAATAGGTAGTGACAGGTACTCTTTTTTGAAAAAATTGGGGTCTATTAGACCCTAGATCTCTCCTCTGCCCTCAAAGCATCTGACCACACCAAGATCGGTGTGATAAAATGCTTCCCCAATTTCCCAATGGCGCTATTTACATCCGGCGAAATCTAAGTCATAAAATGCTCGTAGCTTCCGGTTTCTTAGGCCATAGAGATGTTTGGAGCCACTCTGGTCTCTGATCAGCTCTATGGTCAGCTGGCTGAATCACCGGCTGCATTCTCAGGTTCCCTGTTGAGACAGGAGAGCCAGAGAAAAACAAGGAAAACGGAGGGGGGGGGCATTCCCTCCCACGGCTTGTAAAGGCAGTCTAGAGGCTAATTAGCTGCTAGGATTGCTTTTACATGAAAGCCGACCGCTGGCTGAAAAGAATGATACCAAGATGATACCTAAACCTGCAGGCATCATTCTGGTATAACCACTCAAAGTCGTGAATGGCGTACCTGAAGACAAAAAAATGGTTAACAATAAAGCACAGTAAACGGTAAAGTATAAAAAATTGCATACCTGAAAAGCAAACATGATAAAACATAACAACAATAAAACATTGCAGAATAGAATACAGTAAAAAAGAGCAGAACAATAGAGAGAGAGAATAGAGAGAGAGAACAATAAAACGACAACTATTTTTTTTTATTTTATATATTTTTTTTTTTTTGACACTTTTTTTGTAACTAACTTTTGTAACTGTAACCGGTTCCAGGTTCGGGTCTCTCAAAATGCGATGGCATCTTGGGAGACCCTGTGAAAGTGTGCCTAGTCTGTGGAATGCTGTACCCTACGCTAATACTCAACTAGTGAATGGTAGCGTTCAAAACATTCACCAATGCAAAGACTAGGATTGTCAGGACAGGAGGGACAATAATAGCGGGTGTCACGCCTATATCCGCGCTTGCTGCAGACACGACATCTTTTTTGGGGGGGTTCGTTGGGTAGGGGTACTCGGGAGGACATATAAATGCCTCTCATGCAGCCGACTGCATTTGGTTGGGGATGTGAATGGGGGAAGTACGGGCGCTGCAGAAGCGGTGGGTTCCCAATTAGAATTAACGAATGCAGCAGGAAGGGCATTATGGGCACGACGGGCCTGTGTTTGTCTTTTTGGTGGCAGCGGGACACTACTTGTGCTTGCCACCTCACCAGCTTGAACTGCACTTATGGGACTCACCACGTCACCAAGTGTTACTGCAGTGCTGGTTTGACTACGACCGGGGTGTACTACGCCGCTGGTGCTTGCCAGTTCAATAAAAAGCTACCAAAAAAAACCGGATGTGGGAGTGAGAGGGTGTGTGAGATCTCCTCTCCCTCCGCTCTGACCAGCTAAGCCAAGGGCTGAGGAGACTACCGGTGTGTGCAGCAGTACAAGCGGCAGTGTAAGCAGCGGTGTCCGGCCAACTACAGCACCACAGCACTATGGAGCAGATCGCTCCCTGGCGCAGACACGGTGGACGGAGCTGAGGTGGGGTGTGAGAGACCCCTGTGGCGTGCCGGCGGCCGGGTAAAGGGATGCTCCGGTGGCGGCTATAGCAGCACCAGCAGTGGCGGCGTCAGTGAGTGTGGCGGTGGAGAGCCAGGAAGATGGAGCTATAGGGGTGGCGTGAGAGGCCCCCCCCCTGGGTTATCAGCAGCAACCAAATCTGGTCGAACACAGTAGCAGCAGCGGGGCAATGAACAAAGTAAGCTATCAGAATCAACATCGCAACGCTGGGAATCTGGAGAGCTGCTAAGAAGACCCCCAGACATAGGTGAAAACTTTCCTACTTTTCTCTTTATATAATATGTTTGTGGCGGATGACTTTTTTTTCCTGGTTCCTGGTTAAAGAGCTGGCCTGTGAGTTGGCCTTTGATTGATTGGTTCCTGAAGAATCCTAACTGAGTCTGTAATGTGAAACCTGGGTCAACTAGAAACATGCTGCCTTATTACTTTTTGAGCCTATTTACCCTATTGAAGTAATATCTTACATAGAGGAAATTAGCAACCCCAGTCCGAAGTGGGAGACGGACGGAGGGTACTGGCGTATGAGGTTTCACCTTTTTGTTTCTCAAAACAATAAAAGAACCAGTGGAACTGTGTGATGTAAGCTGCTTATCATAAACATCAGCTGCAAGTGAAACGGCGTTGCACAAGTACTTGTTTATTGTCCCAAGAGTCACTGATCTGACGCTGGCAGAGTTATATGGAGAACTATCTTTGTGATACCTCTTTTTTTTTTTCTTTTTCTTTTTTTCTATGCAAAACTAGTAGTCCGGGACTGTAACATTTTTATATCTCAATTTGCTAGTTTGCTAAAAGGAAAAGAATTTTTTTTTATTTTTTTTCCTTTTTTTTCTTCTTTTTTTTCCTTTCCTACCCCCCCCCCCTCCTCCCCTTTTTTTTTTTTTTTTTTTTTTTTTTTTTTTTTTTTTTTTCTCCTCCCCCCTCATGGCATAATAGCATGGCTGGGAAGCGGGCAGCAGAGGAAAAATTAAACCAGCACCAGTTACAAAATCAGCCACATCAAGTAGGAGGTCAGGTTACACGCTCGGCTAGAAACCAGACAAACCAAGCGAAAGTCGCAGCAGCAGCTGCAGTAGCGGCAGCAACAAAATTAGAGCGTTTTTCCAGGACATCCCTATCACCAGTAAAATCCCAACAGCTAACCCAAGCGAGTACCCAGGCGAGTAGGAAAAGCCACAGCCAAAGCAGCGGGCCAATATTGGCCGCAACAAGCCCACTTGCAGTGCCCTCAATAAGTCACGGAATAGGAAAACTTCCCCCTATAAGTGGTGACACAGATCCTAAAAGGCTACCCAATACAACTGAGCCCGGGATGGAGAGTGGCCAAAGTGGAGGAGCGGAAGAGCCAACAATGAGGGACCTCATGTATGCGATTACTGCATGTAAGGAATCAATTTTTGGTTTGGGTGCTCAGCTAAAAAGCATAAGAGAAGAACTGATAGCGCTGGGTAGTAGATTGAAAGAAACGGAGGGAAGAACAACAGCCCTAGAGGACAGATTAAGCTTGGTGGAAGATATACTATCTCCGCTCAGACAAGATATGACTGACATGAAAAAACGCATAGAAAATCAATCCGCCAAAATAGATGAACTAGAAAATAGAAATCGAAGAAACAACATAAGAGTAATAGGCATGCCGGAACGGAGCGAGGGACCTGACCCTATTGAATTTTTGGAGGGATGGATCAAGGAGACATTTGGGGCTGCATCCTTTTCTCCCTTTTTTGGCATCGAACGCGCCCATCGAATCCCCTCCAAATCTCGGCAGGGCAAGGAGTACCCAAGACCTATAATTATGAAAATGTTTAACTTTAGAGATAAGGTGTCTTTGCTTCGGAAAGCGAGAGAAATGAGAGAAATCTTGTATAGGGGAGCGCGAATTTCACTATATCAAGATTTCTCCCCAGACCTGCAAAAGCTCAGGGCGGCATACATGCCAATTAAACGTGTGCTTCAGCAAAAAAAGATGGATTATGCACTACTGTACCCCGCCCGCATGAGAATAACCACCAGGAACGGGACATTCTTCTTTGATTCTCCCCGCAAAGTGGAAGACTGGCTGGAGAATGCAGAGAGAACAACACGGAATGAAGGAGAGGAGAGATTAGAGACTGATTAGATTACGGATTTTTTTTTTTTTTTTTTTTTTTTTTTTTTTTTTTTTTTTTTTTTTTCTCTCTTTTCCTTATGTGGTATTAGGGAGGGGGAGAGAAGAGGGTAGGGTGATACAATGAGTAATACACTAAAGAATTAAGTAGGCGATGTGTTGCTGGTAGAAGTTGAGAAAAAAGTATAGGAACAGACCATAAAGTAGTAAAGGTTAATATACACTTACTTAATTCACTGGATTGACATGACAGATTATCTTTTTTCCGAACATAAAAAATTAAAAACACATGAACAGCACTAATAAGGTTGAAGGAATAGGATTATAATTTAACACTAGTTGGATATTCACTTTTTAGAATACTTTGAGCTGCCACGATAAACGATTTTTTTTACAAGTATAATTATTTAGAACACTTGAATAACACTAATATGGTCAGGGAGGGGGGGAGGGGGTGGGATAGGGACCCCTGGGTTAAAGGGGTATCGTAAATGTGTGGCACTGGCAAGGTATGCCAGTGTAGTATGGGAAATGAGAGTAAGTGGGAGGCTCGGAACACAGCCCCTAGGGTAGGCCCAGCTGGGCGGGGAGGGAAGGAAAGAGGTGGGTGGGAGAGGGGGTGGGGGAGACAGGAGGGAAAGAGTTGGGAGGGGGGGTGGTGCGGGGTGGGGGGCGGGGGAGATTGGGGAGGGGTGAGTGGAAAAGTCACAACCCAAATAATTAATGAAAAACACCACAAACATAAAACCATATACAAATCCCTCCTACGCTCCACCAAGGATGGTAAGGGGATTAGGAGGAATGCTGACTGTTATGTATTACTCACTGAAGGGACCCAAGGGGCAGGTAAAATTCTGAGGGACAATTGTATTCTTATTCCCTGCTCACGTTGTTGCCTCTTGCTATATAGTTATTTGAATTGGTATGATCCCCTATATGAGTAAAGAAATTGGGAAAAGGAAAGACCTACTCTTGATGACATGGAATGTGAGAGGGCTGGGGGATAGCAACAAGAGAAGGGCAATGTTTAGATATTTTGATATAATGAAACCTCAGATAATCTGTTTACAGGAAACACACTTGTGTTCCAACTCTGTCCACCTGCTGCGCTCAAGGAGATACCCGACTCAGTTTCACTCCATGCACACTTCACATTCAAGAGGAGTCAGTATAGTGATCTCCTCGGGTGTCTCCTTTGAGTGCATGGAACAGAGGGTGGACAGGGAGGGAAAATTTGTCTTCTTGCTATGTAAAATTAACGGTTTAACGTGCATAATTGCATCAATATACATTCCACCACCATTCTCACCAGCTTCACTCGGGTGTCTATCACAATTCATAGCCTCATACCCGGATGTCCCGGTACTAGCATTGGGTGACTACAATAATATCTTAGACAACTCCCAGGATAGAATGTCTCTGACATCTAGAACTATGAAACAGACAACTGGCAGGACTGCTTTTGCAGCCCTGCTTATGGAAATAGGACTCCGGGATGTATGGAGAGAGAGACACAAAGAGGACAGATGTTATTCATGTTATTCTGCAACACATGAGGTCCTCTCCCGTATCGACCTGGGTCTAGGAAATGAGGCACTCCTGCAGTTAGTGGAGGACTCTGCGTATGAGCCACGCCTGTTATCTGACCACTCCCCATTCTGGGTGCGGTTAGGCACCACTGGAAAGCTGGGGCGACAATTATGGAAGGTGAACCCCTACTGGTTGTCTCTGTTTCCCCAAATAGATAATATAAGAGAGGCGCTACGGGAGTTCCTGCAATTTAATAGGGGGTCTGCTAGCGCCATGGTAATATGGGATACACTTAAGGCTTTCTTGAGGGGATGTCTTATTAAAGAAATTGCGGGAATTAAAACACGCTCCAGGGAATGGGAAAACAAGGTACGGGAAGAACTGATAGAAAGGGAACAGGTTTTGATAAGAGACCCATCAAAATCTAATCAAGAATCATGGAGAGAGGTACAAGCGATATATAGCTCGGTTTGGTTATCAGCAGCAGAGAAGAGAAGATACTTTCAACAACAGAGTTATTTTGAAGAGGGGGAAAATACTGGCCGCCTTCTAGCCCTTATAGCCAGAGAGCAAAGAGATCCCACTACTATCCTGGCTGTGAGGGCTAAATCCGGGGAGAGGCAGACCCGTAGTTCAGACATCTTGAGCAGCTTCCAGCAGTTCTATGGGGACTTGTATTCTAGCAAAACTAGATACAACCCGCTTGAGCTGTTGCAGTTTTTGCAGTCCTGTCCGCTCCCGCAACTGTCGGAGGCGGACAGGGAACTGTTGAACTGCCCAATCACATTAGTGGAATTAAGAGAAGCACTGGAGGGGACAGGTCGCCATAAATCACCAGGCCCAGACGGGATTCCGGCAGAGGTATACTCCCACTATAGAGAGGACCTCTTACCATCACTACTGCAGGCTATAAGGGAGGCTGAGGAACTGGGTTATCTACCGGATAGTATGCGTGAGGCAATAATAACAGTAATTTTAAAGCCTGGGAAAGATAATCTTCTATTAGACTCATATCGTCCAATCTCGCTATTAAACGCGGATGTTAAATTGTTCGCAAGTGTCCTGGCCAATAGGCTATCTCGAGTGATTAGCAGGTTGGTCCATCGTGATCAGTCTGGCTTTATACCTACCCGATCTACATCAGATAATATAAGGAGGCTCTACATGAACCTTCAGATGCCAGTGGACAATCCGGGGAGTAGGGCCATTCTATCTCTCGACGCCTCAAAAGCGTTCGACAGTGTGGAATGGCCCTACCTCATGGAAACACTGAAAAGATTCGGGTTGGGAAGTAGGTTTGTAGCTTGGGTAGAGATACTCTATTTTAAACCTAGAGCCAGAATACGTATTAATGGTGACCTTTCGCCTCCATTTGAATTGCATAGGGGGACGAGACAGGGCTGCCCATTGTCTCCATTACTGTTTGCCCTGGCAATAGAGCCTCTAGCTATAAAGATCCGGAATTCAATGGAGGTGGTGGGGTTCCGTAGACATCAGAGAGAAGAAAAAATATCTTTATATGCAGACGATGCACTTATATATCTGGGCGACATGACCTCATCCTTGCGGGCAGTAATGGAGATAGTGAGAGAATATGGCACCTTCTCAGGCTTTGTCATTAACTGGTCAAAATCAACGCTAATGCCCATAGACCAGCAGAGGGACCGACTACCAGTGGGAACGGAACAAATAACAATAGTTGACAGTTTTAAGTACCTGGGAGTGATGGTGTCCCCAAACCCGGCTGAGTACCTCCGGCTGAACCTGGAACCACTGCTCTCTAGGCAGAAACAAAAAAGCAACAGCTGGTGTAGGCTCCCCCTATCAGTTATAGGACGAGCAAATCTAATAAAAATGGTATGGGCACCCCAACAATTATACGTTTTCCACAACTCTCCGACATGGATACCAAAAAAATGGTTTAAACAAATTGACACACTAATGAGGGAATTGATATGGAAAAAAAAGACACCTAGAATTAGCCTAGAAACATTGCAATACGAAAAGGATAGAGGAGGGCTTGCAATACCCAATTCTAGGCTATATTTCTTGGCATCACAATTTCAACAAATGGCAGGATGGGGTCGAAAGGGAAATGAGGACCCTACATACCAATTGGTGACCATGATGGAACCCACACTAGAAGCGGCCTCTCACCTGGAAATGGACTTGCCAAGTATGAAGGGGGTAGATCCAATAAGTACGCTTTTTAAAAAAGTATGGGGTGAGGTTCGGAAAATCTTAAAGATAACAGGCGTGCTTTCATTTACGCCGATCTGGCACAATAGTAGATACTCTGAGATCCAGGGACTACAGGGGTTCACACAATGGCAAGAAAAGGGGATTCAGTTCTTCCCACAACTATATGAGGGAGAGGTGTTGAAGACATACGAACAATTATGTAGGGAATTCCATTTGAACCCGAGGGGCTTTTTCCAGTACCTCCAATTGCGCCATGCGATACAGGCACAACAAATAACGCACTCCCAGACAATACCGGCAGCTTCACTTTTGAACGAGATTTTTTTGGCAGATACAAGGAAAGGGTTAATATCCAAAATATATAAGGAGTTGCTGAAGTCAACCCAGGCTCATACACTGTTAAAGTGCCGAAACAAATGGGTAGAGGACATAGGAGAAATAGATGAAAAACAATGGGAAATGGCGCTCGAGGCTATTCCAGTGGTGTCACTCTCCGCAACCCAAAGACTGTCACAATTATTCATTCTTCATAGGGCCTATAGGACATCAGTACAGCTTTATAAATGGGGTCGAGGAGACTCCCCACTGTGCCCCAAGTGTAAGGTACACAGAGGGGACTTTATTCATTTAATTTGGAGGTGCCCAAAGCTGCATAGGTACTGGGATGAGGTTTCCCAACATATTTCCAGGGTGGCGCGGGTTCACATCCCCCTTAATCCGACCGTATACCTGCTCGGAGCTATAAGTGGAAAGATGTACCCGGGAGGAAAGTACTTCATGTTATCTAGACTGATGTATCTCGCCAGGAAACTTATTGCAAAGTACTGGATGGCTCCAACTGTCCCTACAGTTAAGCAATGGATTGCCTACGTTAACTCGTTTCTCCCTAGAGAACGACTGGCGTACGCCCGTAGAAGCGATCGGAGTAAATTTAACAAGATATGGCACCCATGGCTGGGGGATGCGGACCTGGCCCCACATCAATTGATAGTAGAAAGGCTTCAGATGTAGTGATCAGGGGGGGGTGACGTAGCGAGGAAGAACGAGACTGAGATACCCGAGGGGAAGGAAAGCGAGAGTAAGTACACAGGGGGGGGAGAAGAAGGAGGAATAGGAAGTTGGCTTGTAAAATTAATGACAACAAAATCAGATAAATAAGAACATTGGACAGGAGGGAAACCTGCGGTAGTTGTACAGGTGGTGCAAGAACTATCAAAGGCAATATGAAAGGTCTGCTGTGACGGAGGGGAGGTGGGGTGGGGAGGGGTGGAGGGGAGGGTTGGAACAAAGTGAAGGGAAGGGGAGGAATGAACTAGCAATAGAGATATGATTTTGTATGGAGGAAGGGCGGGAACACGAGAATAGGACTACATAAACCACACACTTTATACCATGTTTTGCTGTACAATATAATGTGAATGATTGAAACTATGCTTCTCCTTTCTTGCCAGACATAGCCCCTGTGTGGGTTGACCTGGCTTTTGCCTTGTATTGTTATAATTTTATTGGCATGTGTGCAATAAAAAATGATTGAGATAAAAAAAAGCTACCAAAAAAACTGTTAGCGATCGCAGGGATCAGGCCTGACTCTGCGAACGCTGCAGTTATGCGTTAAGTGTTTTGTAAGTGACAGTGATCGATCGATACTGCACTTGGGTGGGCTGGGCTGGGCCGGGCGGAGGGGCAAAATGCAGGTGCTAGCAGGTATCTGGGCTGATCCCGCTAACACTGCGTTTTTGGGAACCCTAAACTGCTGGGGACGCTAGTATAGATCTGATCGGATCAGATATTGATCCGTTCAGATACTGTACCACTAAGGGAGGTGTATGCTGCGTGCGTGGGTGTTAGCGGTACTGGCGCTAACCTGACGCTGCATGGGGCCGGTGCTTGCCAATTCACCAAAATACTACCAAAAAAACTGTTAGCGATCGCAGGGATCAGGCCTGACTCTGCGAACGCTGCAGTTATGCGTTTAGTGTTTTGTAAGTGACAGTGATCGATCGATACTGCACTTGGGTGGGCTGGGCGGAGGGGCAAAACGCAGGTGCTAGCGGGTATCTGGGCTGATCCCGCTAACACTGCGTTTTTGGGAACCCTAAACTGCTGGGGACGCTAGTATAGATCTGATCGGATCAGATATTGATCCGATCAGATACTATACCACTAAGGGAGGCGCATGCTGCGTGCGTGGGTGTTAGCGGTACTGGCGCTAATCTGACGCTGCCTGGGGCGACGCATATCACCGCCGGGCGATTAGGGGGCTAAACCTTTATTCGGTAATAAACGGCGGGTGCCCTGACACTATAAAAAATAAACGAACTAACCAGCGTAACGGTTATACGGTGATCAGTGGTGAAAGGGTTAACTAGGGGGCAATCAAGGGGTTAAAACATTTATTAGATAGTATATGGGGGTCCCTAATGCTATAAACGGCGAACCTAAATATTTACCTCACTAACTAGCGTCACCAGCGACACTAATACAGCGATCAGAAAAATGATCGCTTAGCGACACTGGTGACAGGGGGTGATCAAGGGGTTAAAACTTTATTAGGGGGGGTTAGGGGGGTACCCTAGACCTACAGGGGGGTAACAGTAACTGTGCTAACACTGTAACTGTCACAAACTGACACCATGCAGTAATCAGAAAAAAAAAAAAAAAAAAAACCTGCTTGGTGTCAGTTTGTGATAGGGGGGGGGGGTGATTGGGGGGGGATCGGGGGGGGATCGGGGTGTTTTGTATGCCTGGCATGTTCTACTGTGTGTGTGTGTGTTGTGCACTCACATTGATGTCTTCTCCCCTCGGCGCTGGAACGGAAACTACCGAGCCGAGGGGAGATGACATCATTTCCTTTGCTGCTGTTTAGCATACAGCAGCAAAGGAATGTTCCCATTGGCCGGCGGCGATCGCGAGGGGGGGCCACGAACGGATGGCCTCCCCCTCCACTCCGATCGCCGGGGAACAAAACGGGACCGCCTCGGGCACCAGGGGGGGTCCGATCGGACATGTACGTGATTTTGCCTGCCCGTGCCGCCTTGCCGACGTACATCGGCGTGAGGCGGTCCTTAAGTGGTTAACCACTTCAATACACTGTATTATATACCCTGCACGGCACTATATACTCTGCACTATATTATATATACTACACTGACTGCACTATATATTCTCTATATATTCACTATATATTCTCCACTGTATTATATATAGGGATGGTCCCGCTGTTCAAGTCAAACATAAGAAAATCGGGTGTTCAGTTGTTTGTGTTTGTTCAAAGGCAAGTTAGTTCGCCCGCTGCAGAGCGCCCCATAATGCACTGCAAGATCGCAGTGCTTTGACGGCTGCTGATTGGCCAAAGCATGCATCTGACCTGCATGCTTTGGCCAATCACAGCGTGATGTGATGTGAGAGCCATGATTGGCCAAAGGCAGGGTGCCTTTGGCCAATCATGGCTCAGGGGCTAAGTCCACGCCCCACACTAAATAAGGCTGCTGCTTACACGGTGGGCGTATATAGTGAATGAATGGAGATTAGGCAGACAGTTAGTGTAGTGCAGTCAGTCAGTGTAGTATATATAAAATACAGTTCAGAGTATATAGTGCAGTTAGTGTAGTACTGTATATATAATACAGTTCAGAGTATATAGTGCAGTTAGTGTAGCATATATTATACAGTTTAGAGTATATAGTGCAGTTAGTGTAGTATACATATTATACAGTTCAGAGTATATAGGGCAGTTAGTGTAGTATATATTATACAGTTTAGATTATATAGTGTAGTTAGTGTAGTATATATATTATACAGTTCAGAGTATATAGTGCAGTAAGTGTAGTATATATTATACAGTTCAGAGTATATAGTGCAGTCTATATAGTATATATAATACAGTTCAGAGTATATAGTGTAATCTGTGTAGTGAGTACATAGTGCAGTCTGTGTAGTATATAAAATATTAAGTTATTAAGTCCAGACCTAATCCAATTGAGATCTGTGGCAAGACTTGAAAATGGCTGTTCACAGACGCTCTCCATCCAATCTGACAAAGATTGAGCTATTTTGCAAAGAAGAATGGGCAAGAATTTTCGATCTCCAGAAGTGCAGAGCTGGTAGAGACATACCCAAAAAAGACTTGCAGCTGTAATTGCAGCAAAAGGTGGTTCTACAAAGTATTGACTCAGGGGGGCTGAATACAAACGTACACCACACTTTTCACATAATTTACCATTTATCATTTTCCTTCCACTTCACAATTATGTGCCACTTTGTGTTGGTCTATCACATAAAATCCCAATAAAATACATTTAAGTTTTTGGTTGTAACGTGACAAAATGTGGAAAATCTTAAGGGGTATGAATACTTTTTCAAGGCACTGTATTTTAAGTACAAGGATAATCTCAACCAATAGAAAGACCATGGGGTTACCAGTGTCTCCAGTTGTAGATAACCTGTACATGGAGGAGGTGGACAGGAAAGCTTTAAACTCCCTCTAGATATTCAGCACTTGAAAAAACTAAAACCTTACAGACACTGAATTCAGAGTGGGTGACTGGTTTGAATGTAAGCTTACAAGTATACTAATTATCAATAAAAATGGTTAAAGAGCAGAGACAATGATGAACTGACTGGATTGCATTGGCAGACAGGTTTTCAGTTTGAAACCTTTAATTATACATGGAAATGTGACACTGACAATCAGCAACAATATGTGTGGGTGATTTTGGGTGTTTCTAGCAGCCCTACCACGCTATGCCATGGCCTGTGTTTGCTATGCAAAAATCCAGCCCTGGCTATGACAGGTCTTATCAGGGCTGCTTTGTCATCCTGTCTTGTCATCCTGTCACATCTACGAGTTTCCCAAATTCTTCCTCCACAGCAAACAAAAACCATGTTGTCATTTACCTTACTGCAGCAGTGGAAATATGACTAGTTGCTAAAGATAATGCATATCATTACTCTTTGACTTGTAGTTAAATCCACATTTGTGTATAAGTGTCCTCTAGGGACCCCAATATGCAGCAAAATGCATTACATTATCAGGTAGCTGTGATTACTGAAATGTTCATTTTCACTGGCTGGTCTGCATGGAGGCTGGTGTGTTGGGGTATTTAAAGTGAACCGCCACTCTGCCAATTTAGCCAAAGTCACAAGTTCTCTGCATATACTTTGGCATCTCAGGGTGCACCAGGGCCATCTTAATGAGTGGGCACACCTGGGCACCGCCCAGGGGCCCCAGCTGCATGGGGGGTCCCTGCACTTTCTCTGTCCCCTTGCAGCTTAGTTTGTAACATGTACTGTTTTTTCAAGTCGATCGGGTCAGCAGGAGCATCAGCAGTACAGGGGAGGCTGCCTGTAACCCTGTCATTTAATCCTGTTAGGCTGTTCCTCCGAGAGCTTCAATATCTCCCCGAGGCAGCTGGAGTTGGTGGTCCGAACCAGGGGTGTGGCTGCCTCCTCCACTCCTCCCAAAGACTCAAGTTGAGGAAGAGAGACCACAGCAGACCCGGTAGTGTTTGCATCCAGCAATGCAGTAAGCGACTAAGCACATTGTCACTGCATACAGCCCTAACCTTCCAATATTTCACCATATACTATCCAAAGCTACCTCTGTACTGCCGTATACTATCCAAACCTACCTCTGTACTGCCGTATACTATCCAAACCTACCTCTGTACTGCCGTATACTATCCAAACCTACCTCTGTACTGCCCTATACTATCCAACCCTACCTCTGTACTGCCCTATACTATCCAAACCTACCTCTGTACTGCCCTATACTATCCAAACCTACCCTCTGTACTGCACTATACTATCCAAAGCTACCTCTATACTGCCCTATACTGTCCAAACCTACCTCTGTAATGCCGTATACTATCCAAAGCTACCTCTATACTGCCGTATACTATCCAAAGCTACCTCTAAACTGCCCTATACTATCCAAAGCTACCTCTAAACTGTCCTATACTATCCAAACCTACCTCTGTACTGCCCTATACTATCCAAAGCTACCTCTATACTGCCCTACACTATCCAAAACTACCTCTGTAATGCCGTATACTATCCAAAGCTACCTCTATACTGCCCTATACTATCCAAAGCTACCTCTAAACTGCCCTATACTATCCAAAGCTACCTCTAAACTGCTCTATACTATCCAAACCTACCTCTGTACTGCCCTATTCTATCCAAAGCTACCTCTATACTGCCCTATACTATCCAAACCTACCCCTGTACTGCCCTATACTGTCCAAACCTACCTCTGTAATGCCGTATACTATCCAAAGCTACCTCTATACTGCCCTATACTATCCAAACCTACCTCTGTACTGCCCTATACTATCCAAGGCTACCTCTGTACTGCCCTGTACTATCCAACCCTACCTCTGTACTGCTGTACACTATCCAAACCTACCGCTGTACTGCCCTATAGACATGTGCACACTGAAATATTTTGTTTCGGAATTTCGTTTTCGTCCGAAAAATACATTTACTGTATTTATTGGCGTATAACACTCACTTTTTCACCATGAAAATCGGGTGCAAATAGCGTGTGCGTGTTATACACCAATACTTCAATTTTAGCTGCCTCAAAGGGAACAGGGAGGGGGTGGGACGAGCGCCGTCAGGTTACATACAGTGAGAATCCTCTGTTTACTTGGCGGCCTCTGTAATAAGAAGTCCCATCTCCTGGGCCGCCATTGGACTACTGTTCTGTCTATCATAGGAGATTCTCACTGTATGTAATCTGTCGGTGCTTGTCCCGCCCCCCTCCCTGTCCCCTCTAGGCTGCAGATGGGCATCGATCAGTCTGATGCATTGGCGAGGCTGCTGCATTGTAGGTAATGGTGAGGCTGCTGCATTGATGGCAATGGTGAGGCTGCTGCATTGATGGCAATGGTGAGGCTGCTACATTGATGGCAATGGTGAGGTTGCTGCATTGATGGCACTTGTGAGGCTGCAGATGGGCATTGATCAGGCTGCATTGATGGCAATGGTGAGGCTGCAGATGGGCACTGACCCTTATTTTGCTTCAAAGTTCCTTATTTAAAATTTAAGTTTTTTTCCTGAAACTTCCCTCTTAAAATGAATGTGCGTGTTATACGCCTGTGCGTGTTATACGCCGATAAATACGGTATTTAGTTACTCCCGAAATTCGTTTTTATTTATTTCGTTTCGTTGAAAAATGCATTTTTCCGAAAATCCAAAATAATTAAGGTTGAATCTGTCATTGAAGGCTTATGGTGTCTGTCGAATGATCTAAGAAGATTCGACGGAGCAGCTAATTTCCGGTCGAATGTTCCGCCTACAAGCTATAGTAGAATTCTAATGTTGTATGACACTAGTAATAATTATATTTATTAATTATTATTACTAGTCAACCAACATTAGAATTCTTCTATAGCGTATGGGCGGAGCATTTGACCATAAATGTCCGCTCGCGGCGACTGCTTCGTCGAATCTTCATGTTGAATCTTTTCTCTCTATGTCGAATAATCTTGGACTAATAGAGTTAGGTTAGGCACATTTGACCTTTTTTGCTATTGTCTCTATAATGTTGAATATTGTCTCTCTATGTCGAATCTTTTCTCTCTATGTCGAATCTTTTCTCTCTATGTAGAATAATCTTGGACTAATAGAGCTAAGGTTAGGCACATTCGACCACAGGTTCGATGGACACAGATCGCTATTGTCAGCGTCATGTCGAATCTCCTATCTATATAGAACTGTTGTCAAAACGAAAATGAAGCATTTGTTTATGTCGGATCTTTCGTTTTCGGATTCTGCACGTTCGTTATCGTTTGTTAAAACAATAACGAAAATACCCGAAATTTGGACGAAAATGCATTTGGACGAAAATGAATGCATATGTCTACTGCCCTATACTATCCAAAGTTACCTCTGTACTGCCCTATACTATCCAAAGCTACCTCTATACTGCCCTATACTACCTACAACTACCTCTGTACTGCCCTATACTATCCAAAGCTACCGCTGTACTGCCCTATACTATCCAAAGCTACCTCTATACTGCCCTATACTAACCAAAGCTACCTCTGTACTGCCCTATACTATCCAAAGCTACCTCTGTACTGCTGTATACTATCCAAACGTACCTCTGTATTGCCGTATACTATCCAAACCTACCTCTGTACTGCCATATACTATCTATACTGTCCTATACTATCCAAAGCTAGCTCTGTACTGCCCTATACTATCCAAAGCTACCTCTGTACTGCTATATACTGTCCAAAGCTACCTCTGTACTGCCGTATACTCTCCAAACCTACCTCTGTATTGCCGTATACTATCCAAACCTACCTCTGTACTGCTGTATACTATCTATACTGTCCTATACTATCCAAAGCTACCTCTGTACTGCCATATACTATCCAAACCTACCTCTGTACTGCCCTATACTATCCAACCCTACCTCTGTACTGCCCTATACTATCCAAACCTACCTCTGTACTGCCCTATACTATCCAAACCTACCTCTGTACTGCTGTATACTATCTAACCCTACCTCTGTACTGCCGTATACTATCCAAACCTACCTCTGTACTGCGCTATACCATCCAAAGCTACCTCTGTACTGCCCTATACTATCCAAACCTACCTCTGTACTGCCGTATACTATCAAAGCCTACCTCTGTACTGCCCTATACTATCCAAATCTACCTCTGTACTGCCCTATACTATCCAAACCTACCTCTGTACTGCCCTATACTATCCAAACCTACCTCTGTACTGCCCTATACTATCCAAACCTACCTCTGTACTGCTGTATACTATCCAAACCTACTTCTGTACTGCTGTATAATATCTAACCCTACATCTGTACTGCTGTATACTATCCAAACCTACCTTTGTACTGCTTTATACTATCCAAACCTACCTCTGTACTGCCGTATACTATCCAAACCTACCTCTGTACTGCCCTATACTATCCAACCCTACCTCTGTACTGCCCTATACTATATAAACTTACCTCTGTACTGCCGTATACTATCCAAACCTACCTCTGTACTTTCCCATACTATCCAACCCTACCTCTGTACTGCCCTATACTATCCAAACCTACCTCTGTACTGCCCTCTACTATCCAACCCTACCTATGTACTGCCCTATACTATCCAAACCTACCTCTGTACTGCCGTGTACTATCCAAACCTACCACTGTACTGCCGTATACAATCCAAACCTACCTCTGTACTGCCCAATACTATCCAAACCTACCTCTGTACTGCCCTATACTATCCAAACCTACCCTGTACTACCCTATACTATCCAAATCTACCTCTGTACTGCCGTATACTATCCAAACCTACCTCTGTACTGCCCTTTACTATCCAAACCTACATCTGTACTGCCCTATACTATCCAAACCTACCTCTGTACTGCCCTATAATATCCAACCCTACCTCTGTTCTGCCCTATACTATCCAAACCTATCACTGTACTGCCCTATACTATCCAAAGCTACAGTACCTCTGTACTGCCCTATACTATCCAAAGCTACCACTGTACCGCCCTATACTATTCAAACCTACCTCTGTACTGCCATTTACTACCCAAACCTGCCACTCTACTGCCCTATACTACCCAAACCTTCCACTATACTGCCCTATACTACCCTAACCTGCCACTATTCCACCCTATACTACCCAAACCTGACACCATACATTTCTACACCCTATTCTGTACCCTCCTGACCTCCCCTCTTCTGTGTTCTCCAACCCCCCTGTACTGTGCCTTCCTGTCCCCCCGTACCGTGTACAGTCATACATAAATACAGGCCTGCTAAATTGCTGGGAGATGCATTTATGACAGGGGGGCAATGCATTCAGGGATTGGGATACTTTCAAAAAGGAGTGAGAGCAGTGTGTACAAGGAAAAAAAGACAGATCAAGTGAAAAAGGGTACTTTCAAAAGATCCTTCCACACCTTTAGGTGCCTGGTTTGATTACCGCACTGCAACTTTGCATTTTTCTCTATTTTTTGGCCCGTAAGATATTTGTTCTGAATTCTTCATTTTTTCTGTCTGGTTTAACTTTATATTTAACATTTTAATGATGTTGTGACGGGTTCTTCTAGCTCCATTTTTCTTACTTTGATGGTTGTCACGGTAATCTGTACATACAAAGAGCCCTTATATGTACAGAACAGCATAGCTTCTAAAACCACCCTGACGTGACTGTTACTACAATCCAGGGATGGTACATCTTAAAACATTAACAAAGAAGCAGCGCATGTAGGCAAATTCAGGTGAAAAAGAGGCAATTAGATTCCCATTGTGCCCACAGCAAAATACATCCTTCCAGATTTCTTTTCATCTTTTAAGCAATGAAAGAAAAGCAATTGTACTACGACAAATGCACAACAGGCTCAAATGACTGAAATTTAAGACAATGGCTGCAAAGTTGGGATCATTACTAAACATAATCCTGTATACATCCATCCTCTATTCATTCTTCTCTCCATCCACCTATTCATCCATCCCTGCAACTCCCAGTTCACCATCCTCTATCTATACACTATTGACTGTATATCCTGATATCCTGAACCAGGCATGTACTGGCCATTGGGACTACAGGGAGTTTCCCGGTGGGCCGATGGCTCAGTGGGCCAATTTCAGTGACAGTGGACCGCTGCCTCCCTCCAGTCCTCTGTCCCCCCCCCCCCTCAGTGCTCACCTCCTCTCCCTGGCTAGTTATGCAGCGCGCCTGAATACAGACATGATGCTCAGGAGTCAACACTTAGAAGCTCATCATACGATCTGGAAGGAGGGCGGCCTCACTTTCCTGCCTAATCTTGTTCCATTGGGGGGCGCCAAACTGATTCTTTGCCCCAGGTGAAATAATGTCTAGCTTCCCCACTGATACTGCCTATAAGAGAAATAATGTAAAACGGCTAATAGCTAGTGGGGGGGGGGGGGGGGGCTTGGGTTGCAAGCCGGCATGGGAGAGACCTGTCAAAGTGGGCCAGTCTGGGTGAAGTCCAGGGCCAAATTTTTGTCCCAGTCCAGCCCTGTCCTGAACGCTTATCTTATATTATTATCTTCACATACAGTATACTGTATATCACAGTCCATAGATAATCTTGGCTTCCACATCACTCATTATCCACCTACCTGGCCCCTTGTCACCCTCTTTTGACTTATTCAGTGCAAGGGTGAGCATAAACGCCTCTTTAACACTGCTGCCTAGAAACGCAGCATTTTTGGGAATACATTAATTTTTTTACTGATGTAAATACAGGCACTGTGTGCCTGTACACACAGGTGTGTAAACATGCACTGCATATTGATCAGTAAAAAAAAAAAAAATCTGCGTTGCTGGTCAGTGAAATATGCATACATACTTGGAAACACACATATATGCATGCATACACCACACTTCCTTCATTAAAATAAAGCTAGAAGAATTTTATGCATGTGCGCATGTATGCACAAATACTTACAAATATGCGGAAGTGCAATACAGCTCAACCTTTCTTTTTCTGCCAGGAATGACTAATGTTCATACATCAGTATGTAGTGATGGCCCCGCGGGGTTGCTATGTGTTACAGCATCCACACATTTCACCCTGCTGCCAGACATCCATTAAACATACTTCTCAGTCAATGAACAGTCCCTTGCTGGTTTTTGTTGTTTTATTAGGGGATTGAACTTGGTTGGGGAAAGGGGATATGGGATGCCCATAGGATGAATTGTACTTTGTAGAATAAAAGTGACTGCGTCACACTTCTCAGCAGGACAAGATGGCTGACCCTAAACTTGACAGACTTTTACCTCAGAACACTTCTTTCAGCATGCTTCCTCCAGCACACTGCTTCACTGTCCAATTTTAGTAATCTTGTCACACCATCAGAACATGACTAGGCCTCACTCTGAATAAGTCCCAGTGTTTTTACTTGATGGTCCTTTGTAGGCCGGGGCCTGCAGTACCCCTTTGTGGTAGCAACTGATTTACTTAAGAAAAATAAATGTAGATGGACTACTGATCCCAGCAAGTCCGACTTGCAAATCCTGCCCGTCCCCCTAGCTGCAGCGACTTGACACAAAACTCCCACAGTCTCTCCCTCTGGCTCTACATCCAGCTTCCCTGGCATGCCTCTTCCAGAGCTTTCCACTGTGCTTTCCACACACTGACACCTGCCTTGGATCCTTCCTGAATGACTTAACTCCGGATGTGTGGACCAACTGTCTCATCCAGCTCCTGTTCCAGGACACCTCTCCATGGCCGTGTAAGGAGAGGCTCTGTGACAGACCTAGCTGGGTCAGAGGCTTTTGGAGGGGACTGAATGCTAGCCTCTTGCCTACCAATCATGGGCCCTGGCATTTGGGGGTACGGTGCTCTTTGTGAGCTGTATGCCTGGAGACCCTTGAGGTGGTGTTACTTTTGATTCAAGTTTATATCCCCCAAGACACACAGACTCTGGGAACCCTGTATATGCCATATTAGAAATAGTAACGGATTCATACTGTTGGGACACATACTGTTAGATGCTAATGTCATCAACTCCAGTCAGATGTCTGCCTGTTGTCTTCTATAATGTAAATGAGTCTAGTCTGGCTTGCCACAGCTTCTAAGAGTCTTTCACCCATTGTTGTTTGTGCTAATTAACCCTGCAATTGTATGAAAGAGTTCTGTGTTAAGATGTATGATAATGTGTAGTGTAGTTACGGAGTTACATCGGCTGCTTTAAGGAATTAGTTAATTAGCTCATGTTAATTAAGTTTCTGGTTACAGGTGTATTGTTAGAGTAATATGAGCAGGAGGGGGGACCTCCTCTTCTACTGTATATAAGACTTGTATTTTGGTTCTAATAAAGAGTCCATGTTCAGCAACTAAACAAGTATCGTCTTGTTTTGTGCTTGTGAGCGGTTGGATTATCTGATATCTATATTCAGGCTGGGAGGAAGCGGTATATGATGAAGGCACTCAAGCGGAGTGTGGGACGTTTCGTTACAGGCTCCCTCCCAGCTCCTTAATTCCCCGCCTGAGGTACACACCCCCCCAGAAAGGGTGTTCCCTCAAACACGACAGTCTAACACTCCATCATCCAGTTCACCCAGCCGATAACTCCCCCCCAGCAGGCTAACCATAGGTATATATAGGAGGCCTGCCCCCTGCCAATCCTAGTCGGGCATTGGTCAGAGCTCCTCACATGCATCCCATGTCATTCCAGCTCCCTGCCCTGCCCCTTTTCCAGAACATTCTCCCTGGAAACAGAGGAGGCGCCCAAGAGCTGAATTACATGTCCGTCACCTACTGCTATACTAAACCACTCCCCTGCTCCCAGATCAAAACAAACAGGCCTAGCTCACAGCATAGGCCTGATAAATTTACCTGCACTGGCAGCTTACACAAAAACCTACACTAGCACCTACCTATCTAAGGTTGAAGGTGCTACACTCACCTCCCACCAGAATACAGCTGGCCCCCAGCTGTGAAAAATAAATTGAAAAATGGCTCCTGGGCCATCCCATGTTACAAGTTGGATGGGGGAAATGAAATAACTTGGACAGGGCTATAGTACAAAATGTACAAAAATACAAAAATAGATATTTACATTTTTGTCACGTATATACACTGTACACTGTACACTTCAACATACAACCCTAACTACAGGTCCCTGCAGCTAGACACATACACTTTGGAGCCTGAGCATTGCTCCTGCAGGAGGAATACTCTGGCTCACCACATTTCTTGTCCTCCGGAGCAATAGAGATGGAAAGCCATCCCATCTCTGGAGTTCCTAAGAGAAAACAAAAATGCACAACAGCCTATCTTTACATGTTAACTGTACACTTTACATCACTACTGGAAGGGGGTTATAATCCTCCCAGCAGAGAAAAATCAGATCCACATTACCACATATATTTACCAGTTTGTCATTATTCTGTCAGAAAGGAACTATTTAACCCCAAACAGAACAATAACCAAACATATATGTGAGACCTGTAACAGTCCTTCTTTTGCTCCTGAATGAAGGGGTCCTTCTCGGACAGCAGGCAGCAAAGAGGTGGGCAGGGGCAGTACATCCTAGTGTCCATGATCAACAGTCCTTCCATCAGGCACCCTGGGTGGCAGGCGAAGGCTGTCCCTGCAAAAGAAAATGTCAGTGAAGAAAACCACACAGACCTTGCCCTGTTCTTGCAGTCCTTGTGGCTGCTTCTATGGTGGCTGCACAGCCCAGCAACCCTGGCAACCTCCTCCTGCTATCCTCTTCTCCTCTGACTGAGACCGAATGGCTCCTGGTAAGCTGACCCACCTTTACAACCAGGACTCAGTCTCTGTAAATGGCACGTCCCAACTTCCATTCCTCCCGAATGTCCTTGAACCGAGCCCAAGCATCACTCTCTGGCACCCTTAAAGGCTTTGGGACTTAGAGCAGACCAGCTCTTCAGGGATGTCATCTGGTTTCTGCACACTGGCACCTGCAGTCACTAGGCCCCTGACCAGGCCACGGGTCGTGGCAGCATCCTCTTCCTCACGTATGTCCAGGATCTTCGCGGAGGAGTCGCCCAGGCTGCAACAACTCTACACCTCTGGCTGGAGATCCCTGGCCCTCTCCGGCCCTCCGAGTCTCCTGTGGCTGCAGCATACAGAGTCCTGAAAGCAGGTTGACTGTATAGTACTTGGATTGCTGCCGAACATGTCCCAGCTGGGTTAATGGCTCCCCACAATGGCCACACCGGGCCCAAGCGTATACTCCCGACGTTGGGATGTGGCATTTGGGACAGAGTAGACACAGCCGCTCCACTCCTTCAATCACCCCAAGGAGAGTCCTCCACGAATCTCCAACCAAATGCCAGTGTCTATTAGCATTCGCTCTTGCATGTCAGACATCCACTGTAAAGTGGGTATCATCCGACCACCCTCCACCATCTTCAGCTGTCTCGTGGTGTTTCCTGCAGGCTGGAACTTGTCAGCTTCATCCAAGGCGTGGCTCCACCCTCCAGCTCTCCGTCTGCTCGGCGTCTGAGGAACTGATAAGCAGGCTCCATGCTGCGTGCGCTGGGCTGACCCCTTGTGGTAGTAGCTGGGATTAAAGGGCACGCTGATGCTAGCTGGTTCTATCCAGACATGTGTCTTCACACAAACTGCGCCACAGTAGCTGAACGCTGACAGCAGGCAAACTGTACAATGGTTGCCCTCCAATGTCTCTCTGTATAGGACCAGCATAGAAAAGTCCCGCCCGTAGGCACCCCCAGGTTGCGTTCTGTCACCAGGGGTAACAAACACAAAAAAAGAGCAACAATTTTGAAAAAAACTATATTTTTTATTTTCTGCTATAATATATATCCAATAAATAAATTGAAAAAAATCTAATGTCTTCATCTATTTAGGCCAATATGTATTCAGCTACATATTTGGTAAAAAAAATCCCAAAAAGTGTATATTGATTGGTTTGTGCAAAAGTTATAGCGTCTACAAATGATGGGATATTTTTATAAAATGTAAAAAAAAATGTTATTAGTTATGGCAGCGATCAGCGATTTTTAGTAGGACTGCGACATTGCGGCGGACAAATCAGACACCTAACACTTTTGACACTTTTTTGGGGACCAGTGCCACTAATATATTGATCAGTGCTAAAAATATGCACTGTTACTGTACTAATGACACTGACAGGGAAGGGGTTAACATCAGGGGCGATCAAAGGGTTAAATGTGTCGCTATGGGGTGCTTGCTAACTGTGTGGGGGTTGCTCTGACTCGGTGAAGACAGAGATCTTGTGTTCCTGCTTAGCAGGAACACAAGATCTTCGTCTTCTCCCCTGTCAGAACGGTGATCTGCCTTGTATACATACTGTAGGCAGATCGCCGTTCTGTCTCTCCCGGGAATGTTTGCGGGTGGACAGTGGACATCGGGCCCACCAGACCCGCTAATTGGCATCCCCTGTGTCCAATCAGCGCATAATTGCACGCGCCTCCCAGTGGCTATTGCATGAAATGACGTACAGGTACGTCATTTCATGCAATAGAGCCAACCAGCCGCAGTACATCTGCGGTAGGTGGTAAGCAAGTGGGTATTCTTGTACAGTTTAATGGTCAGTGGGGATATGGTGGCCCTCCTGCAGACTGGGTTGGAGAGGCTCCTTTACTTGGGACAGAAGTACTTATCAACAAGATACCTCAAGTGATCTATAAAGATAAGTTAATTACACTTTATCAGACTGCTAGAACATTGTTTGTCTTCTGATGACTTGTCTAGTGGACAAAATACACAAGTTTGTGTCACTCCCATTGTGTGCTTCATAGGTGTACATTCCCATTGCTAATTGTGTTAATTGAGTCACTTATTGTTTCTGTTTATCTGCTAGTATTGTGTCCCCTTCACCTTGTTACCAAATTATTATGGGATGTTATATGTTTGATGATTAACTTACTGTTTAATTAGATTACTGTTTCATTAAGATCACTGTTAGTTGTTAGCTGTTAATTTGATTGGTGGCACTGTTTGGCAAAAGCACCTAATCATGCCAAGCAGTTCTGTCACAAACATGTTACACTGATGCTTGGTACCTTCAAGACTGAGAGTATGAGGTGTAATTGATCCTCAGTGAACAGTAGATCCTCTACATGTTTCTTCACAATAAATAGTAATAGGTAGCATCTATAATAGAAACATAATACCATAGTAACAGGCCAATGAAGATACTAAACAATAATAATACAACTGGGAATAATGTGGGGGGGGGGGGTCATATAGTCATATTGTCGCTTACCAATGAGGATCAGCACTTAGAGGCAACCAAGGCAGCGGCACCATCACGTCGCCCCCCCCCCCCCCCCCCCCCCAGCGAACATAGGGGGCATACAGCAAGAAATTAGACTGGTACAGCAACCAACAGCTACAAATGAGATTAAAGGGATAAGGATTGTATGGAAAAACAATTATGCCCTGCTGAGAGAGAGTGATAAACATTACTATTCCTCCTGAAGAAGTGGAGGTATCCGCAAAACATGTAGAGGATTTACTGTTCACTATGGATTAATTACACCTCTCACTCTCAATCTTGAGGGTACCATGCATCAGTGTAACATGTTCTTATTTATTCTACAATGTTTTGTCCAATAAAAGACCGTTGCTTTTAAATTTGTATCTGGATACCTGTATTTAATATTTTGTGTCAATAACAAATTTATTTTTATTTTTAACATGTAATTACTGGGTACCGAGATAGTCAGTTGGTTCTATTTATATGGGGACATATGGGGGAATTGTCTCCAGCTTCCCTGAAATAGGTATGGTAAATTTGTAAAAATGTTTTTTGTTCTATGTAAAGTTAAGTCTGGTAAATTTGTGTCAGCAATTTTTGTTCTTTGGAGGCCAATACATTTTGGTGGGGAAGGAGTATAGGGCCTGTCGGTTCAGCGACCTCTTTAAGCCTCCCATCAGAGCATTCATCCCCAGTGACACAGTCTTTTCCTCCCGCTTTTCACAGTGATAGACAACTACAGGGATGACAACTGCAGGCTGGACTATGCTCACCTCTAGCATATCCCATTGATATCCATGGATTGGTTTAGCTGCACCCACCAGAACCAACCAGCAGATTTCAGGTGAGCCAAGACCCACAGGAGGAGAGTGGGGTGCCCGGGTAAGCTTAGGGAGCCCAGAGTACATTTGTGTGTTTTTTAAAAGGGCATTTAATTCCTGCAACCCAGAAGTCAAGTGCTCAGGATAACTGCTGCTGAGCTAAGAAGTACTCATGCTGTGGAGCCTGCTACTACTGATTACTGGGTCGTATGCTGTGCTACCAAGCTGCTGAGAGAATCAAATGACTGTACTGCTGTAGTGCTATTCTGTGCTGCTGTGAAGAGACCAAGAGGCCAAAAGGCTAAAATACTGTGCTCTCCTGAGCCTTCTTGTTTGCAAGGGAGACTGATTGCTCACAGAATCTAGCTGATTTCTCTGCATTTTCAGTTTCAGACGGATATAGTGTTCCAATTGTTCCACATTGTTCTAGCTGTTCCAGCTTTCCCGTGGTCCCAGATGTTCCAGAGGGGCAGTGCAGAGAGACTGCTGCTTCAGGAATTCAGAGCCACTGGAAAGAAACTCCAGTCATCATTCATCACTAACTGGCTTAAGCAGGGGTTCTTGTTAAATGGCCCAATTTCACTAAGTGATAGGCCAGCCTCAAGTATACTGCGTTAAATTTGCAATTTTTCGGGGGCGTGTCCAAGATAGCAACAGGAGCGGTCGTGTTTTAGCTCTGCTCTTCCATCCGGATTTAAAATCCTGCAATACCACGGTGCTGGGAGCCTTAGCACTGCCTCTATGGACGCTCCTGGCTGCCTGGATCCGAATGCCCATGCCCACTGCAAGCCGAGAGTAAGGCCGCCGCAGGCTCCCCTATCATGGCGTCCTAGGTGGGTCACGAGGCTGCCACTCCCCAGGCCCCTCCGGAGCACACAGCACTTATGGAAGCCATCAATACCTGCAAAACGGCATTAACAGAGAAGATGGACCATGTGTACACAGAGCTGGGGCTGATCAGAAGGGACATTTATGCATTTAGAAGCAGTGTGACAGAGGTGGAGCAGCGTGTATCCTCAACAGAGGACGTACAGCGAGAACACGCGGCGGACCTCCACTCCTTAAAGAGTGAAGCACCTCGAGTCGCGTGCTGAAGATGCCGAAAATCTCAACAGACTCAATAATTTGCGCATACTAGGGCTGCCTGAGGGAGCGGAGGGCAATGATACCACTCTCTTCACCCAGCAACTGCTGCGCTCTCCCATGCCTCCTTCTCGCCCCATTTTGTGGTGGAGCATGCCCATCAGATCCCCACGGTTAGGGGGCCACAGGGGGCACCCCCGCGCATGTTTATATTTAAACTGTTGAACTTTCAAGCCCAAGACCGAATCCTGTGAGAAGCCAGAAGTGTGGGGGAGCTGAAATATGAAAATGCTAAGCTCCTCATATTTACGGATTCCAGGACGCAATGTCAGAGGAAGTCATTCAACCATGTTCGCTCCCGCCTACACGCCAAAAACCTCAAGTACAGTATGCTTTTCCCTGCCAGACTCCGAGTTCAAGATGGGGAACGAGTGCGCTTCTTCACATCACCTGAGGAGGCGTCATCCTGGCTTGATACGATCCGTGTGGGATAATGGCGGTACCTGCTTCACGTTTTTATTTTTTCCTGTCCTACCATGCTGATCACTTCTATGAGGCTAACTGGCATTTCTTGTTGATGGCGCTCTGTTTCCTCCCCTGTCACTGAGACTGAAGCAGAGGGGGCTATCTCCCCTTTGCCCTACTGTGACTCTTCAGGGAAACAGAGCCACACACTCCTGTACTCCCTTGTTGTTGGGAACTCAGGCGACACTGCTTACTGCTCATTTCATCAGTCGGCATCTGACTGGAGTTCCCTACCTATGCCAGGAGCCCACACAATCCTCAGGATCCCCTGATTGACTGCACCAAGTTTTGTACCCCCAGTTCGCTGGGAGAACAGCACCACAATTATCATCCGGATGACCCTAGCTGTTATGGGTTAGAAGACCTATGTACTGTATGCCTTTTGCACACGTTGCCTCCAAAGCATGGCGTTTATCTGTGCTCCTCTTGGGAAGGAATGCCGCCCACTGTTTTGGGGGGGGGGCTGGCAGGGTGGGGGGGTGTTTTATTTTTGTTTCAGTTATTGTTTTAATGTTTACTATGATAATGCATATCTGACACAGTCGTTTGGGCTCAACTTAATGCCGCCCTTAGTGGGTAACACATACTATGTCAAATGGTAGCCTAGTTTTGCTCCATCTGGGTTGGGGTCCTTTCCTGAGTACCCTCCTATATTGATGTACAGGAAGGCTGAATGGCATTGCTCACAATAATCTTTTGGAACATCAGGGGCCTCAATTCCCCTGTGAAGCGGTCGCTGGTGTTCTAATTCCTGCAGACCTACAACCCTTACATCTGTGTCCTTCAGGAAACCCACTTGGTGTGGAGACCCTCAGCCTCAAAAAACTCTGGGTGGCCCACCAGTACCATTCGACCTACTCTAATTTTGCCAGGGGGGTCAGTGTCCTGGTACGCAAAACCCTGCCATTGAGACTCTTGGATCTGACACTCGACCCAGATGGATGATACATAATAATGCATGCAATGGTGGAATGCCTAGAAATAGTGCTGGTGGGTTTGTACATACCTCCTCCTGCCTCGACTAAACTGCTCCACAGGCTAAGCTTTCTCATTGCCAAGTATGCCACAGACAATGTGATACTCATGGGGGACTTCAATATGCCACCTAATCCTGAGATGGACCTCTTCACCTCTGTGGGGGGGTCCACCTCGGATCTTTCCGCTTGGGTGGAGACATACAGGCTGACGGTTCTGTGGAGGTGGAGACACCCTCTCAACGGGTCCTTTACATGCCACTCTGCCACCTATAGGACCCTCTCGCACATAGATTTGATGTGTACGGGGGGCTCCTTCTTACCCGGGGTCCAGCAGATCTCTATCCTCCCGAGGGGGATCTCAGACCATGCGCCACTCCTCCTCCAGTTATCCCTAGAGGGATCCCCCTTGGACAAATTGTGGAGACTCTCGAGGTTCTGGATCTCTGACCCTAGAGTGGACTCCGGGTTTCGCCAACAGATGAACACGTATTGGGCAGTCACCCCGGTGTCTGCATTGGGGCGGTGGTGTGGGGCGCCTTTAAGGCCTTCTCCAGGTGTCACTACCAGACACTCATTGGGGGAGTCCACAGGCAGCTGAGAGCCGACCTGATTAGGGCCAGTACACCCAGACCAGGGACCCGGAGCTTCATACTAAGCTTCAGGAAAGCACCAGAGCAGTCCTACTGATCTGTACCTCCTTGACCAAAAAGAAACTAAGAAACTGCTTCAACAATCCCAGAGGAGCTTTGAGGAGGGCGAACGGGGGGGTAGGCTGCTGGCCTGGTTGGTACGTGAGCAGTCGGCCTCCATTAGTGTCCCCTCACTGGCTGACAGAGACAGAATCAGACAGAATTCATCTAGAGCAATGACAGCTTTGCCTCCTACTACTCAGAACTCTACTCTACCCGGGTAGACTACTCTACGGAAGACCTCCAGATATACCTCTCTGACGTTGACTTCCCCACTGAGTTTTACAGCACGTACGGGGAGGAACAAGCACCAGACTCTCCTCAGGTGGCAGCAACCCACCCCTCCTACATACAACATGTGGGTGACCACGATTAACTCTGTCCTACCATTCTATAAGCTGATATATGAGAGCAGAAACTGTCCTAGAAAATTTGATAAGGTCTGGTCGCAATGGATCAATGCAAATGTTCCGGAGCCCTAAGGCTCATTGCGAAGTCCTAGACGACACTATTGCGCCCTACACTCCACTTTTTGTGATGCTAATTCTGACGGCCTCATAGCCTTCTCCTTCTCCCCCCCACCCCACACTGGGGACACTACACAGAAGAGCATTGCAAAGTGGTGTTTTTATACTGTGCTGCACTTCTTCATTAATGAATATTCAGTTTAACCCTGCCCACACTGCAGAAGGATAATACAGCAGCAACAAAGGGAGAGGTTCTACAGCAATTACAGTCCAGGTTATAGAAAGATAACAACAACAAGCGCATTTGCCATGGTGCAACGTGTTTCTGTGTTGTCCAGCTTATCTGTCAGTTGAATATTAAAGGAAGGAAGAAGTTCTACAGCAGTTATCAGCTACAGTCCAGTTACAGCAAGATAACAACAACAAGTGCATTTGCCATGGGGCACCATGTTTCTGTGTTGTCCAGCTGATCTGTCAGTTGAATACTAAAGGAAGGAAGAAGTTCTACAGCAGTTATCAGCTACAGTCCAGTTACAGCAAGATAACAGCAACAAGTGCATTTGCCATGGTGCACCGTGTTTCTGTGCTGTCCAGCTGATATGTCAATTGAATATTGAAGGAAGGAAAAAGTTCTACAGCAGTTATCAGCTACAGTCCAGGTTACAGCAAGTAAACAACAAGCGCATTTGCCATGGTTCACCGTGTTTTTGTGTTGTCCCGCTGATCTGTCAGTTGAGTACTTTACGGTCTTGTTTATGCAATATTGAATTAAACTATTGGCACTCTTATGCCGAGCGGACTTTTCAGCATCAAAGGTCTGACGGACTTTCGACGGAGTTACGACGGACTTTCGAACGACCGGACTTGCCCACACACGAACGGACTAAAGTCCATTCGAAAGTCCATTGGTTTGAACGTGATGACGTACGAAGGGACTAGAATAAGGAAGTTCATAGCCAGTAGCCAATAGCTGCCCTTGCGTCCTTTTTTTGTGCTTTGGACTAGCATACAGACAAACGGATTTTTCGACCGGATTCGAGTCCGTCAGAAAGATTTGAAACATGTTCCAAATCTAAAGTCCGTCTGATTTTCGACAGAAAAGTCCGCTGAAGGTCTGATGAAGCCCACACATGGTCGGATCGTCCGACGGATTCGTTCCGTCGGACCAGTCCGGTCGAAAAGTCTGGTGGTGTGTACACGGCATTAGAGGCTCACCATTTTTGTATTTTCTCTTTCACGGCTCACATTGATGAAACCTGCTGGACAGCCGACTCTCGATGATCTGAGAGTCTACTTTCCCAAATTATTGTTGTTGTGATGTCCCCCCTCCTACTGAAAGGGTTAATTTTTGAGTACTGATTTCACTGAAAACCCATTACATTGGTATCAGTGCTATAGTGCTTTCATTGTGTTGTTGTCAGCGATGTAGTACCCATATTATATTTTGGTCAGTGGAAGAGGAATAAATTAATAAATTGGTTTTAAGTGGTAACCTAGCTGAGAGCATGGAAGTTCTATGTGCTGCATTGCCCATTCTGCTGTTTCTCAAAAGATAAACATAGGGGTCATTCAAAATGTTACATTCTTGGAGTCATTTTTATGTGCAGGTAAAAAAAAGTTTACATGCATTGTGGTACATTTTGGCACAGTTCCTAAGCACTCTTTAGCATACATGCAAAAAGATGAGCTCGGACTTATTCCATGAGGCTCTTGACTCTAAATATTGGGTGTTGAAATTACTAAACAATGCTTGGTGTCGTATAGTGAAATATTATGTTTATTATTTATAACATATAACCCAGCATGACAACATTTCTAAACTACAAAAATTCTGCTTCTTTACGTAGTAGCGACAATACACATAGAAGTTCATTGATAAAAACGGCATAGGAATTCCCCAAAGGGGAACCCCGAACCAAAATTAAAAAAAAAAAAATGATGTGGGAGTCCCCCTAAATTCCATACCAGGCCCTTCAGGTCTGATATGGATATTAAGGGGAACCCCGGCCAAAATTTAAAAAAAAAAATGACATGGGGTTCCCCCTAAATTCCATACCAGACCCTTCAGGTCTGGTATGGATTTTAAGGGGAACCCCGTGCCAAAAAAACAAAAAAAAACGGTGTGGGGTCCCCCCAAAAATCCATACCAGACCCTCATCCGAGCACGCAACCTGGCAGGCCGCAGGAAAAGAGGGGGGGACGAGAGTGCGGGCCCCCCCTCCTGAACCATACCAGGCCACATGCCCTCAACATTGGGAGGGTGCTGTGGGGTAGCCCCCCAAAACACCTTGTCCCCATGTTGATGAGGACAAGGGCCTCATCCCCACAACCCTGGCCGGTGGTTGTGGGGGTCTGCGGGCGGGGGGCTTATCGGAATCTGGAAGCCCCCTTTAACAAGGGGACCCCCAGATCCCGGCCCCCCCCCTGTGTGAAATGGTAAGGGGGTACTTACCCCTACCATTTCACTAAAAAACTGTCAAAAATGTTAAAAATGACAAGAGACAGTTTTTGACAATTCCTTTATTTAAATGCTTCTTCTTTCTTCTATCTTCCTTCATCTTCTGGTTCTTCTGGTTCTTCTGGCTCTTCTGGTTCTTCCTCCGGCGTTCTCGTCCAGCATCTCCTCCGCGGCGTCTTCTATCTTCTTCTCCTCAGGCCGCTCCACACCCATGGCATGGGGGGGAGGCTCCCGCTCTTCTCTTCTTCTCTTCTTCTCTTCTTCTCTTCTTCATTTTCTTCTCCAGGCCGCTCCGCAATCCATGCTGGCATGGAGGGAGGCTCCTGCTGTGTGACGGCACTCCTCGTCTGACAGTTCTTAAATAACGGGGGGCGGGGCCACCCGGTGACCCCGCTCCCTCTGACGCACGGTGACTTGAAGGGTTTTCCCTGTGACGTCACGGGGAATGCCACAGGGAAGTCCCGTCATGTCCCGTGCGTCAGAGGGGGGCGGGGTCACCGGGTGGCCCCGCCCCCGTTATTTAAGAACTGTCAGACGAGGAGCGCCGTCACACAGCGGGAGCCTCCCTCCATGCCAGCATGGGTTGCGGAGCGGCCCGGAGAAGAAAATGAAGAAAAGAAGAAGATGAAGAAGAGAAGAAGAGAAGAAAAGAAGAAGAGAAGAGCGGGAGCCTCCCCCCCATGCCATGGGTGCGGAGCGGCCCGAGGAGAAGAAGATAGAAGACGCCGCGGAGGAGATGCTGGACGAGAACGCCGGAGGAAGAACCAGAAGAGCCAGAAGAACCAGAAGAACCAGAAGATGAAGGAAGAAAGAAGAAGCATTTAAATAAAGGAATTGTCAAAAACTGTCTCTTGTCATTTTTAACATTTTTGACAGTTTTTTAGTGAAATGGTAGGGGTAAGTACCCCCTTACCATTTCACACAGGGGGGGGCTGGGATCTGGGGGTCCCCTTGTTAAAGGGGCTTCCAGATTCCGATAAGCCCCCCGCCCGCAGACCCCCACAACCACCGGCCAGGGTTGTGGGGATGAGGCCCTTGTCCTCATCAACATGGGGACAAGGTGTTTTGGGGGGCTACCCCAAAGCACCCTCCCAATGTTGAGGGCATGTGGCCTGGTACGGTTCAGGAGGGGGGGGCCGCACTCTCGTCCCCCCCTCTTTTCCTGCGGCCTGCCAGGTTGCGTGCTCGGATAAGGGTCTGGTATGGATTTTTGGGGGGACCCCACGCCGTTTTTTTTTTTTTTTTGGTGCGGGGTTCCCCTTAAAATCCATACCAGACCTGAAGGGTCTGGTATGGAATTTAGGGGGAACCCCACGTCATTTTTTTTTTAAATTTTGGCCGGGGTTCCCCTTAATATCCATATCAGACCTGAAGGGCCTGGTATGGAATTTAGGGGGACTCCCACATCATTTTTTTTTTTTAATTTTGGTTCGGGGTTTCCCTTTGGGGAATTCCTATGCCGTTTTTATCAATGAACTTCTATGTGTATTGTCGGCAATGCAATAGCGGGTAGTTTTAAATGAGTTTTTTCCTTCAAAATGTCATTTTGCTGTCAGACTGTTCTAAACACAGGAAACATGCGCCCCTTTACAGGCATACTATAGACACCCCCAGGTACGAAATTTAAAGGGATATTACACTTTTATTGTTTGACTTTAAGCATTATTAAAATCACTGCTCCTGAAAAAACGGCCATTTTTAAAACTTTTTTTTGCATTGATCCATGTCCCCTGGGGCAGGACCCAGGTCCCCAAACACTTTTTATGACAATAACTTGCATATTAGCCTTTAAAATTAGCACTTTTAATTTCTCCCATAGACTTTTAAAGGGTGTTCCGCGGCATTCGAATTTGCCGCGAACACCCCAAATTGTTCGCTGTTCGGCGAACTTGCGAACAGCCAATGTTCGAGTCGAACGTGAGTTCGACTCGAACTCGAAGCTCATCCCTAGTATCTGCCCATTGACTTTGCCATGGTATGCCCTGATGTGGTTCAATGGGTATTAAATCAGGGCTTTAACTAGGACAGTCCATAAATTTCTATTTCTTCTTTTTAAGATATTCTTTGGTGGATTTGCTGGTGTGCTTTGAATTATTATGTTGCTGAAAGGCTAATTTCCTTTTCAGCTTCAACTTTTAGACAGATGGCCTAACATTCTCATCAAGCTCACTTTCATATGATGCAGTATGTATACCCCAAATCGTAATATTTCTACCACCATGCTTCACAGTGTTTTGAAATTCTTCTCCTGGAAATATTGTTTGTGGCAAATGTCTTTGGTTATTATGATCTACCTTTGATTGAGCAGTCTTCAGCACATTGTTTCAGGAGGTCTGGTCTTTGCCTACATGTTCAAGGGAAAACTGTAGACTTGTTCTAAAAAAATGTTTGGACAGCAAAGTGTAAAGGCTTTTTCTTAATATAAATCTTGTGCAGGTTGAATCAGTGCATTCTCTTTCTAAATGTAGATGCATGCACTTTGATTCCAAATGTTGGGTTCCTGGACACTTATTTCCGCATCAGTCAGCTCTTGGGCTGTATTTGCTGGGATAGCCAATCCGAGGCAAATTAGCAGTTGTTTTAAACCTACACTGCCATTTCAGGGACATGATTTTTTTCAAATAATCTGGTGATCTTTTTAAACCCCCTGCCAGACTCATAGGAATCCACAAGTTTCTTTCTGAGAGCCTTAGAGAACTCTTGAGCTTGGCACAATGGCACCATACATGTCAATAGCAAAGAAAACATTAGATCCTAGACGTCTGAGATTTAGATAAGACAGATTTCTCCTGCATGGTAAATGTAGGAGTGTACTCACCTTTTCCATATAACAAATCTGCATTTTTCTTCGTTTAGATCATGAAAATAAGTACAACGTGCCAATTTAGTGTGACACTTGTTCAAGTTTGAATAACACAAAATTAAGGACAGATATACAGAATTAGTAGCAGGCCCTTTAAAACAAGCCCTTTGATATATGATGGAGGTAAAGAGTCAGGCAGACAAATATGTAACCATGTAGGAACAGTCACAGTCTTTCTTTAGTCGCAGTGAATAAGTCAGGCTTTAGTCCCTTTTGGTAGTCACAATACCTTCATCTGTGGGCAAGGGATCCTTCTTATAATGCCAAAATGGTCGCTTCTATGTCACTCTTCAGCAAGAAGTTCCCTTGTGAGCCCAGCTTCTTTTAGAAAGTTATGCCACAGGCATCCACCCCAGAAAAAGCCTCAGGGGAAAGATAGTTTTGAAAAGGTGCACTTCCAAACATTTTTCATCTCCCCAAGCCATACCTCTAAACACAGTTCATCAGGGATTGGCTCAGTCAGACAACTATTTATAACCCATGGAGTTGACCCTCCTGCACCACTTACAGGAGCACTTTTCCAGCAGCAGCTAGAACTAATCAACCCACTGAGCTTAGGGAAGACCTGCAGAGCCCAGAAAAGGTAACTAAGGCTCCATACACACTATTAGATTTTCTGCAGATTTTTGTCTTCAGATTTACCAAAACCATGTAGTACAAGGGCCTGCCTGATTGCATACAAATTGAAACTCTTAAGGTTTGACCTCATGGTTTGGGTAAATCTGAAGACAAAAATCTGCAGAAAATCTAATGGTGTGTATGGGGTCTAACAGCTGAGTCTGTCTACAGCCTGTCAACAACACACACTAAATTTAATTAGGGAAACAACTGATTAGGGTGTGTTCCTCCTCCTCAAAAATTTGCCTTGTCCTCATGGACCAAAAGTATGCATTTGCTCTTCGGCTTTTCCCAACTCTATCCAAAACCACTCTATCCAAATAGACAGGAGTTAGGCTAAAACATAGTATTTCACACTAATGCAGGTACACTGTATTTACAATTTCCTTAAAACACAAAGTAACAAGACACAAATAATTGTTATAAAGGCGACGGCATACAAAGCCAACAAGTAGTTAATTGTAGATTGTCTTACAAACTTGTTTTAAAAGCCTAAACCCAGGCAAAACATTTTTTGTTGTAGATGGGCCACATCCAGCCCGCTAAGACATTTACTTTGCAACTTGAGTCCTCACTGCAGGGTCAGTCTCTGTTCAAGCAATGGCCCCCCCTGGCAGTTTGCAGCACAGGTCCCGCATCCCGACAAAACCACCCAATACCCTATACTTGTTGGTTGTTAGGACTACTTGCCCCTGTCCTCCTGCCCCGCTGTGCATTTCTTATAATTTTGTATAAGAAATGCCTTGGTTGGGAGCAGGGAAGTACAGCAGATCTGCAAACCGGTCTAAGGACACTGATGTAAATGAGACAGATGTGGGGGAGACTGTAGATGATACAAATTGGCAGGGGCTGTGTTTCTCTGATGGAGACATAAATGGGCGGGGGGTCTGAGGGGGACACAAATGTAGGTAGAGGGCTCTAAGGGGGACACAAATATGCTGGGAGGCTCTGATTGGGAACCAAATGTGCAGCGGGGGTTCTCATGGGGACACAAATGTGTGGGGGGAGGGCTCTGATGGAGTCACAAATATGTAGGAGGGAGTTCTGAGGGGGAAACTAATTTGCAGAGGAGATTCTGATGGATGATGGGTACATACTTGTATGGGAGACTTTGATGGGGACATAAATGTGCCGGGGGTGGGCTCTAAGCGGGACACAGATGTACAGGAAGACTCTGATGGGGACCAAATATACAGGGGTGGTTCTGATGGGAACACGGATATAAGGCTCCATGCACACTGGAAATGTAGCCTCCGTGCATGAGACTCTGGCATTTAGATGTGGGCAGAGTATACAGGTGCACCATCCAGCCCTGTTCCCGCCAGCCTGTCAAATTCTATTCTATTCCTTTGTTGCGGATTAATTTTTAAATAACTGATTTTTTTTCAGCCGAATGTATGCAAAATATACAATGTGGCCCTCAAAGTGAAAAGTTTGGAGATCCCTGTGCTAGAGGATCAAGTAGAGTAGAAATGTAGTTTGAGATAATTAGCACGAGAAAACTGACTCTATAACACGGATTTTAAGTGATTCAGACTAAAAATTAGAAACAAACTATCTAAATATGTAATGTTGAAGAGAGGGTCAATATAATCTGTCCATATACAGAGGGATCTGGTCATTTGGAAATTAATGTGTACATCCCCTGATCAGTGCATAGCTAGTGATTTCCCATGATGGCTTACCAGGCAGTATCTTGCAATCTCTCTCCATCTTTGCCATAGAAGAAGGCCTGATTACAAAATCTGAAAAACATTTCCCAGGTGTAAATATTCATAGGTCCTACATAATAATGGCACACCATGACTGCACAGATATCATTAATATCATGGAAAAATGTCATCCCATACATGGCCATAGAGGCACCAACAAATATGACTTATATATATTACATTCTGTAGAAAAATATCATACTAACTAATGTTTAATGCATGAGCTTTTATTCTTGAAAACATGCACTTGGTTTTAGAAGAATAAATATTCTTCACCCAACAGAAAATATTTTATACTTGTTTTATGTATAATTACTGCAGTACTTTATAAAATATCATTGCTTACGTTGAACAACTATTTGCAAATCACATGAACCTGGACCTCTAATCGATGCCATTTATAAAAATGTTTATCTTTTATGGAAAGACAGGTCTAGGAATAGAACCTTGGTTAGCTTATAATTAATTAAGTTCGTGTCCATAATGTGGATATTCCTGTTTTAGAAGAATGGATTCCTTCTTATGCTAGCCATAAACAGGTTAAATTTTGGCCTGTTCCTGATGAATAAGCTGAAATTTGAGCCTTGGTTGGCCCTGTTGGCATCACCTAGTCAATTTAAATATTGACTGAGCCATATTGAAAATCTTTGGCTGAAATATTACTTTATCTGATCAGATGCAGTCACTATTCGGGTAGTCAGACAGCCATGGGTGCTTCAACTGTCTGAATACAATAGCTAACAGTGCAGAGCTGCACTGTTTAGCATGAATTGAGGAACCCAATTATTTCCTGTTGCTCAGCCCCTAGGTGTCTATGGCTAGCCTTATGCCGCGTACACAAGATCGGATTTTCCGACGGGAAATGTTGGATGGGAGCTTGTTGGCTGAAAGTCCAACCGTGTGTATGCTCCATCGGACATTTGTTGTCAACAAATGTTGGCTAGCAGGTTCTCAAATTTTCTGCCAACAAAAGTTTGTTGTCGCACTTTCAGATCATGTGTACACAAGTCCGTTGCACAAAAGTCCACGCATGCTCGATATCAACTACAAGCCGGAAGCGCTCGGTCTTGTAAAACTAGCTTTCGTAATGGAGAAATCACCTACGTTTTGTATGTCACTACGTTCATAATTGTTGGTCAACATTTGTGTGATCGTGTGTATGCAAGACAAGTTGGAGCCAACACCCTTCGAACAAAAATCCATGGTTTTGTTGTCGGAAAGTCCGATCGTGTGTACGGGGCATTAGACTGTCATCACTGGAACAAGATTCCCCTCATCTCCTGTTCGTCTGTAAAATTTGGTATTTCCCCTCTTTTTCTGTCCTGGTGACCATGTTCTGTGGGACAGTTAGTAAAGGTGAAAATCCAACAAGGGAAACAAACAGCTACATAAATCTTACAGGTTCCAACTCTTCCCACATCATCCAAAATTAAAAAAGCATTAAAGCTCCACTTCTTTATGTTTCATACAAAACTGCTACCTGCTGTAGTCATGTCACTAAACCCAGAGAAAGAAGCCTGAAACCTCTGAATCTTCTCTGTGTTTGTGCAAGTGAGCTTCAATGACAAAAGATGATCATTCCAATTTATTAAGGCACACATTCCCTCAGGGACAGGTAATAACCATGGGCCATTATCCAGAAAATAATCCAACACCTGAGTAATACTTATGTCATTGTCCTTCTTCCTCAGTTAAAAACTCTTTGACTCTTTTTGACTGCTCTCTTAATCATTTCTGGGCATGACTTCAATCCTGCAATGACTTCCACAGAACAAATACAGAGGCATAAACGATTATGTTATTTAACCATTTCTATGGCCTTGTCTCAGCAGGAGAGAATGTTTTTCTAAAGCTGTACATTTACGGCAACTGTCATTTTAATCAAAGATGAGTGAGCTGTCCATTCTCATAACAACTGCAGTGCACATGATGAAAGAAAGAAAACAGAAAAAGGGAGGAAGAGGGAGGGTTTGTAAAGTATGGGTACTATCTCTATGTAAAAGGACCACACAATATAAAGCCATAAATACCGCATGAAGAAAAATGAAATTTCTTTCTATACAAATGCTATATGTTTTATGTGTCCCAATGCCTCTACTTTCCATGTTTGCATTGGAAACATTAAGCTGTTGTTCCTGATTTTGGACACTTTTTTATATATTATATATTATATCATAGCTAGAGATGAATGGAGTAATTTTGATGTCAAAGCAGAAACTCACAATTTCACTCATTAAAGCCCAACTGAACCCTCCTTATTTTTTACAGTAATACAGCTAAGCTATATATGCACTAGTAGGTAAGGGGATCCCCTGCTGTGCTACTGTGCTCTTTCAGCAGGACTACTCTGCTGTTAGGCAGGCCATACACGGTTCAAATTGAATCGTGTATGGGCAGGCTGAATGTACCAAGTTTATCCATTGATCAACTTAGGTACAACCAGCATGCTGGGTTTTAGCTGTGATTATCGCTAGCAGCTGCTACAGCTGCTAGCAAAAATCACTGTCTACTCCCGGTGGGCATGGCTTCGCCCACCCCACACCCCCCAAGCCGAGAGAAGACAATGACCTGACAGGAGGGATTCCCGCATCAATACTGTCTGTGTTGATGGGGGAATTAAGTGAATTTCTTTCCTGCAATCCATGGTTGCAGGAAAGTAATTCACTCTTTGTATGGCCGGCCTTAGAATACACAGATCAGCTTTGCGGCCAAGTGGCTGAAAGCCATTAATTGAAGGAGGTTTTCCAGCAGGACAGTTCAACAAAAGCTGATCTAACAATTAATTTCTGTAAAACCAGGAGGGCTACACACAGATCAGAATTTGGCCAGTCCTTGCTGATCTGTGTATACACATCTCAAAAATAGAATCTGAATACACCCCATAGATCAATAGTAGCGCTACTCCCCTGGTCGTAGGAGTGAAATAAACAATGAATGCACCCTAACGTAAATGAGTGGATTGCATGTGCTCTAGCTGACCACAGAAAATCCTACACACATGAAAGAAGTAAAAAAATAAGAAAATATAAACACAACACAAATAATGCAATTTCTACAAAATAGATGTGAGATAAATCCCCTTGTGCAGTATAACACCGCACCAAGGTGAATCAACCCCATGACTAAGTCCGTATGACGAAACATGTCGGGGCGTGACTACGCGGCAATCCCAGACTAGTGTTACAGGAAGGAGAGACGGCTGACTGAGCGGGTTGCAGCGGGGAGTAGTGAGGAAGCGCCAGCGGTGAACCGGTGAGGTGATCGTCAGGCATCCACGCTCCCTGGATCAGCCGTGACCATCTGGTGTTTTACCTGTGTTGCTGCATGCGTTTGCTGTATTTTATCCTGACTGCTGTGAAGTGCTGTGAAGTGTTATGCCCATTGCTTTTATGGATCATGTGAGTGCATTTCAGTTTGTTATTAAACTTTTTATATGGTAATACACTATCTGGGGCATTTTTTTTTCATCTTATATGTGGAACCACCATCCCAACAACAGTGTCCGGTGCACTGAGCAGTGGATATCTATGCTCGCATGGTAATCCCCATGATAGTGGGTTAAAGCTTTGTCCGGCCAAACACGAGAGTGTATGGTCTCAACAGCTGGTGAGTTTGCCATTCGTAAGGGAGTGGATTCCTATCACTAAGGTGTGGTGGACAGTTCAGCACAGCATTGGGGATTGGAGACACCTATTTTCTGGAATGTCTTCTTCTTTTTGGCACGATTGCACAGTTTATGTGGACTATTCACTGTTACATTCACTTCATCTGGTTTTTCACTCAAAGAACTTTTTCATATCATCACTATTTTTTGCAGCCTAGTCATTTAGGCAGTCTTAATTATGATTACGATTTCTATTGAATTTCACTTAGTTATCACAAATTGTTTTATTCTATGCATTGTCACTTTACTATATACCAAGATTAAGAGTTTATGTTCACCCATTCACCTTGGTGCGGTGTTATACTGCACAAGTGGATTTATCTCACATCTATTTTGTAGACATTGCCTTATTTGTGTTGTGTTTATATTTTCTTATTTTTTTACTTCTTTCATGTGTGTCTAGGATTTTCTATGGTCAGCTAGAGCACATGCAATCCACTCATTTAGGTTAGGGTGCGTTCATTGTTTATTTCACTCCTAAGACCAGGGGAGTAGCGCCACTATTCATCTATGGGGTGTTTTCAGATTCTATTATTTCCTTTTCAAGCGGCAGCTCACAGTAGGTTCACTATTCATAGCGCAGTGGTGGGAGGACAGGTGTGGGCGGTTATTATTTCATTTTGTTCATCCACAGCTTTTAACATCTCAAAAATACCCTGTGCTGCTGGCACACAGGACAGTCAGGCTGTTGCTCTCCCAAACAAAACAGATGTAAGCAGGTGCAGTCAGCTGGTGTGCCACTAGGTGGCTCTGTCCCAAAATAGTGTGTAATGGGTAATTGTTTTAAGTTGGTGTTGGGCCCTGTTTTGGACAAAGCCTTTTTGTAGTATTGTGATGGGTGGAGCTAGTGCCAATATATATGTCAGGTTGGGAGGAGTCTAGTGCTCTCGGGGTATGGCAAACACCCCATACCTATGCAGATGTAGTCAGCGCCAAGGCCCAAATAGTACAGAAGTCCTCGAGTGAAATAGTCCAATACCCAGAAGTTGGCTGTAGTCGTCCAGTTTCACTAAACATAGTCTAAGTGGACTGGGAACATGATTAACCTGGACTGAGAGTGGGATGCAAAAGGCCTTTTGGGTCAGGTCAAGTGTCCTCTGTTGTGAGTACTAATACCCTTGGGACTTCTAGTGACACCTGGGTGAGTGTACATAATCTAGAGGTGCAGCCACAGCACTCTTGTCTCTGGAACAACATGAAGGGAGTCGTGAGCTGGATGCACAATGCCTAATTGTCAAGTCAGAGCCCTCTGAGTGAGTACTGATGACCCTGGGGATTGAGAGAGTGACATTAGGCAGCTGGGTTCCAACACAGTGGTGCTCCCAAGGACAGAAAAGGGATATTAAGGGAAGGTGGCTTAACAGTGATGTACAATGTGTGGCTTTCACATTTGACTGCTGCAGACAATCTGTGTAAATGGGATTGGCAAAGAATGCCAGGCAACACTGGATAGTATGTGATGTGATGTTTTAATGCCATCTTTGAAGAACAATAGTAAAGTGTGGAAACTATTATTTTGTGTGGACATTCCTTTCTTGTGATTACAAAGGCTAATGGCCGGGATTGTTTTTGGAAGACCTATGGCAAGCAGTAGGGTATACAATATGGGGAAGGCTAAGAATTATCAGCAGTGGATTGTAGTCTTATCCCAGAAGAAGAGGGACGGGAGCTTGAGTGATTTGGCGCCAACGGTCAAGCCAATCAGAAGCCCCCTTACACAGGAAACTGGCATGTCAGCTTTCTGACTCTTTTCCCTACCTCCCAAACAACAGCACTCACACCCAAAGCAACCATGTTGATTGAAGTGGTGTTTGGAAGGGTGTGTTGGACTTCTGAAGAACCAGGATGCTGCTTTGTGTAAGACAGGCAAAGTCTTTATCCCCTACATACTTAAAAGTGTAAAAAAAAGAGCCCTATAATTATTTTTTTATTTGCATATGCAACTTGGCTGCATTACAGTAATAATAAGGAGGGTTCAGCTGGTCTTTAAACTACTTAGGTGAAATTTGGTTTGGAAAAAGTATTTTTTTATTTATTTGTTTATTTATTTAGAGGATGTTTGTTTTTTTTATATGTGTGTTTAGGGCAGTATAGTGTATTTTCATTTTTGCTATTTTTTTTGTTTTGTTTTTTCTTTGTACTTTTTTGTACTTTTAATTATAATTATGGTACTCTTACTTTTAATTAATTTTGAACTTTTGCTGTCATTTTTTATTTTTTTATGTCTATTTTTTTCTTCCTGTGAATATAAATTGTAAAACAGCAAAGTTAGAAAGAGCTTCTGTAACTTTCAGGGGCCATTTACATCCCATTACTCCCTTATAAACTACCAAAAAAGACCATCATTTATCATTCCCTATTGACTCCAGTGCATTTTTTAAATGGGGAAATGTTGCAGAATCCCTCAACTTTTACTGAATGTTAGGCAAAATAAAAACTTTCCTTCAGCTTTAAAGAATATGTCAACCCAAAATTTTATTATCCTGATATGTGCCTGCTGTAACATGTACGAAAAAGGTATCCTGTTCTTTTTTGTATTGCTTCCTTTGTGTGAAATACTTGGTGTTCCTGCCAGTCCCCCTGCTTCCCTATTAAAAACTGACCATGCTAGGTAGGAGAGCACAGCATGGTTAGTTCTCTAGCTGGGTACTATGCCTGCTCTCCTCCAATTATCTGACTTCTACTGACACCCCCCCCCCCCCCCCGCCACACACACACACACAGCCATTCGCTGGGAAGTTCAGCATACTGCTGTTTCTCCTGTCCTAGCTCTATAAGATAATTATACAGCTGTGAACAAAGACTATGGGGTTATTTACGAAAGGCAAATCCACTTTACACTACAAGTGCAAACTACAAGTGCAAAGTGCACTTGAAATTGCACTGAAAGTGCACTTGGAAGTGCAGTCGCTGTAGATCCAAGGGAACATGCAAGGAAAATAAAAAACAGCATTTAGCTTGCACATGATTGGATAATACAATCAGCAGAGCTTCCCCTCATTTCAGATCTAACCCTCAGATTTACAGCAACTGCACTTCCAAGTGCACTTTCAGTGCAATTTCAAGTGCACATTGCACTTGTGGTTTGGACTTGTAGTGCAAAGTGGATTTGCCTTTCGTAAATAACCCCCAATGTGATCAAATGGGGGAAAAGGGTATTTATAATGTTTTTTATATCTATGCACAAATGTTTTGACTTTCATTTACATTTTAAACTGAATGGGTTGTTTTACAAGGTAAGGGTTTACATATATTTTAATCTCAACTAAGTCTGTGCAGCGCTCCCTTCCCATTATATGATGAAGGATTTACTAGAGTAGCTCTGTAAAAGCTGCTTTCTGCAGCTGCTGAAGAAAGATATGTAAATGTGTTCATAGGATGCATTTTGCATCTCTTTATTTAAACAAAGAATCATAAGTAGACTGAAATTCTTCTTTAATGTGTGGCAGAAACTGTTACTGCATGTGGATGGTATTGGCAGATCATGTGACCCAGATGTACATAACTAAACAATGGTTCGAAGACCTCAGATTTTTAAAAATGAATCTCATGCTTACTGGGAAGTTTTCACCCACCTTGGCCTCATGGATGAGCACAAATCTCCTATCTTCTGTTTTCCTAGTTCATACATCACCTTGTAACGTCGGTTCGTTCTCATTAATGGGATGTAAGCTGCAGTCATTGATGTTCTCTGGTTCCCTGTGGACTGATTCAAACGCAGCTGTAATTTTGGAACTCTAGGGTAGGAAATGCTTGAGGTGTGTGCGTGACAAGGAGATGTGTTACTTGATAAATCCAAAGATGTCTCTTCTAATGCAGGTCTGTTTCATTGTGAGTCTCCCAGGGTTTAAATTATCCAGAATTACCTAGAAGGTTCAACTTTCTGTGTTTTGCTCTCTTTGGATAATTCTGCTCTTTGTCTTTGATTCTTCATGGCTAATAACTCATTTTATCTGGAGCTTCTGAGGTTTTCATTCATCCCTTGGGAGTCTATACATGTGGCTTTAAATGAAATAATGCTATAATCTTTGGAGTACACGATGAAAACACGATGAAAATCAGCCGCTACTGTAGAATACACATGGGTAACTTCCACACCCCCATATTGTTTCCTTTAATTACAAATGTCAGTTTTAATTGAACACAGCTACAGTGTTAATGATGCTAACAATGGTAAGGTATTAAGGGCAAAGATGCATAAAGAATTAAGCAAGTACCTGTGGCTGCACACTTGGGCTCCATAGTCTATCTGTCTAAGAATGAATTAATGCCTCTGCTCTGGTGTTTCAGGCTCATACAGTAAAAATGATCATAGTGCTTTGTAACCACTAAACTTTGTTGTGCTGTTTAACCCCTTGCTTACTGGGCACTTAACCCCCTTCCTGCCCAGACCAATTTTTAGCTTATAGCGCTCTCACAATTTGAATGACAATTGCGCACTCATGCAACACTGTACCCAAATTAAATTGTTATAATTTTTTTCACACAAATAGAGCTTTCTTTTGGTGGTATTTATTCACTGCTGTTTTTTTTTTTTTGCTAAAAAAACAAAAAAAGCTAAAAAAAATTTGGAATAAAAAAAAAAAAAAACAGTTTCATAGTTTGTTATAACATTTTGAAAACAGGTAAGTTTTCTCCTTCATTGATGTGTGCTGATGAGGCTGCACTGATGGGCACTGATAAGGCGGCACTGATGGGCACTGATCGGTGGCACTGATAGGTGGTGCTGATGGGCACTGAGGCGGCACTGATGGGTGGTACTGATGGGCACTGATGGTTAGCACTAATGGGTGGAACTGAAGGACACTGATAGATGGCACTGATGGGCACTGATGATCTCTAATGGGTGGCATGGATGGGCACTGGTAGTCAATGGTAGGCGACACTGATAGGCAGCACTGATGAGGCACTGATGGGCATTGATTGGCAGCACTAGTGGGCATTGATAGGTGGCACTGGTGGGCACTGGTAGGTGGCACTGGTGGGTACTGATAAGTGGCACTGGTGGGCACAGATGACAGAAGCCGGTGAGTGGCGTGAGGGGAAAAAAAAACAATTACCAATCTTCTGTTTACATCACATGATCAGCTGTCATTGGCTGACAGCTGATCACGTGGTAAGGGGCTGGGATTGCCCCCTTACTCCGATCTGTGATCAGCCAAGTCTCATAGACTCAGTGATCACAGAGCGTGCCGTGCGTGCCTCACAGGGGGCACAGACAGCTCATGCACGGGAGGTCATCATATGACGGCTGACAATTAATGCCAGTGCTGTAGCCACCATTCAGTTATAGAGTGGTTAGGAGGTGGTTAAATTATGTTATCATTGATCTCACTTAAAGAGTAACTCCACTGTTGTTCAGAAAATCACATTGCCTTCTAGATGATCAATGTAAATTGCAGGGATTTTATTGCAGATTCCCACCTTTGGTTATTCTGAAATAGCTGTTTGTTTGTCTGCGTCCAAGTGCAAAATGAATGAGTGATTTCGTAATTCTCAACCAGCTGCTGCACCTGCAGGGCTAAATTTGGATATTGGCAAGGTCTGAATCCCTTTAGAAATAATTTAGCTTTGGGAGTATTTCACGAAATATTATATTTTTGTTAAAGGTGATGCCAAAAATCTGTTTTTATCTTAGTGCAGATTTCTGGGAAAATAAGAAAGCCTGGAAATTATATTTTGGGGTGATCTGCGTTCTGTACACTCCGGGTCGCAATATTGCATTACATTTTACAGAACATTATTTAACATCTTTAATTATATATAAATTGTGTCACAATTGTATATGTTATATATTTTTTTTATTCGCTATTATGTAGGCATGAATTATGTGGAGGCATGAATTAACCACACTCAGGCCGCGTACACACGAGTGGACTTTTCGGCATCAAAATTCCGACGGCCATTCCGGCGGACTTTCGGCGGACTTTTGACAAACTTTCGACGGACTTTTGAATGAACGGACTTGCCTACACACGATCACACCAAATCCGACGGATTCGTACATGATGACATACGACCGGACTAAAATAAGGAAGTTGATAGCCAGTAGCCAATAGCTGCCCTAGCGTGGGTTTTGGTCCGTCGGACTAGCATACAGACGAGCGGATTTTTCGACGGGACTCGAGTCCGTCGGAAAGATTTGAAGCATGTTTCAAATCTAAAGTCCGTCAGATTTTTGACTGGAAAAGTCCGCTGAAGGTCCGATGAAGCCCACACACGGTAGGATTGTCCGCCAGACTCGGTCCGTCGGACCAGTCCGGTCAAAGTCCGCTCGTGTGTACGCTGCATCAGTCACCTGTCTGCAACTGGGACCGAGTACACTCTGTCTAATATATAATGCTACAGAAGATGGTGATAAATTGTAAAAGATTTGGAGATTAAAGACCTGACAAAACATGCTGAAGGAGACAGTCAGAGACTGAGAAGAACATGTTAAATCGTGTGTCTGCTAGAGATCACTGGCATTGCATAGTAAGAATACAAATCAATGCACCTAGGTACCTGTATGTATGCCTCAAAGTCCCCTGAAAAGTTATTATCACCTTATTATATATTCCCCACAAAGAGATCTATTATAAATGAATAGATTAAAATACATAAAAAGGGAATGAACTTGAGTGAAATATTTCTGTCACTGGTATAATTCAGCTTTTTTGCATTGTATGCAATGTGGTTTGATGTAGCAGTTCTGGCAGTATGCCGTAGTACCATGCCGTGATTGATTGTTGGATGACTGAGCGTCTGATTTTTGTCCAAAAGGGCGTGTGCAGGATTTTGTCTAGCATACTATCTGCAAATTGCCGTTTGACAAACACGAACGTAGTGACGTACTATGAGAGTATGAAGAGGAAGTTCATTTCTCAAGCGCCACCCTTTGTGCCCCTTCTGCTAATTTTATGTTAGTAGAAGTTTGGTGAGCATTGATTTGCGATTTTCATATTGTACAAAACAAATACGTTTGGCATAACTACATGCAGAGCAGTTTCATTATTATCCCATTAAAGAAGATGAGAATTTTGACATTTCATCAATTGCCGCGTCACGAATGTTAATTCTAGATTACGAACAGTAGATTACAAGACTGAATTCGTGGTTGTGCTTTTGACTTTTGTGTGATGGATTTCTGTACTGACCATCTGAAAATCAGATGTTGAGTTCACATCAGACAAAAATTTTATAGCCTGCACATCTAGCTTTTGTCTGATGTGAAAGTCAAATTATCTGTCGAATGCACCGAACTAACGATGTGAAAATCCGCAGACAGCTCGTCTTCAGACTTTTCCCTTCTGATTTCCGTACCGTGGGTATGAGCCTTTAGCTCCATGCACACTAGGCTTAAAAAAACGCCGGTTCCCCTGGCAGAAAAAAAGTTCAGAGCACATTTTATACACAGTTTAGGCAAGTTTAGGAGAGTTTTAAGTTTTTTCTGCCCGAAAGCTCCCATCAGAAATGCAAACCAGAAGGGTTTTTTTTACTGTCTCTAAATGTTGAGCTTAAAATATACCTCTAATCATCCTAATGTGCATGAATATATAGGATAACATTGAGCTGCTATAGATGCAGCGAGTCTAAGGGGATGGAGCCTAAGGAGAGGTATTTCCAATACAGGAGGTCCCCGGATTACAAACAAGTTTGGGACTGTAGGTTTGTTCTTAAGTTGAATCTGTTTGTAAGTCGGAACAGGTACATTTTTTAAGTGTAGCTCCAGCCAAAAAAAAAATTTTTAAACTTTTTGGATAGCATAGGGAAGGGTTAACACCCCTGTAACATTTGTTTTGCTGTTTCTGCCCCTGTTCAGAAGATTTCACCTCACTTTCTGTCCCAATGACAATTGGATTTTGAAAATTTTGGGTTGTTGAAACAAGGATTGGTGATAAAGCATCAGTGGAGGTACCTTTTCCCCATAATAGCTCTTACAGGAGTGAATTTCCCTTCCTATGGGGTAGATTTCATCTCACTTCCTGTTGTCTCCCTCCGTTTGTAAGTAGGAGTCGTTTGTAAGTCGGATGTTTGTAACTAGGGGACCCCCTGTACTTTCCCTTCACAGGTCAAATGATACTGACCTACAGTCAAGGAAAAATTCCACGTGTAGTGATTGCAATGTATAAAAGTGCCCCCACTGCTTATCTGTACTGTCCACTAGAAGGTAAAAGATCTTCTTCTTCCAGCTTTAGCTAAGATGTTTCTAGTGGTGTGCTTACACTTCTTCATTCTAGCTGGTTTAGAGATGTCATCTCTTTAACTGCAGCTTTACTCCACATTTAACTTCTTATGAACTGGTAGCTTTTGCATTTCTTTCCATGATGCTGGCTTAGGCTGTCATACTTAATGAACCACTTCTGACAATTGCCTGGCTGGGATGCCCTCATTACATCTCACAGATTTCCTCACTTAAGCCCCGTATACACGATCAGATTGTTGACCAACAAAGCGTCAGACTTTTGTATGAAGGGCGTTGGCCAGGAACTTGTCTTGTATATATGTAAACGGTATACAATTGTCGGCCAACAAACAGGAACGTAGTGACGTACTACGTGGAATTTCAGCTCTTGAGCGCCACCCTTTGGGCACCTTCTGCTAATGTCGTGTTTGGTGAGCATTGATTCCGAGCATGCATGTTTGTACTTTGGACTTTTGTGTGACGGACTTGTGTACCCACAATACGAAAATCTGACAACAGACCATTGTCCGCCGAAAATTTACTAGTCTGCCATCCAACATTTGTTGGCGGAAATTTGGACAACAATTGCCTGAAGGAGCATACTAACAGTCAGATTCTAGGCAAACAGTCTGTCATCACACAATTCCCTGACGAAAATCCGATCGTGTGTACAAAGCTAATGCCCTGTACACACGACCGGTTTTCCCGTCGGAATAAACTCTGAATTCCGCTCAAGCTGTCTTGCATACACACGGTCACACCAAATTCCGACCGTCCAGAACGCGGTGACGTACAACACATACGACGGCACAAGAAAAATGAAGTTCAATAGCCAGTGCGCCACCCATTGGACTCCTTCTGCTAATCTCGTGTTTATTCCGTGTTAGTAGAAGTCTGGTGAGAGACGATTCGCGCTTTTCAGACTCCTGCTTTTCAGATCGTTTTACTGCTGTTCAGTTTGTGCTTGTGGGATTTTTATCTGTTCTTCAGTGCGTGAAGTCAGTTCGTATCTGTTTTTCAGTGCCCTCTTGTCTGCTCATTGTTCTTCTAGCATTTTAAAGCACAAAAGAATGCGCTGCATTAAAAGATCACAGAATTTGCAGTGTGAGGAATGTGCTATCTCCATTACGAACGCTAGTTTTACCAGACCGAGCGCTTAAGTCTCGTACTTGCTTCAGAGCATGCGTCGTTGTTGGTGTGTATGAACAGCATACAGACAAGCGTTTTTTCCGATAGTAACTTTTTCCGTTGGAAAAATATAGAACATGTTCTCTATCTAAGTCTGTCTGAATTTTAGATGGAAAAGGGACGATGGGGCATACACACGGTCAGAATATACAATAAGAAGCTCCCATCTGACTTTTTCTGTCGGAAATTATGATCGTGTGTACGCGGCATTAGGGTTGCAGGCAGTTGAGCTTCTTTTTTTTCAGTGGATAAGTCATTGACACCTGGTTCAGTTTCAGTGATGTCCTGTTTCTTTTCCTGCAGTATTGGTGGGGCTTCTTGCTCAGATGGTACTATTGATGTCACTTCATGAGGCTTTTCACACATAGGAGTTTTCATTGTCTAGATACAGAATTCTGTAATCCTGTCACTGTAGCTGACAAATATACCTTCCTTAGGTTTCCATTTTCTACACTTTTCTTTGGAGACGTGTACTTATGCTTTGTTTCCAAAAATGTTGCTGCATTCCAGGCTGCATTCAATTCCAGAGCTGATATAGAATTTTTTTTCTGTTGCTGTTCCAGGTAAGCGTTTTTGAATCAAAAAGCATGCTTCTGCCTCTGTCACATAATGTCTGGTTCATTCTCTCTGCAACACCATTTTGTTCTGAATGGTAAGATATGGTAAGGTATCAGTGGTGTATTTAGGTTATGTGCTGCCCTAGGCCTGACTAAGTTCATGCACCCCTAATTTAAATACAACCCTACCCTGCCCCGCCCCTAAACACGCCCTTGTAAATTATCTCATGAAATTACACTGTTAAATATTTTATGCAGAATTAAGTTCCAAAAATAAATATTAACAACAACTTTTGAACTTTATCAACATAAAGCTTATCAGTGCCCATCAGTGCAACCTCAGTAGTGCCCATCAGTGCAGCCAATCAGTGCGGCCTCATCAGTGCAGCCTCATCAATGCAGCCTTATCAGTGCAGCCTATCAGTGCCCATCAGTACAGCATATTAGTGCAGCTTAAGAGTGCTGCCTCATCAATGCCCAACTGTGCAGCCTTATCAGTGCTCATCAGTACAGTCCCATCAGTGCAGCCTTATCAGTGCATCCTCATCAGTGCAGCCCCACTCTGGGGGAGAGGGACGCAGTGCGATGAGGACAGAGGTGGACACCAGGGACAGAGAAGGACGCAGTGCAATGAGGACAGAAAGGGACGCCAGGGACAGAGAGGGACACTGATGACAGACAGAGAGGGATGCAGTGCGATGAGGACAGAGAGGAACGCTGGGGACAGACAGAGAGGGATGCAGTGCAATGAGGACAGAGAGGGATGCCGGGGTCAGAGAGGGATGCTGGGGACAGACAAAAGGACGCAGAGGGATGAGGACAGAGAGGGATGCCGGGGTCAGAGAGGGATGCTGGGGACAGACAGAGGGACGCAGAGGGATAAGGACAGAGAGGGATGCCAGGGACAGAGAGGGATGCAGGGCAATGAGGACAGAGAGGGATGCCAGGGACAGAGAGGGACGCAGTGCAATGAGGACAGAGAGGGATTCCAGGGACAGAGATGGAAGCTGGGGACAGACAGAGAGGGATGCAGTGCGATGAGGGGTGGGCCTCTTTGTATGAGGCACTCCGGGACACTGTGCGTGCTCACCCTGTGTGATGCTGCGCTCTGTCCAATGCATCTGCTGAATATTGTGCACCGGTGGGCTGTGTTTGCATGATGTCCTCCCACTCCCATGAGTGGGGGGGCAACGTGTAGATGTGAATCTGGGGATCCCTGTTTAGCACCCCCCCAATCATGCGATACCCCTCCGTGCGTATTGATATTCCTGTGGCCATTAACAATGGTGTGGCTGTCTGCCACCACTATGTGCAGACACCCAAACTCAACCACACCCCTAATCTTTGATGCGTCGCGTCACAACATGACCAACGTATGTACCGCACATGTGCGGGCGTCTCTTTATAATCCCAGATGGCACGTCTGGCCATTGTGGATGCTGCTGTTCTGGAAATCTGTATGGAGACCCTGCCGGCGCACAATTTCAAATGACACCATCAAGGTAGGCACCATCAATCTCGATATCCTTTTTTTTGATAATGGGGTTCCATCCTCCCTTTCTGCTTATGCATATTTCGGCATCACCACAATGACCTTCTGTTGGCCTATTGAATGCAGGTATAGGCATATTATGCCTCTGACTCGCCAGGATCATCAATGTATGTTTAATTACTTAACTCTTGATCGGGCACTATATACCTAACACATTGATGACCTGAATAAATGTTAGCCACTCTATAATGCCACCATTATTTTCCAGGACTGCCTTAACCCTCTTGGGTATGGAGTTCACCAGAGCTTCACAGGTTGCCACTGGAGTCCTCTTCCACTCCTCAATGACAACATCACAGAGCTGGTGGATGTTAGAGACCTTGTGCTCCTCCACCTTCCATTTGAGGATGCCCCACAGAGGCTCAATAGGGTTTAGGTCTGGAGACATGCTTGGCCAGTCCATCACCTTTACCCTCAGCTTCTTTAGCAAAGCAGTAGTGATCTTGGAGGTGTGTTTGGTGTCGTTATCATGTTGGAATACTGCCTTGCGGCCCAGTCTCTGAAGGGAGGGGATCGTGCTTGGCTTCAGAATATCACAGTACATGTTGGCATTCTTGGTTCCCTCAATGAATTGTAGCTCCCCAGCACACATGCAGCCCCAGACCATGACACTCCCACCACCATGCGTGACTGTAGGCAAGACACACTTGTCTTTGTACTCCCCACCTGTTTGCCACCACACACGCTTGACACCATCTGAACCAAATAAATTTATCTTGGTCTCATCAGACCACAGCACATGGTTCCAGTAATCCATGTCCTTAGTCTGCTTGTCTTCAGCAAACTGTTTGCGGGCTTTCTTGTGCATCATCCTTAGAAGAGCCTTCCTTCTGGGATGACAGCCATGCAGACCAATTTGATGCAGTGTGCGAAGTATGGTCTGAGCACTGACAGGCTGACCCCCCTCCCCTTCAACCTCTGCAGCAATGCTGGCAGCATTCATACGTCTATTTCCTAAAGACAACCTCTGGATATGACGCTGAGCATGTGCACTCAACTTCTTTGATCAACCATGACGAGGCTTGTTCTGAGTGGAACCTGTCCTGTTAAACTGCTGTATGGTCTTCGCCACCGTGCTGCAGCTCAGTTTCAGGGTCTTGGCAATCTTCTTATAACCTAGGCCATCTTTATGTAGAGCAACAATTCTTTTTTTCAGATTCTTGCAAGAGTTCTTTGCAATGAGGTGCAATGTTGAACTTCCAGTGACCAGTATGAGAGAGTGAGAGCGATAACACCAAATTTAACACACCTGCTCCCCATTAACACCTGAGACCTTGTAACACTAACGGGTCACACAACGGGACACCGGGGAGGGAAAATGGCTAATTGGGCCCAATTTGGACATTTTCACTTAGGGTGTACTCACTTTTGTTGCCAGTGCTTTAGACATTAATGGCTGTGTGTTGAGTTATTTTGAGGGGACAGCAAATGTTATACAAGCTGTTTACATTTACTACTTTACATTGTAGCAAAGTGTCATTTCTTCAGTGTTGTCACATAAAGAGACATAATAAAATATTGACAAAAATGTGAGGGGTGTACTCTTGTGAGATACTATATATATATATATATATATATATATATATATATATATATACATACACACACACAGTGGGGACGGAAAGTATTCAGACCCCCTTAAATTTTTTCACTCTTTGTTATATTGCAGCCATTTGCTAAAATCATTTAAGTTCATTTTTTTTCCTCATTAATGTACACACAGCACCACATATTGACAGAAAAACACAGAATTGTTGACATTTTTGCAGATTTATTAAAAAAGAAAAACTGAAATATCACATGGTCCTAAGTATTCAGACCCTTTGCTCAGTATTTGGTAGAAGCATCCTTTTGATCTAATACAGCCATGAGTCTTTTTGGGAAAGATGCAACAAGTTTTTCACACCTTGATTTGGGGATCCTCTGCCATTCCTCCTTGCAGATCCTCTCCAGTTCTGTCAGGTTGGATGGTAAACGTTGGTGGACAGCCATTTTTAGGTCTCTCCAGAGATGCTCAATTGGGTTTAAGTCAGGGCTCTGGCTGGGCCATTCAAGAACAGTCACAGAGTTGTTGTGAAGCCACTCCTTCGTTATTTTAGCTGTGTGCTTAGGGTCATTGTCTTGTTGGAAGGTAAACCTTCGGTCCAGTCTGAGGTCCTGAGCACTCTGGAGAAGGTTTTCGTACAGGATATCCCTGTACTTGGCCGCATTCATTTTTCCCTCGATTGCAACCAGTCGTCCTGTCCCTGCAGCTGAAAAACACCCCCACAGCAAGATGCTGCCACCACCATGCTTCACTGTTGGGACTGTATTGGACATGTGATGAGCAGTGCCTGGTTTTCTCCACACATACCGCTTAGAATTAAGGCAAAAAAGTTCTATCATGGTCTCATCAGACCAGAGAATCTTATTTCTCACCATTTTGAATTCCTTCAGGTGTTTTTTTGCAAACTCCATGTGGGCTTTCATGTGTCTTGCACTGAGGAGAGGCTTCCGTCTGGCCACTCTGCCATAAAGCCTCGACTGGTGGAGGGCTGTAGTGATTGTTGACTTTCTACAACTTTCTCCCATCTCCCGACTGCTTCTCTGGAGCTCAGCCACAGTGATCTTTGGGTTCTTCTTTACCTCTCTCACCAAGGCTCTTTTCCCGCGATAGCTCAGTTTGGCCGGACGGCCAGCTCTAGGAAGGGTTCTGGTCGTCCCAAATGTCTTCCATTTAAGGATTATGGAGGCCACTGTGCTCTTAGGAACCTTAAGTGCAGCAGAAATATTTTGTAACCTTGGCCAGATCTGTGCCAATTCTGTCTCTGAGCTCTTTCCTTTGACCTCATGATTCTCATTTGCTCTGACATGCACTGTGAGCTGGAAGGTCTTATATAGACAGGTGTGTGGCTTTCCTAATCAAGTCCTATGAGTATAATCAAACACAGCTGGACTCAAATGAAGATGTAGAACCATCTCAAGGATGATCAGAAGAAATGGACAGCACCTGAGTTAAATATATGAGTGTCACAGCAAAGGGTCTGAATACTTAGGACCATGTGATATTTCAGTTTTTCTTTTTTAATAAAGCTGCAAAAATGTCAACAATTCTGTGTTTTTCTGTCAATATGGGGTGCTGTGTGTACATTAATGAGGAAAAAAAATTAACTTAAATTATTTTAGCAAATGGCCGCAATATAACAAAGAGTGTATATATATATATATATATATATATATATATATATATATATATATATACACACATACACACACACACACACACACACACACACACACAATATATATATATATATATATATATATATATATATATATATATATATATATATATATATACATATATACTCTGCATCCAGTGTAGCCTTTATCTACAGTGCATTCCGTGGTTTACTGCTTCTTTTTTATCTCAAAACATTTTTTTATTAGACAAGCATAATACATCCATTGATGGCTTCAGAGCAATACAATTTGTTATACATTCACAGACCTTAATTCCACATAGGATACTGAAAGTTTTAAACAAACATGTGCAGTGTATATATCTACACATTAGAAGCAATAAACAGCAGTATGTGACATATGTGCAGAGATCTAATTTGGATCCATACAAAGTTGTACAGCTATAGAGACACAGCTCCCCCCCCCCTTCCCCGTTAAGCGTGAGCTAGGGGCCCAGCAAATGGTAATGCCATGGCATAGAGTTTATAGCAAATGGTCCAATACAAGTTCTACCGCGGCCAACCCGGGTACGTTCAGCCATGGTTCCCATAGCTTGGCAAACTTTAGCCTTAAAGTGTTACCCATTTGCTCTATCCACTCCTGCACTGTAGGGGGTTCTGTTGATTTCCAGTGCTGTAAAATAAGTTTCCGGGCCTGAAAAAGGGCCCTGGCTATCGCCTGCCTGGGGGCCGCCTCCCCCAAGCCATCGTCTATAATACCTAACAGACATTGTTTGGGATCCTTTTTAATCTGAACCTGGAAAGCCCGGTTAATAACCCCTATAACCTCTGTCCAGTAAACATGTAATTTGGGGCAACGCCACAAAAGATGTATCAGGTCGCCATGGTCCCGCATGCAGCGAGTACATGATGGATCATCGCGCACTCCCATTCTAACCAATTTGGTAGCAGTAAGGAAGAGGAAAAAGTTCTGGACAGCCGCACTCCGAAAAACCAATTTAGCCTTTTATTAAAAAAACAGGATCACAAAAATACAGACCACAGCAAAGCGATACAAAGAATCTTACGCGTTTCACACTAAAGATAGTGCTTACTCATAGCTAACAATCACAAAAACGAGTGTCAAATATATATTGCTTGTAATAGACCATGTGGCTAGATAATGATTCAGTTAATTGGTAAACCAATTAGATCTGATTAGCCCAATCACATAAGGTCTCAACACATGTCACAAGAACAATCAAACCTTAACTCACACATGTGATAGTGTGGTGTGCAATCAAATGAGTTTATGTGCAGAGATGTGTAAAAGGAATTAAGTGGGTGGAGAAAAATTATAAATAGAAATAGAAAGTGTCAATCCACCATGTGTAAATGTATAAAGAATATGTGAAAATAATAATGTAAAAATATTAGTAACAAGTAGATATGTCCATATTTATATAAAGAAATGTGGCTAAGTACATAAGTGAATAAAGGTGTACATAAATAACCTCATAATGTGAATAGTGTTTATAAATATAAAACTAAGATTTGATACATGTACACAAATAAGTGATATAAAAATCTAATGAAACACTATGTTAATATATTGATATAGTGATAAACATGTGCAGAAGGAAAGGAAAGAAAAGAAAAAAAAAAAAAAAAAAAAAAGGAAAAGTAAGAAAGAAAAAGGGAGGAAAAAGTTCCTTCCCACATGTATATAAAATGTAAATATACTATATATATATGTGTACATAGAATTGTGATAGTGATGGGTTATTTTGTTATTTTAAATATTTAAACATTAATAAATGGTCTAGATGAGCTGTGTTCAAACAAATAGTGAGAATAATGACAATAAAACTAGTAATATAAATATGTAAACATACATATATATAATTGGGGCCACCCTCAATACTGTTGAAAATCCATGTTTACATATACACATATATATATATATATATATATATATATATATATATATATATATATATATATATATATATATATATATATATATATATATATATAGCATGACCTCAATTACAATATTATGTGTAATTAAAAATATAGTCGGCAGGGGTATATGTATCCAAAGGGGAACACTAATCAACCAAACCTCTAAGTGTACATATGCTTAAACACCTCCCAGAGACATTAGCCCACAGCCACATATTTTTGGAGATCGTGCGATCTCATCTCTCCCCTATCCTGTGGTGGGTATATAAACCGTTAAATGGAAATACACATATAGGGAGCAGAAGGGGGAAAAAGAGAATGAACAAAAAAACCTATTGAATGCAAGGGGAGAGAAAACCCCATAAATGGCAGGTTGATAGAGGCATGTGTCAAGACCCAATTATATATAGATCAACATGATCCTGGTATTATCATTAACCATCACTAGACTCAATATACGAGCCATTATCATATAAACATTTTTTATACAAAACAATATAACTCAACATATATAAAAAAATATAGACATTTAGAATCTGCATGAAAAGTCATAATGTGCACTAATGAACAGACGTACCCTCTTGTTCCCATAAACACAGACCTAAATTTGAAGTGATCAAATTTCATAATTTATCGAGATCTGTATGTAAAGGGTATGTATTAGACATTTTAAATGTTCCTGTTCGGAAACATTTATAAAATGAGGGACAATTATCCATGAAGGATTTAAATGAGTATGATCGGTAGTGATCGAACCCAATTAAATGAAAGTGGAACCCTCACTGGTTCATTTTGGATGCTTGAATAGACATTGCCATAATCATATTAAAAAATAAAAAAATTATATATATATATATATATATATATATATATATATATATATATATATATATATATAAATTGGGTAAAGTGGCAACTGGGCAGCAGTGAATGGCTATAATACCAATAGGCAAAGAAGCATAACCGTGCTAAAGCAGTTTTTAAAACGATGTAAAACCCTCATACATGCAGCGACTGTATATCAACCGACCCCATATGTTTGCGGGAATCAATTAGGGAAAGATGTTAAGGAATGGTCATAATAGTGACAGACCGCCATGGTCCCGCATGCAGCGAGTGCATGATGGATCATTGCGCACTCCCATTCTAACCAACTTGGCAGCAGTATAATGGACACGCAAGAGTATATACAACTGGGACAGGTGCTGGGAAACATTTAAAGAACACTGTGAAATCACCAATAGCGCCTCCTCCCATTGTTCCTCCTCAAAGGGCCCAACATCCTGCTCCCACTGGGATATCACTTTTTGGGTAGAATCTGGTAAGGACAGATTAAGTAGCATAGCGTAGCTGCAGGATATGAAGCCCTTATAAGATGATACCTCTGACATGTAATTAGAAATAGAAGTAGTGTTTTGTACTAATGCATCCACATCATTTTGGGCTTTTATCGCATGCTGAAGTTGGAAGTAGTAGAACTGCATGGACATGGGGAGCTGAAATTCCGCCTGAAGAGCAGCAAAGGCACGCAGCTCTCCATTATGGAATATTTTATATAAGTAGTTAACCCCGTATTGCTGCCATTTTTTACCATAGTGCAATTTCCCTATCTCAGTGTACTGGTCATATTGTGCCATATAGGACTAAACTTAGTAAACCCAGTGAACTCTTGTAGTGTTCTGACTTTATTCCAAAGGTTATTGCATTAGGTTATACGTGGAGTATAATTTGTTTGATTTACTGAACTGCAAGGCTTCCAATCTTTTAGCGGCCACTGCCCTGATCGTAAATTTAAGGAGTTTTGTAGTGGAGTCCACTAAGTTCATCTCTGGGGCAGGGGCTGAGTTAATCGCTCTGGCTATGTGTTGTAGCTGGGAGGCCAAGTAGTGGAGGCCATGGATTTGGCAGTGCCAACCCACCTGCTTCCTTAGGCCGCTGAAGCTGTTCCAGTCTCACTCTGGCCGTAGAGACTGGAACAGCTTCAGCGGCCTAAGGAAGCAGGTGGGTTGGCACTGCCAAATCCATGGCCTCCACTACTTGGCCTCCCAGCTACAACACATAGCCAGAGTGATTAAAGATTGAAACATAGAGTTAATAATTCGGAACTGTTTCAGTGGAATAACTAGTGGTGAATTATGTAACACGTATAAAATATGGGGCATAAGAATCATTTTTATAAGGTTGATCCTACGATTAAGTAAAGGGGTGAGATTCAACCATAAGATAGTCTAAAGGGTCCGGAGTGACTTGTATACCTAAATATTTAATGTTCCTAGATACTGGAATATCAAGGATTGTTGTTAGTTGCTGGTCTGGGCTCTTATCGAGAAACATGAGTGAGGATTTAGTCCAGTTTACTACCAACCCAGAATAATGACCAAAGGTTTGTACCACCCTCATAGCTTAATTTTATCACGTTGTGGTATCCCCTAAAAGCAGCATGGTATCATCCGCATACAACATTAACTTTTAGTAGTTCCCCATACTAAAAGCCTTGGATATTAGGGTTGGAACGGATGAGAGCCGCTAAGGGCTCAATGGCCAGAGGGAACAGGAGTGGGGACAAAGGACATCCTTGCCTAGTGCCCCTGTACAAACTGAAATCCGAGGACACTCTACCCACCTCTCTAATGGCAGCCTTGAGGGCATGGTATAGCAACTGGACCCAAGAAATAAATTCCTCTCCAAACCCAAATTTTTTCAATATGACCCACAAGTATGTCCACTCAATACTGTTGAATGCCTTGTGGGCGTCTAAAGGTAACAGTGCTCTATCCCCCCTGTTGTTGGCCTTTGACTGCATATTGAGAAAGAGTCTACACAGATTTATTGCTGTAGATTTCTGGGGCATAAACCTTGCCTGATCAGAATGTATGATAGAGGATATCACCCTGTTCAGTCGCACAGCCAGGACCTTCGCCAGAATCTTCACATCATTCTGTAAGAGGGATATGGGCCTATGTGAACCTGGATCCAGTGGATCCTTACCTGGTTTTACTATAATAGTTTTGGTCATGGACAAGGGGATTCTCCTTAGCTTCTTTGAACACGCCCAATACCTTTGGTAACATACTGCCAGCATATTGTTTGTTTACCTCAACTGGAATACCATCCTTCCCAGATGCCAAAGTAAGAGGAGCATCCAGTTGATTCCTAGCAGTAACAGATAAAGTAGGGAGGTCCACTGTCTCAAGGTAAATCTGCAGGGAGTCTGCTGAGTAAGCCTCTTTAGACTGATATAGAGTGGAGTAGTAGGAGACCAACTCAGACATAATGAGGTCAGGTGCATTGGTCACTGCTCCCGCCTGATTCCTTATTGCACTAATGGAAGGTGATTTCTGCTGTGAATGGGCAATTTTGGCTAGCAGGTGACCGGTCTGTTCTCCCTCCTCATAGTATGCCAGTTTATTAAAGAAGAGTTTCAGCTCTGCCGCCGAGGTAGTAAGACGACTAAGTGTCTCACTAGCAGATAGCCATGAGTCTTTGCATTCCTCTGTGGGATCAGAGATAAATTTTGCCTCCAGCTCACTCACCAGTCGCTCCAATCCGTCCCTTTGGGCACAAGTGGCCTGCTTAATCATGTGGATCTCCCCACATTCTCTCGATCCTAGAATGGCCCCATGTACTTGCCAGAATTCCCTAATTTTGGTTACTATCTGCGCATGGGATGAAAACAAGTTAAGCCAGAAGGCGTTTCGTTTCCAAGTGGCCCTGGACATAGTCGAGATTGGTGTCACCTCCAGACTAGTAATTATCGGCAAGTGATTAGAGATGCTGCGGACAGCGTAGGTAATCTCCATAGGCGTGCCCACGGGGTGTGCCTGGGCACACCCTAATCCCCCCAGCACTGTTTAGCCCCATGCTGTCTGCATCCGATGTGCAAAGTGTACCCTGCACTGCCTGTGAGTCAATATAACATTGTGCCGATATTGGGGCTTGAAACATCCGCTCAGTGTGACACTGTCCTGTATGCAGAGAGAGAGAGGAGCTGTCAGATTTCATGTATGATGTCGGGGTGGGCGGGACCGAGCAGGTATCTGAACACAAGCCAATGGGATGGGGCCGCTATGTGTATGTAGCCCCGCCCCCTTTCTCAAGCTGCTCGATTATTGGCTGTTCAATAGATGCTCGGTCCTGCTCGGATGTCACACAGGCACAGGGAGCAGAGTGAAGCCGCCTCCACCCTCCAGTGTTTATGTGTACACAGGGGGAGGGGACCTGCTGTGCCTGTGCCACGCTGATCTGAGGTACTGAATGGGATGGGGGGATCTGTCTGTGCTGAAGGGGGGGGGTCTGTGCTGAAGGGGTGGGGTCCATCTGTGCTGAAGGGGGGGGTCTGTGCTGAATAGGGGGGTCTGTGCTGAAGGGGAGGGTCTGTGCTGAAGGGGGGGGCATCTGTGCAAAAGGGGGATCTGTGCTGAATGGGGGGGCCATCTGTGCTGAGGGGGGGGTCTGTGCTGAATAGGGGGGTCTGTGCTGAATAGGGGGGTCTGTGCTGAATGGGGGGGGCATCTGTGCTGAAGGGGGGATCTGTGCTGAAGGGGGGGATCTGTGCTGAATGGGGGGGTCCGTCTGTGCTGAAAGGGGGGATCTGTGCTGAAGGGGGGGGATCTGTGCTGAATGGGGGGGTCCGTCTGTGCTGAAAGGGGGGGTATGTGCTGAAGGGGGGTAAGTGATGAAGGGGGGTCTGTGCTGAAGAGGGGGTCCATTTGTGCTGAAGGGGGGTCTGTGCTAAATGAGGGGTCTGTGCTGAGGGGTGCTGTGTAATGTAAAGGGGTCCAGAGGTGTAGGGTGCTGTGTAATGTAAAGGGGTCCAGAGGTGTAGGGTGCTGTGTAATGTAAAGGGGTCCAGAGGTGTAGGGTGCTGTGTAATGTAAAGGGGTCCAGAGGTGTAGGGTGCTGTGTAATGTAAAGGGGTACAGAGGTGTAGGGTGCTGTGTAATGTAAAGGGGTCCAGAGGTGTAGGGTGCTGTGTAATGTAAAGGGGTACAGAGATGCAGTTGTGGAGAGGAGGTACACAGTAGTGACAAAGAGATATTGAAGGATGCAGAGGTATGCAGGAGGCACAGTGGGGTGTTTTTACATTTTAACGTGGGGTGGGGGGTTCCAGATATAGGATCCGTCCCGGGTGCCAAATGCTCTAGGTACGCCCCTGGAATCCCCCCCCTTCTCCTCCCCTCTCCTCTGTCAGTGCTTCCAACTAATGCCACCTGTCTGTGCCAATCAGTGCCAGTGCAGCCTGTCAGTTTGTCAGTGCCAATTAGTGCTTCCAATCAGTGCCACCTATCAGTGCTTCCAATCAGTGCCACCTGTCAGTGCCAATCAGTGCTTCCAATCAGTGCCACCTGTCAGTGCCAATGAGTCCCAATCGGTGGCAATCAGTGCTTCCAATCAGTGCCACCTGTCAGTGCCAATCAGTGCCAGTGCTGCCTGTCAGTGCCAATTAGTGCTTCCAGTCAGTGCCACCTGTTAGTGCTAATGAGTGCCAAGTGCTTCCAATGAGTGCCACCTATCAGTGCTTCCAATCAATGCCACCTGTCAGTGCCAATCAATGCCAGTGCCACCTGTCAGTTGCCAATTATCAATGCCAATCAGTGCTTCCAATCAGTGTCACCGAGTGCCAATCAGTGCCACCTGTCAGTGCCAGTGCTTCCAATCAGTACTTCCAATCAGTGTTACCTGTCAGTGCCAATCAGTGCCAGTGCCAATGCCGTCTGTCAGTGCCAATCAGTGCTTCCAATTAGTGCCACCTGTCAGTGCCAGTCAGTTCCACACCAGTGGAAATGAGTTCCACCTGTCAGTGCCAATCAGTGCCGCTTATCAGTGCTGTTAATCAGTGCCCATCAGTGCACTCAGTGCAGGGATCGGGGTGATGAACTCAGCCGCCAGGCACATTGTCCCGGGGGGTGCCGGCCTGGTGGGGCACAACTGAAATTTGTTGTTTATTAATGCCACATGCTGATTTTAGTATAACAGGTAATTACCACACTAATATTTACAATAAACTACTGGAGGTAACATAAAAAAGTGTAATTGAAAGGCCTGCCGCTAAGCACTGTTATGTGTTCCCACACCACACAATAAAAAAAAAAAAAGTGCAGCGCTAACTTACTGATCAATAACTTAACAATAATGGTGGAATCCTCTAATGTATGGAAATCTCAATAAACTTCAATATTATCACAATACCGATCTCTGTGATACGCAACTTCACGTAATACACATCAAGCTGAAAACAAGACATACTGTATAAAAATAAGCCTAGCAGGGATGGTGGAAACCCCTCCTATAGATATTTACCATACAGATTAATCTCAAGTGAAACAACCTTTTAGTTGGCAGGTTCCCACCATTATAGCACTTTGGAATTTATATTTTTTAGATTGTTACACTTAATTTTAGATGTTTTAGTTACTATTATAATGTGAATTTTTGCACTTGAAGGTAATTTTCCACCATCCATGTCTTTATGGACCTTGCTTTGTGCACTGGTGCGCAGTCATGTTGGAACAGGAAGGGGCCGTCCCCAAACTGTTCCCACAAAGTTACTGACACCTTAAGAGTTCCCTTCACTGGAACTAAGGGGCCAAGCCCAACCCCTGAAAAACAACCCCCCACCATAATCTTCCCCCCTCCACCAAATGATTTGGACCAGTGTACAAAGCAAGTTCCATAAAGACATGGATGAGTGGGTTTGGGGTGGAGGAACTTGACTGTCCTGCACAGAGTCCTGACCTCAACCCGATAGAACACCTTTGGGATGAATTAGAGCGGAGACTGCGAGCCAGGCCTTCTCGTCCAACATCAGCACCTGACCTCACAAATGCACTTCTGGAAGAATGGTCAAACATTCCCATAGACACCCTCCTAAACCTTGTGGACGACCTTCCCGGAAGAGTTGAAGCTGTTATAGCTGTAAAGGGCGGAGCCAACTCAATATGGAACCCTACGGACTAAGACTGGGATGCCGTTAAAGTTCATGTGCGTGTAAAGGCAGGCGTCCCAATACTTTTGTCTGTTTGAGCTTTGGGGTGCACACCCTAATGCAATAGGCTGCGCACGCCTGTGGTAATCTCCGATACGTACCGGGAGGCTTCAGCTGAGCATATACTAAGATCTATTCGGGATAGGGACATGTATGATTTAGAGAAGCAGGAGAATGGTTTTTCCCCTGGGTGTTTTTTGCCCCACAGATCAGTCCAGCCCACTTCCTTCAAGGACGTACGATAAGAGCCACATACTGAGTTCACTGGGGGATGTTTATCTAGTGCAGGGTCCAAATAACAGTTAAAATCTTCCATGATGTATAGGGGAATATCCTGGTGGCACAACTGATATTTTAGTACTACCTTGAGCAATTAGTGATTGTATGGAGGCGGAACGTGTACAAATGCAAGAATACATTTCAAGGCAAATATACGACATAGCAATATTACATATCTCCCCTCTGCATCCAGCACACATTCTATCTCCTGGTAATCTAAAGAGTTGTGTATCAGTACACTCACACCACTCGAGTAAGAAGATGTGTCTGTGGAATGATAGGACCACCCCACCCATGACAGTTTCAAGCAAGAAATTGAATCAGGAGTCAGGCGGGTCTTTTGCAATGAGCAAATGGCAGGTAAGTATTTGCGTAGGGAGGCAAATACCATGGTGCGCTTCAGGGAGTGGTGTATCCCTCTAACATTCCATGATATCACCGGAACCATGGCCATTTTAGATCCATTTGTGTAAACATAGCAGGGTAGGTAATAAGCAAATATCCCACATCAAATCGTCATGTAGATACACAGATGTAAACGTTAACTCTGGAGAAATGTCCTGTAAAGGAGGTAAAGCTCTAAAGAAATGTAATAAAAAGAACAAAACAGAAAAGTGGCACGCCACTACAAACTCAGGTAGTTCAGCCCATGGAATGTGCCCAAAGGGCAGACCAAGAATCAGAGGCTGCCATTCAATGGCCCCCAGCCTGGTCCAGAGGGCTCAGTGATCAGTACCTGTTACATTTCCGGGCACGTCCCAAACCTTGGTAGGACAACCGATCCTCTTCTTCATATGCTGTGTAGGATCCAAAAGGGACCAAATTCCGACCATAATGAGGAGTAGAAAAAAAAGGAAAACATTTCACTAGGTAGAAAACTTTTTTTAGAAAAAACGCTCTTTGTGGACAAAAGGTATGTATGTTCCCGTCTCATTGCGCAGGCACAGAAGTAGCACAGTGTGATGAGGCCCACCAAGCCTTCATATGGAATTCAAAGGTGCATTAAATGGGCTCAGTCGTTTTCTGCCACAGGCCTCCTGGCCTGATGGAAAGCATTCTCGTTGGCATCCAACCATGCTGATGCATCCGATGCATTTTCAAAGAAATGTGCTTGCCCCAGTCCTGTGATACAGAGCCTGGCAGGGTAAGCAATTTTTGTAGACGCCTTTTGACTTCGGTAAAGCGGGCCCTGCGTTTCTGCACATCCGAAGAAAAGTCAGGGTAAAACTCCATTAAACTGAATGTTTTGCTTTTCCCGGGCCAGTGACAGAATAATCTCCCTATTTCTGTAGTGTAAAAGCCGAACCAACATTAGTCTTGGTGGATGGCCAGGTGGAAGGGGCCGCAAGGGGACTCTATGTGCTCTTTCAATTGCATACAACGTGGTAAAGGCCTTCTTCCCCACTGCTCCACAAAGTCCGTGGGGTCTCTACCCTCCACTTTTTCAGGGAGACCCACAATGCGCACATTGTTATGTCTCATTCTATTTTCAAGGTTGTCAGCCCACATATCAACTGTTTTAATCAGCCTGGTATTAGCTTGTGATTCCCTGACTAGAGGAGGGAGCTTGTCCTCTAAGTCACTGATCCTGCTTTCAGCTGCAATTGTTCTTTCCTGAATTTTTTTGCAGGTCTTGTCTTATCAGGGTCACTTCCTCTTTCAGGCCACCAAAATGATCTTGTAAAATGTTAACTGAACCAGTACATTTATTGACAGTCCGCAGTATAGCAGCCAGGGTCGGCTGTTCAGTCTCCTCTTCTCCCTCTATCTCCTCATCCTCAGCCTCATAGGTGTGTGTCTCAGGCTGTGTTGAAATGGCTGTCTGCGCCAGGTTCCCTTCCACCTCCTCCTGCCCTGTGTCCTCCCCCTCAGCCCAAGCCTCTGGCTCTGCTTTATCAGCCAAGTCTGCCAGCCCAGAGAGTTTCTGGGCATGGTACCTCATGTCCTTGGGTTGGTTACCAGCGGCCATTTTAGAGGTTTTGGGTGGCTTACTCACTGTGTCCTTCTTCTCCGTGCGGCGCGAGCCACGCTGCTGAGGGGCCGTGGCGGTGCCATGTTGGATTTCGGGTCGCTCAGTTCCCTCCCTGTTTTTACTGGTAACAATCATTCCGGCAGGACTCCAAACAGTGCAGGTAAGTCCAGATCTAGAACCCTCTGGTACCAAAGAATCGGTCCCGCGGAGCCGGGAACTGGATCAAACACAGAGTGACTGGTGGGAGCTCTGTGAGCACCATGGTGTACTGTTTCTAATACACTTCAAGCGTTGTATTAACATACATACATACACATTATATATATATATATATATATATATATATATATACACATATATATACATACACACACACAGTCTCGTGTGTATATATATATATATATATATATATATATATTCATTCAAACTTTGGGTGGGTCACTGCCTTTTCACTATCCTTACTGTTAAGCTGGAATAGTGTCACGGTGGACTCCCTGTTCTCCACCAATATCCATTAAAACATAAACGAAGGGACACATTCTCCAATGCAAATATATGCGAAAGGACCCTAGGATTTGTGGTATCAAGGGGAGGGATCATTACTGGCTGGCAACCCTTCTTGATCCACGTTACAAGTGTAAGGTTGCAGAACTCATCCTTCGCAGAGGGATCAGAGGATGAAACATCTTCAATAGGTCTTGAAGAAAGGTTTGTGCAATGCATTTCCAGACCCTGGGAGGTTACAATTTCCTGGTGCTGGACAACCTGTTGCTGAGGCTTCATTCAGTCAGAGGAAGAGAGGTGGAGAAGATGGCTGGCTGATCGATGCCTTTAAACAATTTTTCAGTCTTCAGCACCAAGGTCTGATCGGTTCAAGCAACCATTGCCAGCATCTGCATTACATGGTGCAGGAATATCTAGGGGCAAGAGCAGACTTGGACACCTTCCAAGTCTGAGACAGAGCATCCACTGGGATACTGGGTCTTGAGGATGGACCACTTTGCAAAACTTGCTCTATATGCAATTGAGCTACTTGCCTGTCTTGCATCTAGCATGCTTTCTGAATGCACATTCAGTGCTGCTGTACCACCAACACCTAAGGCCCAATTTACTGCAGAGTATATAGGTAAGGCCGTATAGTTATCCGCTGGATAACTTTGTAGACGCTTTTGTGAGTTGGACTCTGAGCAAGGAACTATGAAGGACATCTTGACCCCTAAGTTGAGTAACTGTTTAGTTTACTTAATGTGTACAGATTGTATATGCTTATATTTGTAGGCATATTTTGCAAGCTATAAGTTGTGTTGTTTTGTGCATCCTACAGTTTGTATGTGCAGATTTTTCCCTGTTTAGTAAAGCATTGATACAGTTCAGAAGTCTAAGCTTCCTTGGTCTTACCACAGGAACCTAATAGATAGACGGAAAGCATTACAGTAGTACAAAAACTACTTTTTGAAATCGGTGCAGCGCCGCAGATGACATTGACGTCAAATCGCATGTCAAAACACTCCAGTGTGAACCAGGGCTCATACATGATTACTCCAGGTATACTACACTATATTTGTTACACAACAAAAATGAAGTACCAGTAAGTAACTTGAACAGAATTTGGCTCAAGTAGGCAACAAATTTGGCAAAACGAATATACAGGTGATAACACACAGGTGATTCTCAGACAGCATGGCATAATCTTTCAAACTACTGTACCATATGTCCCAGGAACAAAACAGAGTTGCAGAAAGAATGAACCGTACTCTATCTGAGAGTGGAAGAACCATGCTGTTTGATCCAGACATGCCAACCACATACTGGGGGAGCATGTGGTTGGCAATTATGACCGCATGCTATCTCCAAAATCGACTACCAGTAGAATTAACTGAGAAAACTCCATATGAAGTGTGACATGGAAAAGCCCCGAAAAAGACCCGGCTATGACCAGCTTTACTTTAAAAGGATTTAAATGCAATACAGGTTCAATATACATAACAGCGGCACTTATCTGAGCGCAGTATAATAAAATAATTAATGATGAATTATGGCTAGTCACAAGGGGAGGCTCGCTGTGTAGTCCTGATCAAGATTACCTGGCGGTGTGGGGTGCTGCTGCTGTCTTGCTATCTGCAGGGGTTTTCAAGGTTCCAAGTCAAGCTAGCAGTAGTCTCCCCGTCGGCTGTGAGGTCACTGGATGTGAAGGACAGAGCACAGGGCCCACATCCAGTGACGTCATAGCCGATGGGGAGATGACTGCCAGCTTGACTCAGAGCTCTGGAAACCCCTGCAGCTAGCAAGACAGCAGCAGCACCCATACTGCCAGCTATCTGGATCAGGACTACACAGCGGGCCTCCCCTTGTGACTAGCCATTTTAACCCATACCCTGTGAGTTAATTCTTATTTTAATTTTTTTATCTTAATAAATTCATCATTAATCATTTTAATATACTGCACTCAGATGAGCGCCGCTGTTCTCCACATTATATATCTACAGAGCTACTTCCTCTTCCACAGCTGGCTGCACCTCTAGAGGGCTATATACATCTTTAATCCATCAAACTTGTCCCTAACCCATTCAAGCCTGAACTTCCCAGGGTCCAAGCTGCCCCCAACCACTGGATTTTATTATCATAATCACCTTCACCTATAGTTTTGTTTCCCATCTATCTGTCTCTCTCCAAGCACCACTATACTCCCCCCCCCCCCCCTCTCTTCTCATTCAATATACAGCAGCATAACAAACAACTGTCAGTAACAACTGAGTATCTTTAGGGTTTCAATACAGGAAACTCTAATAGAACTTAGGTTAAACAGGAAATGGGATACTATTATTGCAGCTACAATGGATCTTCCGCCTAAACTGTACTGCACCCCTTTGACAGTGGAAACTGTTTATTGTTCTGCCCTTTAAAAGACAAGTTATTGTTCAGCGTAATGCATGAAAAAGCCCTTGAGCAGCAATCTTCTCCTTGTAGAAAAGTATTACACTTTAATGCCAGTTACTTGTGAAGAATACCCAGATTAACCTGGAACAAGAAGTGAGCAGAACACTACATTAGTTCTACCAAACCAGCCAAGCTTTGAAAGACCAAGGAATGAAAGGCTTGCCTTGCTGTGCTCTGGGAGTTGAGCTAATCTTTAACTTCAAGATTTTCATTTATTTTTAGAAGGGATTATTTGATTTCGATTCTCCTAAGGCTTTAAGTGATTTCTGCCAGTTTCCTTTCACTTGGAAGATGACCCAATAAGAGTCAGGGACACAAAGAGAGTCGGAGTTCCATCCTTGGACAGGAGACGCAATACAGACCTTAGCTTTAACATAGTGTACTTTGCTTGATTTGTCTGCCTAAGCTTGACTACTTTATATCCAAACTGTATTGCAAGAAAGAGCTTAAAGTATATATGAATATTAAAGATCCTAAACTGATTTATGCATTATTACCATTATGTAACATCCTCATTTATGCTATATCAAAATAATAACTGTAAATACCTTATTTTTATCTTTTTTATAGAAGTCATGTGAAAATATTTTTTTTATATTGTGTTCATGGTCAGCAATTGGGGGGGGGGGGGGGGGGGAGAATCGTTCAGATAATAGTTTATGCTGACAACACATCTGGAGGAAGCTCTTTTTCTCCATGGAGATAGCCCAAGCATCACCAAATTGTAAGCAGGGATAGAGAGAAATTGACGTCCCTGGACACTCCTTGTCTATATGGGATCTGCTAAGGTTCACTAGGGAAAGGGCAGAACCATGGGAGCATCAGTCTGTGATGACAGGGGTTAACTCAGCAAGTGCAAGTTCATCCTGCTTTTGCACAGCGTCCTGCTATTTCATTTGCTAGCTCAACTATGCGTTTCTGTTTACTCCCCTCTCCTCCTACCTATCTTGCCTAACCTGTAAAAAAACTACTTGCATGCTTAGCTCTTTTAAACTGGTCTGGTCACTTGATGCCACAGTTCCAGCTCCCCTGTGTCAGTGAGCAGCTGCTGCATCGGAGAGGAGGAAGTGCCAACAATGGCTGGGCTACAGGAGGTTATGAGTGACATCACGGCTCCTGGAATTTAGAGCTGTTGTCAAGTGCTCCCTGCAGTTGCAGTTGATCATGTGACCAGAGCAGATTAAAAATAGGTAAGTATACAAATGTTTTTTTATAGAGATTAAGCAGGATAGGTAGGTGTTTTCCATGAGTTGGTCAGCTCCTGTAATTACTTTGCTAGATTGACCAGTAACATTCTGATTTCAATTGTATGTTTTGGTTTTAATGGAGTATGACTTTTTTTCCAGTGTCCATGGATTAAAAGCATATCTAAAGCCAAAAATGTACCTCTCTCAGTTGTTTATGCTGTCCCCATTGGGGAGATTCACTCTCTCTATTTGTATTAGAGACAATTGTCACCTAGACTGAATGTGTGAGAAAACTGGGGACATTTTGCAATTAGGACACTTGTTGCTGGGAAAACTGTCTAAGAGAGAGTTTTCTCCTCATTTCTTTTTCTGCCAACATCCAGAATACGGCCAAGAACGGCAGTGGTACTAAACACCCCCCCAAGCCCCCCCCCCCCGCCCCCTAGTACTTTAGATATACCTACTTTAAGTGATTACTGTAGCATTTACAAAAAAATCATGTTACTCATTTTTTACTGGCTTGTAGGGATGAGCCCGATGTTTGTGTCGAACGTAAGTTCGACTCGAACATCGGGTGTTCGCCTGTTTGCTGAATAGAGAACAATATGGGGTGTTCGTGGCAAATTCAAAAGCCACGGAACACACTTTAAAAGTCTATGGGAGAAATCAAAAGTGCTAATTTTTAAGGCTTATATGCATGGTATTGTCCTAAAAAGTGATTTTAATAATGCTTAAAGTGAAACAATAAAAGTGAAATATTCCTTTAAATTTCGTACCTGGGGGGTGTCTATAGTATGCCTGTAAAGTGGCACATGTTTCCCGTGTTTAGAACAGTCCGAGAGCAAAATGACATTTCTAAAGGAAAAAAAGTCATTTAAAAGTACTCGCAGCTATAATGAATTGTTGGTCCTGACAATACACATAAAAGTCATTGAAAAAAATGGCATGGGATTCCCCCACAGTCCATTACCAGACCCTTTGGGTCTGATATGAATATTAAGGGGAACCCCGAATCCAAATTAAAAAAAAAAATTTTGTGGGGGTCCCCCCAAATTCCATACCAGGCCCTTTAGGTCTGGTATGGATATTAAGGGGAACCCCACGCCAAAATTTTTTAAAAAATAGCGTGGGGTCCCCCTCAAAATCCATACCAGACCCTACAGGTCTGGTATGGATTTTAAGGGGAACCCGTGACAATTTTTTTTTTTAAAATGGCGTGGGAGCCCCCAAAAATCCATACCAGACCCTTATCCGAGAATGCAACCTGGCAGGCCGCAGGAAAAGAGGGGGAGATGAGAGAGCGCCCCCCTCCTGAGCCGTACCAGGCCACATGCCCTCAACATGTGGAGGATGCTTTGGGGTAGCCCCCCAAAGCACCGTGTCCCCATATTGATGGGGACAAGGCCCTCATCCCCACAACCCTTGCCCGGTGGTTGTAGGGGTCTGCAGGTGGGGGGCTGATCGGAATCTGGAAGCCCCCTTTAACAAGGGGACCCCCAGATCCCGGCCTCCCCCCAGTGTGAAATGGTAAAGGGGTACAAATGTAGCCCTACCATTTCACAAAAAAAGTGTGAAAATGGTAAAAATTACATGACACGGCTTGGGATGTCCCACAAAGTCTTCTTCTTCCCTTGCTCCGCCGACAGACCGAAAAAGAAAAAAAAAAACGCGGCTGACCCACCTCCATGGGAGGCACCCACAGAATGATGCGTCTTCGCTTTGATAATTCTTTGTGATATAATTCACCGTGACGTTCCCGGGTGACCCCGCCCCCCTCTGACACACAAGGACTTCCCAATGGCTTCTCCGGGGCATCAGAGGGGGCAGAGTCACCCGGGAACGCCATGGTGTTGCCCCGCCCTCAGTTATAAAAGAACTGTCAAAGTGAAGACGCACCATACGGCAGGTGCCTCCCATGGAGGTGGGTCGGTAGCATTTTTTTTTTTCTTTTTCGGTCCGTCGGCGGAGCAAGAGAAGAAGAAGAAGGCTTCGGGGGACATTTTTATTTTTTTATTTTTTAATAAAGGACTTGTCCCAAGCCGTGTCAAGTCATTTTTACAATTTTCACACTTTTTTTGTGAAATGGTAGGGCTACATTTGTACCCCGTTACCATTTCACACAGGGGGAAGGCTGGGATCTGGGGGTCCCCTTGTTAAAGGGGGCGTCCAGATTCTGATAAGCCCCCCGCTTGCAGACCCCCACAACCACCGGGCAAGGGTTGTGGGGATGAGGCCCTTGTCCCTATCAACATGGGGACACGGTGCTTTGGGGGGCTACCCCAAAGCACCCTCCCCATGTTGAGGGCATGTGGCCTGGTACGGTTCAGGAGGGGGGGCACTCTCTCGCCCCCCCCTCCTTTCTTGAGGCCTGCCAGGTTGCATGCTCGGATAAGGGTCTGGTATGGATTTTTGGGGGGAGCCCCACGCCATTTTTTTTTTATTTCAGTGTGGGGCTCCCCTTAAAATCCATACCAGACCTGAAGGGTCTGGTATGGATTTTGAGGGGGGCCCCCACACCATTTGTTTTTTTAATTCTGATGCGGGTTCCCCTTAATATCCATACCAGACCTGAAGGGCCTGGTATGGAATTTGGGGGGACCCCCCACGCAATTTTTTTTTAAATTTTGGTATGGGGTTACCCTTAATATTCATACCAGACCCAAAGAATCTGGTAATGGACTGTGGGGGAATCCCATGCCGTTTTTGACTTTTATGTGTATTGCTGGGACTGACAATTCATAATTGCTGCGAGTACTTTTAAATGACTTTTTTCCTTTAGTAATGTCATTTTGCTCTCGGAAGGTTCTAAACACGGGAAACATGCGCCACTTTACAGGCATACTGTAGACACCCCCCAGGTACAAAATTTAAAGGAATATTTCACTTTTATTGTTTCACTTTAAGCATTATTAAAATCACTGCTCCCAAAAAAACGGCCGTTTTTAAAACTTTATTTTGCATTGATACATGTCCCCTGGGGCAGGACCCAAGTCCCCAAACACTTTTTATGACAATAACTTGCATATAAGCCTTTAAAATTATCACTTTTGATTATTCATGTTCGTGTCCCATAAACTTTAACGGTGTTCGCATGTTCGAACAAATTTTTTGCATGTTCTGCTGCGAACCGAACCGGGGGGTGTTCGGCTCATCCCTACTTGCTTAGGTTTCCATATTTCCATGATTAATACTTCATATACAGATATTTAGAATCTGCATCTAGTGATTGTCTCTGTGTTGAACAAGCCAGTTAGCATCTTTGTAGACCAACTGCTGACATAAAATTAGCCACAAAGGGAGTATGTTTTCAGGCTGATCGATTTACATTAGGAGAAAGGAAAAGCGAAGCACAATTACCATGCAACACAATTATGCAAAATGAACTGTCTGCATACATAACAAGCATGATATAGATATATATAGATATATATAGATATATATATCTATATATATAGATATATATATCTATATATATCTATATATAGATATATATATATAGTCCTGTCCATAAATTTTGGGACATTGACACAATTCTAATCTTTTTTGCTCTATACACCACCACAATGGATTTGAAATTAAACGAACAAGATGTGCTTTAACTGCAGACTTTCAGCTTTAATGTGAGGGTATTTACATCCAAATCAGGTGAACGGTGTAGGAATTACAACAGTTTGTATATGTGCCTCACACTTTTTAAGGGACCAAAATTAATGGGACAGATTAACAATCATCCATTAAACTTTCACTTTTTAATACTTGGTTGCAAATCCTTTGCAGTCAATTACAGCCTGAAGTCTGGAACACATAGACATCACCAGACACTGGGTTTCATCCCTGGTGATGCTCTGCCAGGCCTCTACTGCAACTGTCTTCAGTTCCTGCTTGTTCTTGGGGCATTTTCCCTTCAGTTTTGTTTTCAGCAAGTGAAATGCATGCTCAATCAGATTCAGGTCAGGTGATTGACTTGGCCATTGCATAACATTCCACTTCTTTCCCTTTAAAAAACTCTTTACTCTGCAGTTAAAGCACATCTTGTTTGTTTCATTTCAAATCCATTGGGGTGGTGTATAGAGCTAAAAAGATTAGAATTGTGTCAATGTCCCAATATTTATGGACCTGACTGTATATATATATATATATATATATATATATAGGCAAAATAATTCTTTGATGAATAATAGAGAGATTGTGTTGTGCTGTCACATATCAAAGTGCCAAGTGAAATTAATAAAAAAAGGGAATAAACATCCAATATATCATTAAATGAAAAATAAAAGCTCAAATCAACATGCTCGTGACAGCATTAACATGTGAAGTGTTAAGTAAAACAATCCAGATCAGAACACAACAGTGTTAGAAATGACTTATGCCCTGTACACACAGTCGAACATTGATCGGACATTCCGACAACAAAATCCATGGATTTTTTCCGACGGATGTTGGCTCAAACTTGTCTTGCATACACATGGTCACACAAAGTTGTCGTAAAATCCGATCGTTCTGAACGCGGTGACGTAAAACACGTACGTCGAAACTATAAACGGGGCAGTAGCCAATATTTTTCGTCTCTTAATTTATTCTGGGCATGCGTGTCACTTTCTCACTATATATACAGTATCTCACAAAAGTGAGTACATCCCTCACATTTTTGTGAATATTTTATTATATCTTTTCATGTGACAACACTGAAGAAATGACACTTTGCTACAATGTAAAGTAGTGAGTGTACAGCTTGTATAACAGTGTAAATTTGCAGTCCCCTCAAAATAACTCAACACACAGCAATTAATGTCTACACCACTGGCAACAAAAGTGAGTACACCCCTAAGTGAAAATGTCCAAATTGGGCCCAAAGTGTCAATATTTGTGTGGCCACCATTATTTTCCAAGACTGCCTTAACCCTCTTGGGCATGGAGTTCACCAGAGCTTCACAGGTTGCCACTGGAGTCCTCTTCCACTCCTCCATCACGACATCACGGAGCTAGTGGATGTAAGAGACCTTGTGCTCCTCCACCTTCCGTTTGAGGATGCCCCACAGATGTTCAATAGGGTTTAGGTCTGGAGACATGCTTGGCCAGTCCATCACCTTTACCCTTAGCTTCCTTAGTAAGGCAGTGGTTGTCTTGGAGGTGTGTTTGGGGTCGTTATCATGTTGGAATACTGCCCTGCGGCTCAGTCTCTGAACGGAGGGGATCATACTTTGCTTCAGTATGTCACAGTACATGTTGGCATTCATGGTTCCCTCAATGAACTGTAGCTCCCAAGTGCCGGCAGCACTCATACAGGCCCCGGACAATGACACTCCCACTACCATGATTGACTGTGGGCAAGACACGCTTGTCCTTGTACTCCGCACCTGGTTACCGCCACACACGTTTGACACCATCTGAACCAAATACGTTTACCTTGGTCTCATCAGACCAAAGAACATGGTTCCAGTAATCCATGTCCTTAGTCTGCTTGTCTTTAGCAAACTGTTTGCGGGCTTTCTTGTGCAACATCTTTAGAAGAGGCTTCCTTCTGGGACGACAGCCATGCATACCAATTTAATGCAGTATGCGGCGTATGGTCTGAGAACTGACAGGCTGACCCCCCACCCCATTAACCTCTGCAGCAATGCTGGCAGCAATCATACGTCTATTTCCCAAAGACAACCTCTGGATATGATTCTGAGCATGTGCACTCAACTTCTTTGGTCGACCATGGCGAGGCCTGTTCTGAGTGGAACCTGTCCTGTTAAACCGCTGTATGTTCTTGGCCACCGTGCTGCAGCTGAGTTTCAGGGTCTTGGAAATCTTCTTATAGCTTAGGCCATCTTTATGTAGAGCAATAATTCTTTTTTTTCAGATCCTCAGAGAGTTCTTTGCCATGAGGTGCCATGTTGAACTTCCAGTGACCAGTATGAGACAGTGAGAGCGATAACACCAAATTTTTCTCACACTTGCTCCCCATTCACACCTGAGACCTTGTAACACTAATGAGTGACATGACACTGGGGAGGGAAAATGGCTAATTGGGCCCAATTTGGACATTTTCACTTAGGGGTGTACTCACTTTTGTTGCCAGCGGTTTGGACATTAATGGCTGTGTGTTGAGTTATTTTGAGGGGACAGCAAATTTACACCGTTATACAAGCTGTACTCTCATTCTAGTAAAGTGTCATTTCTTCAGTGTTGTCACATGAACAGATATAATAAAATATTTACAAAAATATGAGGGGTGTACTCACTTTTGTGAGATACTGTATCTCTGGCCATTGAAATTCAAAAAAATGCTCAAACGCTAAAGGCTTCTAGCGCTTTGGCACATTTAGACACGTTTGCATACCTTTACCCGCGTGCCTTTTACACACATTATAGTGCGTTAGAACGTTAAGCGGCAAAGAAAAAAAAAGCTTGAAAGCTTGTAAAAGCTGCATTTTGGAGCTCAAGTGTGCATGATCAAGTGTACCGATAATTTTTTAGTAATCAATTGCACTGCCCTGGCAGGTTGTCATTACACATTATTGCATACTAAACCACTCTAATGCCATGATGCACTGATGTTACCCAAACATGGCAGGCCTTGACCTCATTGCACATGAACAAGGAAATATCCTTCTGGGAGATAAGGGTGCTAGTCAATGTAAGCCTTGCATAAGAGCTGTGACAGGCAGGTAGTGGTACATGGGTACTCAGTGGTGATAGGCAAACCCTGGAAGTTAAGGCCCTAGGCTTCTGCCTATAATGCCCATGAAGTAATTCCTACTCACTGTTAATATAGGAACTGATACCATGGCACTGTTTTGGTAGGATCGTATTACAAAGACTACAAGACCAGCTTGGTTCCTCAACTTTTCTTTCACTATTTTATTATTAATGTGCACTTCATAACAAGTTATAAAAATCATACATTAACTAACACATTTTCAATGTATCCAATGTGTAAAAAATACAGTGTAAAGTCTGATATTTTATAAATGTGCTTTATTTTGCACTCAAGGCTAATGTAAGCATTAGTTAAATTATGTGTTTATCTAATGCATATACTGTATATGTATGTACTCTATCCACAAATGTATGTTTCAGAATTATAATCACCAGGAAGTCTCTTGTGGAATGAGGCTGATCTGTCAAAAATAGGAATCATCCTCTCGTTTAGAGTTATATGGCATTCTTCAGACAGATGCTGCAAGACAACAAAAAGAGAAAAGGATAGTTAATGCATAAGCCTCAGGGTTGTCTCAGTCAGAAAGGCTCACACCAATACATCCATAGTGTAGATTGCCTCTGGCAGCCAACATCACAGCTTGTTCATGTACTTCTCCCAGCAGCATTGGAATAGGACGGGACTCTCCAGCAGCTGGACAGCTCATTCTCTTGACAGAAACTGTTTGTCCCTAAGATACACAGCTGCCTGTGAGCGTATTTGAAATGGAAGAACAACGGGGTGGCATACAAGAATTGCTATAAGCACATTTGGTCTATACCTAAATAAATTCATCACTGTAAACAAGTTCTTATATGAGCTGATGTGTCTTGCTAGGCATGTTCCTACACAATGCATCTGCACAATGGGAGACTTACTTATGACAAAATGCATGTACTTTTATTCAAAATATTAACTTTGCATGGTTGCACACCTCAGTCCAGTTAAAGCTTGCTGGAATTTACTGTATACACAAGGGGAAAAGTTCATTTTCCTAAATAAAAAAACCTGTGCTGAGAGAAATACAAAGCCATTGCCTTTGCTGAACTCCCTCTGTAAATACTGGTTCAGAGGCTGTCATACTCTTCCTGTGGCTGCAATACTTTCAAGTCAGTGACCTGGAACAAGCTTGCAATGACTAAAGACAGAGTTAAATTGGAACTCCGCATCGAAAACAGAAGGTATTAACATGATTTTGCTTCAAGCAGAATTATAAAAACAAGGGATTTAAACTCACCCCAGGGTAGTGGGCAAATACAAAAAAAAGACAAAAAAAATATGGGTGCCCCCCCCCCCCCCCCCCCCAATATATAAGCCTCATCCCATTTGGTCTAGGAGAAACCCTTAAAGCCTGTTTAGGTAGTTAGAACCCCAGCATTATATCTATTTTTTAGGTTTTGGGTACTGAAAGCATTTGCTTGACACTTGCTATCTATGCTTAGAGCAGTTTTTTTGTTAATTTTTTTTAGTAACATGCCGTTGCATCATTTGAAAAATGCAAAAATAGTGTGTACCTAAGCCACCTCACGTTTCACCACTTAGATTCATTGCACCTTTCTATCCCCAAAGAGAAAACGTTAGGCATACACCAATTAGGCCTATTACCCCAAAAATAATTCCTGTTTCTGGCAGCTCTCTCCGTAGACATTGAGAGCACCTAATATATACAGGGAGAAGCAGACTTCGAAGCTCAATATCCAGGTTGCAGCAATTATATCGGATGTTCTCGTGACATTAGTGTTCATTGCACAAGGATCAAATGCTCACTTAAGTGAGTGAAATGTTAATCTAATTCCTAGTCATTTTAAACCTAACCTGACACTTGAGTAAGTGTGAAGGAGCGCCTGGTAATAGAAGATGATTACAGTGCTGTTCCCCTATAACTCGTTGGCTCTACCTGTAACCTTTTCATCTTCAAAAAAGTTCTAAAATAAACAATCAGGTTAGACAATCTTCAGTTACCAGGCGTTCATTCATATTTACTCAATAATCAGTTAGTGGCAGCATGTTTTTGGCAAGAAAAAAAGGTTCTATATTTAGTGTCAATGCGAGCGTAGTGTCATATGTTTAGACATTTTTATATGCGTTTATATAGATTACAGATCATCTTTCCAAATATATTTGTTATCAATTGTTTATCCATTTACTGCCTTACTAGCCCTAAAGAAGGAGGAGGCTGTTCCCCTGAGACACATTGGCTCTACTTGTAACCTTTGCATCTTCAATAACGTTCTAAAGTAACACACCAAGTAAGATGATCATCTGTTTCTGGACACGCCTTCATACTTACTCAAGTTATTCCAGCTGAAAAGGCGTTGTCATCCTATCAGAAAGGTAGCAGCCCTAAGATTTCAACAGAGTCCACTACCACTGCCGATCTTTGGGGTATCAGCTCTCCAGAAGAAACTCCCACCATATTTATTGCATATATATCCACCAATAACTTATTTGTTGGTTTACCAGTCCAGCGTGGTCTTCCACATACACCAAAAACTAGCTGACACTAACACTGCCACTAACTGACACTTTTACCAATGACACTGACACTAACTAGCCCTGCCACTAACTGACACTGACGGTAACTGGCACACTGCCACTAACTGACACTTTTCACTGACACTGACACTGACACTTACATTGACACTACCCTACACCTACACTGACACTAACATTGACACCTAATGTACATTGACATTATCACTTACTAAACTAGATAAAGTCCGGAGCTAGTTCATCTTTATTTAATTATTTTAACATACTTCAGTAGCAGGAAGGAATAGATACAATGTATCTTTTCCAACCCACTAAATGAGTAGTCTGACGTTTCTCCTCTTTACAGAGGAGGAACAACATTCGGGCAAGCTACAAGGTGAAAATTCACTGTGATAGCCAATCACAGTCTATCACAGCGATCATGTGATTGGGATCCAGTTCCCCCTGGATCCTAATGGTTAGTAACAGCTGACAGCTGAGGCTGTCACTTAGGAATACTTACTTGAATTCCATCACGATCCAGTGATGTGCAGAAAAGTCTCAGCTCTCCGGGGACTCTCCCTCCTCATTGGCTGAGAGATTGAGCCAATGAGAATAGAGAGGGGCAGGGACGAGCCAAGGCTCCATGTCTGAATGGGCGCGCAGAGCAGCGGCTTGGGAGTGAGCCTGCTCGGGTGCCCCCACAGCAAGCTGTTTGCTGTAGGGGCACTTGGCAGTAAGGTGGAGCCAGGATCACCAGCGGGAGACCCGAGAACAGAGGATCGGGGCTGCTCTGTGCAAAACCACTGCACAGAGTAGGTAAGTATAACATAGTTGTTAATTTAAAAAAAAAACACTTGACTTTAATATTTAATATATGGAGTTGCATAAATTATGTAGATGCTGTTTTGTGAACAATTAGAGCAAAATGCATTTCTATCAGAATTTTTTACTATTTTATTCTAATAAAAACAAGAAATTAAAAACATATGTAAAGGGATAAGAATAGCGCTAATCCACACACAAAAAATTTTACAATCTGAAATGGTGAATACTACAAATTATAACATGTGTATATATGTGTTTAAACCAATTGTTCAACATTTGTATGTGTACGTGTATATGTGTTAAACCAATTCAATATGCAATATCTATAAAGTGCTGGTGCTTAACCGGTTCCCGACCGGCTCACATACTTTTACTGTGGCACAATGGCACCCCTGCGCGAAACCCTGTACGGGTACAGGGTTCCCTTTAACCCCTTCCCGACCAGCGCACGCCGATGTACGTCGGCAGAATGGCACGGCTGGGCAAATGGACTTACAGGTACGTCCATTTGAATTTCCCGCCGTGCCATTGCGTGCGCACCGCCGGCGGCGCGCGTGCCGGCCCGGGAGCTCCGTGAGTCGGGTCACGCGGACTCGATCGCCGTGGGGATACCCGCGATCGCCTCATGGAGAGGACGAACGGGGAGATGCTGATGTAAACAGCATCTCCCCGTTCTGCCTAGTGACAAGTGTCACTGATCACAGCTCCCTGTAATTGGGAGCGGTGATCAGTGTAATGACACTGCTAACCCATCCCCCTACAGTTAGTAATCACTCCCCTAGGACATACTTAACCCCTCCCCGCCCCCTAGTGGTTAACCCCTTCACTGTCAGTGTCATTTACACAGGAATCAGTGCATTTTTATAGCACTGATTGCTGTATAAATGACAATGGTCCCAAAAATGTGTCAAAAATGTCCGAGATGTCCGCTATAATGTCGCAGTCACAATAAAAATCGCTGATCGCCGCCATTGCTAGTAAAAAAAAAATTATTAATAAAAATGCCATAAAACTGTCCCCTATTTTGTAAATGCTATAACTTTTGTGCAAACCAATCAATAAACGCTTATTGCGATTTTTTTTTACCAAAAATATGTAGAAGAATACGATCGACCTAAACTGAGGAAAAAAAATGTTTTTTTATATATTTTTGGAGGATATTTATTATAGCAAAATGTAAAAAAATAATGCGTTTTTTTCAAAATTGTCGCTCTTATTTTGTTTATAGCGCAAAAAATAAAAATCGCAGAGGCGATCAAATACCACCAAAAGAAAGCTCTATTTGTTTGGAAAAAAGGACGTCAATTTTGTTTGGGAGACATGTCGCATGACCGCGCATTTGTCAGTTAAAGCGACACAGTGCCAAATCGCAAAAAACGCTCTGGTCAGGAAGGGGCTAAAATCTTCCGGGGCTGAAGCGGTTAAGAGCCGCCCGAGGGAGCGCTGCATGGTGGGAAACGCCATGCACATGGCCGGCAGCGATCAACGATCGTGTGCATGAGAGCCAGCAGAGGGATTTGTGTGTGTAAACACACAAATCCCTGTTCTGTAAGGGGGAAGGAGACATATCGCTTGTTCCTACTAAGTAGGAACAATAATATGTCTCCTCCCCCATTCAGTCCCATCCACATACAGTTAGAACACACAGAGGGAACACACATTTAACCCCTTGATCGCCCCCTAGTGTTAACCCCTTCCCTACCAGTGACATTTACACAGTAATCAGTGCATATTTATAGCGCTAATCACTGTATAAATGTCAATGATCTCAAAAATGTGTCAAAAGTGTCCGATCTGTCTGTCGCAATGTCGCAGTACTGCTAAAAATCACAGATCAACGCCATTACTAGTAAAAAAAATAAAGTAATAAAAATTCCATAAAAATGGCAAAAATCTTTCCCATAGTTTGTAGATGCTGTAACTTTTGCGCAAACCAATCAATATACACTTATTGCAATTTTTTTACCAAAAAATATGTATTGGCCTGAACTGATGAAGACATTTTTTTTTATTTTGGGGATATTTATTACAGCAAAAAGTAAATAATATTGTTTTTTTTTTCAAAATTGTCACTCTTTTTTTGTTTATAGCGCAAAAAATGAAGACCGCAGAAGTGATCAAATACCACGAAAAGAAAGCTCTATTTGTGGGAAAAAATGACACAAATTTTGTTTGGGTACAGCATTGCATCACCACGCAATTGTCAGTTAAAGCGACACAGTGCCGTATCGCAAAAAATGGGCTGGTCATTAAGGGGGCAAATCCTTCCAGGGTTGAAATGGTTAAAAAAAATGTATAATACATTAGGGAAGACTACAAAATCTAAAAGATATAATTGTCGAAACTGAGACATGAATAAAACCTTCTGTGATTTAGGGAGAAAAAGGCCTGAGGAATCAAACGATTAATGAGAGGGACAGCCTCAGAAAAATACTGCCCAGTTTCCATCTGCCAGTCATGAAAGGACCCTCTCCCCACTGTATGGCATTTGTAAAAAAAATTTTAAAAAGTCCCCCATAGCAGTACACAGCTTCCCATGCCTTTCTGTTGGCAGTAGTTTGCCATTTCGCCCAAAAAATGGCCAGAACGTACTAACAGGATTTACCCCTAAAGGCATCAAAGAGATTTCCACTAAGTTTGGATTTACAGAATTTCAAACAGGATTTGCTGAACCCTTGGCAAATCAAATGCAGAAAGATAAGCTCATTTCTACCCACCAAGTCAATGCTTAGCTGTATTGAAGCCATATCATTCGAATGGCAGCCTGGCTTAAGACATTTTCAAAAGGAGAGTTAAGTAAAACATTTCTAATTACAAGTGTCTAATTTTTTAGTGAGGGAAAGTAAAAAATATCTTCAGCAGGAGTGATCTCCACTGACATGTTCTTGCTCAGACACCTGTTAGGAAAATTATCTGTGTCACAAAAGCACACACAGAGCTTATTGCCTTTACAAAAGCCTCCACAACCCTTGCCTTAGAAGTTCACTTAAGTTCATATGATCATTTATTCTATTGAGAGTCTGGTAAATGTATCCAAGGTCAGCAAGACCTCAGAAACACAAGGATCTCGCTCTGCTCTGCAGGTTTGCACTGGTTTGCAGACTGATCAGTCATTCTTTGATATATTAATATCTGCAGAGAGGATGGCAGAATCACACAGATAAGCAATATTATAAGAATGTGTTACAGTTCTTGTTGGATGCTAATATAGGCAAATGTATGCTTTTGTATTAGGCGGTTCAAAAACCTTCTGAAATGAAGATATTATATCCCATTTTTTAAACCTTATTTTTGTTTGGTTTAAAGGTAGCTTTTCCTGGATAACACAGGAGCTGTCACTGCTAACTTCTCCTTGTGCAAAGGCTAATTGCCTAGCTGTCATGATTGCCCTATTTTGCTTCAAATCTTTGAATCTCTAATTCAGAACAAGTACGCAAGTAATGCCGCGTACACACGACCGTTTTTTCCGTCAAAATAAATAAACTCTGACACTTTTTTTGATGGAGTTCCGCTAAAACGGACTTGTGTACACACGATCACACCAAAGTCCGATTGTTTAGAACGCAGTGAGGTACAACACATACGACGGCACAAGAAAAAGGAAGTTAAATAGCCAGTAGTCAATAGCTGCCCTTGCGTCATTTTTGGTCCGTCGGAATAGCATACAAACGATTTTCCTGGTAGGAATTGATTCCGTTGGAAAGATTTAAAACATGTTCTATTTCTAGGTCCGTCAGAATTTTCGAAAGAGAAAGTCCGATGTAGCCCACACAGAATATACGATGAAATGATTCTGTCAGGACCTTTTCTGCCAGAAAGTCTGGTCGTGTGGACGTGGCATAAGGATTTTTGACCTTCCCCTGATTTCCCCAGTAATGCGCATGTGCATGCGTGTTTCAAGTCAGAAAAGCCAGATGGTTCCCCATTGGGAAGATGAAGTTTACTTAAAGTGGAACTTTACTCATAGCAATTGATACAAAATAATGTTCTTTAGCAAGGTACATACATTCCACATTAATAATTGTGCAACCAAAATTAGTGTGTGCTGTAAATTGCCTCCAGCATTTTTTTCTGTTTCTGGTGCACATGTGATCAGTTTTGATGCCAGCCATTTGATGGTTTGACAGTTTCGGTGATAACACAAGCAAATGTGTCAGTTAGCAATTCCAGCATTCAAGGAATTTAACAGTTTTTTTTAAAACTGTTTAATCAATGGGTTTAGTTCTGTTTAATCTTTAGGCTGTCAGAGCAGAGCAGGATGAAACCGTATATTACTGGATTTCAAACAGTATACTTACTTATTTTTAATGTTTTACATAGCTATATGCAAATCCAATATTTAGTTCTATATATCTGCAACTCACATACTTCCTTCTAAAGACATATAAGACCAAATAAGAGGCGCTCTATACATACACAGTGTAAAGGTGTCTCTAACACAATATTAATGTGAACCCCTTAACGTGCTGTGTGCACCAAAATGTGATCTGATATCACAACAAACCAAATAAACCATCTGACATGAATCAAAATAAATATAAGTAACACACAAGAAAAAAGTGTAGCCACTTCACTCCATGCTATGTGTAAATGATTCCATAATATAACATATAAGTCCATATATCGTGAAGCAAAAATCAGTCCAGAATTCTGTGACACAGATGTAAATGAAAAAGGTGATCCAAACAAGTAATTTTAAATCTTGAGTGACTTCCATGTGTCTTCCACCTCACCACTGTGATACGTGAATCCACTCCCTCAAGAAATACACTCACCGATTCCAATTGCCAGCACTTTCATGCAAGGCAATAATCGCTTGTTTACCACACTCCAGGGTAATTAGATCATTCGATGTCCCACAGTGAATGTTTCGTCATATGTTGACTTAATCATGGAATCCCATGATTAAGTCAACATATGACGAAACATGTCGGGGGCGTGGCAGTGATGTGTAACGTGTGACGTATAATGCTGGAAGCCGCACCGCAGGTGATTCGATTACACGGAGGGACGGAGGCCCATCTAGGAAGGGGTAAGATTGGAAGTTCAGCGCCAGCACACCTCGGGTCCGCCGTGACCGCTAGTTATATTTGGTTATCCACTGAGTTTGGAGTTGATGTGAACTGCACTTTATTTCCGCTGTTTTAATCTTTTAAAATGTGAGTGAATTTTCACTGGATTGTAGTGGTTTTAATAAATTTGTTAAACTGGTTTACACTATAGGAGCACTTAATTTCTTTCATGTGGACCAAAATAAAAACATTCACTGTCGGACATCGAATGATCTAATTACCCTGGAGTGTGGTAAACAAGCGATTATTGCCTTGCATGAAAGTGCTGGCAATTGGAATCGGTGAGTGTATTCCTTGAGGGAGTGGATTCACGTATCACAGTGGTGAGGTGGAAGACACACGGAAGTCACTCAAGATTTAAAATTACTTGTTTGGATCACCTTTTTCATTTACATCTGTGTCACAGAATTCTGGACTGATTTTTGCTTCACAATATATGGACTTATATGTTATATTATGGAATCATTTACACATAGCACGGAGTGAAGTGGCTACACTTTTTTCTTGTGTGTTACTTATATTTATTTTGATTCATGTCAGATGGTTTATTTGGTTTGTTGTGATATCAGATCACATTTTGGTGCACACAGCACGTTAAGGGGTTCACATTAATATTGTGTTAGAGACACCTTTGCACTGTGTATGTATAGAGTGCCTCTTATTTGGTCTTATATGTCTTTAGGAGGAAGTATGTGAGTTGCAGATATATAGAACTAAATATTGGATTTGCATATTTATTTTAAAGGGGCAGCTCAGCACTTATTGGTTCAATTATATATTTTTCACATTATATATAGATTTTTGTTTAGCAGCATTTGAGGGCGCAGTGGAGGTATTGTTTGATTGAAGGGCAGTTTACCATTCAGGATACCTATATATATTTACATAGCTATACCTGCAACAAGGTGCTTTGGGGTGGTGGGGGCAAATTCTAATCATTCGGAAAAGTTGGAATTCATTCGAAAATGAATAAATGAAATGAATTTTAATTAAAATGAAACGAAATGTAATGAAAACAAAACAAAACAAAATTTTGAAACCAAACGTAACTAATTCCATAATGAAACAAAATTTGTAACATAATGAATCTATCCGAAATGAAACAAAAATTCTTTTTCCATTCTGCACATGAATAGCGGCTGCCCTGCTGGAAGGAGGCTGGCCACGAGCATGATTCAGAGAATATTCTGTATTTTCTAAATGAATGCAAAGGGTTCTCTGATTGGATTTTTGTAATCTTGCAAAAGCAGATCCTTGTGGTCTTGAACAGTTAATGTGGAGTAGGACATCTAAGTTTGAGTTTGAATTTGATAAAAAGGAAGGGACGTACCTCCCTGTACTAAAAGTACTGGCCAGCAGTGATTGTTTCTATAACTAGCAAATTTTAATTAAAACTTGCAGTGCTGGTGGGGAGTGACAGTCAATTGCTTCAAAAATGATGCTTTATACTTGATTTTCAAATGAAAATATAATAGTTTTATGTCAATTAAAATTTTTGGAAAAGTATATTGATTTCTAAGCTGTATTATAGTATTAAATATTTGCATACAATCCTTATTTTACATAAAAACATGTAAAACAGGTGTCGTCCTCAAGAGTAAAAAAGCCAAAGTGTTGCATGCTTACTTATACAGTATTTACAGTGCAGCTAACTTGTTTTATCTGCTTTGTATTTTCTTGTTTTACTCCCTGTTTCCATTCATGTTGTAAAGCGCTGCACAAACTGTTGGCGCTATATAAATCCTGTATAATAATTAGTAATATTGAATTCCCTGATACTGGCAGTCTGCAAGCCAGGGGGTTAACGGCTCAGCAATGTCTTCTGTGCTTTTCTCTCCCCTTGCACTTTCTTCCCTCTCCCAACCTTTTGGCTCTATGCAGCAGCTCAGCTTTCTCCCTCCTTTCCCTCCCATGTTCCTCCCCTTCCTGGCATTTTGGCTTTATAAGCCCATCACTTTCCTTCACTGTCCATGGCTTTGAAAAAAGAGGGCAAAGTCCCTGAAAACACGTAATGCACATTCTGTCTCCTGACATCCAGCAGTCATTTTGACAGCTGTCATCCTCATGTGCAGCCTAGAACCCTGCTGCTCGGTCTCAGTCTCTGTTTGCTCAACGATGCCTACAGCCTCACACTGATTACAGCAGCTTGGTCTCAGGTGTTCCCTATCCATGCTGTCTCATGCTAACTTCAATGCAAGTGTGCTGCTTATTTTAATAAAATGTTTTTTATTTGATACTGACCTCAGCGCCCTGCTGTTCGTTTTCTTCTACATTGAGGTGATCCTACCCAGATCTTTTGCGGGAGCTGCAGAGGTTCCAGCCTCGGTCCCTTCTCCTGTCCATCCATCCATCTATTCCTCTACCCTGTTAATGGTCTACAGATACAGATGAAAGTTCTAATGGACAAAAGGGACTTTACAATTCTCCTAGGAGTGTCGTATGTACTTTGTACTTGTACTTGCTGCTTCTCCTTCCATTGTTACCAGCTGAGGGAGGGACAAGACCTGTAAATGCTGTCTGCAGTAGAGAAAAATAAGGTCACTGTTCCAGGGCTGTGTAAATTTTTGACATGGATGGACAGAAATACACATCTTTTGACAAGGTATTTCATATGTGTAATTAGCTATTCAGCTTAAAATATTAATTTGATGTTGCATTTAACCCGATCACAAATACATTTAAAAAGTGTAACTTGAAAATAATTAAAGTGGTTTTAAACCCCAAATTAAAAAATTATTATATTGCAGCTTACTAATCATTAGATGTGGTGGCTGCATTTGTTTTCTTTCTTTGGCTTTTCTGATCTGATCGGTAAAACACACCTCATCTATTAGTGGGACACAACTCTGGAGGATAGGGATGAGCTTTGTGTTCGAATCGAACGCCTGTTTGACTCAAACATCGTGTGTTCAGTCGTTCACCGAATTACGTATGATATGGGCTGTTCGTGCCAAATTCGAGTGGCGTGTCACGGCCCATAATTCACTGTGGCATCACAGTGCATTGCTGGCTGATGATTGGCCAAGCATGCACTATTACCCGTATGCTTGGCCAGTCATAGCGCCGTCTGTACAGAGAGCCATTATTGGCCAAAGCCAGGGTGGCTTTGGCCAATTATGGCTCAGGGGGCTTATTACATGCCCCACACTATATAAGGCCGCCTGCACGGCTGCCCTGTGTAGTGTGTTCCGGTGTTGAGAGAGAGATATATAGACAGAGAGACAATGTCATTTGATTTAAGTTAGATAGAGTAGGCAGGCGAGTCAGTTAACTGCACTTACAGTGTTTTGTGTGTGTGTGTGTGTGTATATATATATATATATATATATATATATATTTATATTTTATATATATATATATACATATACACTGTATTCAGTTTAGCTAGATCAGTTCCTGTTATTCTCTTCCTACTAACGACAGGCAGGCAGGTGTTTTTACAGTATTTACAACTACCTGAAGAAAATTGCTGGTGTTCTTCTGATCCTATTAGTCCTATTAGCTACAGTATTTACAGTTAGTGTAGTGCGTCCTCTGCACAGTGTGCACCTAAAGCTACCTGAAGAAAATTAGTGGTCTTTTTCTGATCCTATTAGTACAGTACCGCAGGCAGCTGCAGTATTTACAAGCTAGTGTAGTGCGTTCTCTGCACAGTGTGCACTTAAAGCTACCTGAAGAAAATTAGTGGTGTTCTTCTGATCCTATTAGTACAGTACCGCAGGCAGCTATAGTATTTACAAGTTAGTGTAGTGCGTCCTCTGCACAGTGTGCACCTAAAGCTACCTGAAGAAAATTAGTGGTGTTCTTCTGATCCTATTAGTACAGTACCACAGGCAGCTGCAGTATTTACAAGTTAGTGTAGTGCATCCCTTGCACAGTGTGCACCTAAAGCTACCTGAAGAAAATTAGTGGTGTTCTTCTGATCCTATTAATACCACAGGTAGGCAGCTACAGTATTTACAGTTAGTGTACTGCATCCTCTGCACAGTATGTACCTAAAGCTACCTGAATAAAATTGGTGGTATTCTTCTGATCCTATTAATACCACAGGCAGGCAGTTACAGTATTTACAGTTAGTGTAGTGCGTCCTCTGCACAGTGTGCACCTAAAGCTACCTGGAGACAATTGCTGTTGCTCTGCTCCTTTAATACCACAGGTAGGCAGCTACAGTATTTAAAGTTAGTGTACTGTGTCCTCTGCACAGTGTGCACCTAAAGCTACCTGAAGAAAATTAGTGGTGTTCTTCTGATCCTATTAAAACCACAGACAGGCAGCTACAGTATTTACAGTTAGTGTAGTGCGTCCTCTGCACAGTGTGCACCTAAAGCTACCTGGAGACAATTGCTGATGTTCTGCTCCTATTAATACCACAGGCATGCAGCTACAGTATTTACAGTTAGTGTACTGTGTCCTCTGCACAGTGTGCACCTAAAGCTACCTGAAGTAAATTAGTGGTGTTCTTCTGATCCTATTAATACCACAGGCAGGCAACTTCAGTATTTACAGTTAGTGTACAGTGTCCTCTGCACAGTGTGCACCTAAAGCTACCTGAAAAAAAATTAGTGGTGTTCTTCTGATCCTATTAGTACAGTACCACAGGCAGCTGCAGTATTTACAAGCTAGTGTAGAGCGTTCACTGCACAGTGTGCACCTAAAGCTACCTGAAGAAAATTAGTGGTGTTCTTCTGATCCTATTAGTACAGTACCGCAGGCAGCTGTAGTATTTACAGTTAGTGTAGGGCGTCCTCTGCACAGTGTGCACCTAAAGCTACCTGAAGAAAATTAGTGGTGTTCTTCTGATCCTATTAGTACAGTACCACAGGCAGCTGCAGTATTTACAAGTTAGTGTAGTGCGTCCCTTGCACAGTGTGCACCTAAAGCTACCTGAAGAAAATTAGTGGTGTTCTTCTGATCCTATTAATACCACAGGCAGGCAGCTACAGTATTTACAGTTAGTGTACTGCATCCTCTGCACAGTGTGTACCTAAAGCTACCTGAATAAAATTGGTGGTGTTCTTCTGATCCTATTAATAGCACAGGCAGGCAGCTACAGTATTTACAGTTAGTGTAGTGCGTCCTCTGCACAGTGTGCACCTAAAGCTACCTGGAGACAATTGCTGTTGTTCTGCTCCTATTAATACCACAGGTAGGCAGCTACAGTATTTAAGGTTAGTGTACTGTGTCCTCTGCACAGTGTGCACCTAAAGCTACCTGAAGAAAATTGGTGGTGTTCTTCTGATCCTATTAAAACCACAGGCAGGCAGCTACAGTATTTACAGTTAGTGTAGTGCGTCCTCTGCACAGTGTGCACCTAAAGCTACCTGGAGACAATTGCTGTTGTTCTGCTCCTATTAATACCACAGGCAGGCAGCTACAGTATTTACAGTTAGTGTACAGTGTCCTCTGCACAGTGTGCACCTAAAGCTACCTGAATAAAAATGGTGGTGTTCTTCTGATCCTATATTAATACCACAGGCAGACAGCTACAGTATTTACAGTTAGTGTACTGTGTCCTCTGCACAGTGTGCACCTAAAGCTACCTGAAGAAAATTGGTGGTGTTCTTCTGATCCTATATTAATACCACAGGCAGGCAGCTACAGTATTTATAGTTAGTGCACTGTGTCCTCTGCACAGTGTGCACCTAAAGCTACCTGAAGAAAATTGGTGGTGTTCTTCTGATCCTATATTAATACCACGGGCAGGCAGCTACAGTATTTACAGTTAGTGTACTGCGTCCTCTGCACAGTGTGCACCTAAAGCTACCTGAAGAAAATTGGTGGTGTTCTTCTGATCCTATATTAATACCACAGGCAGGCAGCTACAGTATTTACAGTTAGTGTACTATATCCTCTTCACAGTGTGCACCTAAAGCTACCTGAAGAAAATTGGTGGTGTTCTTCTGATCCTATATTAATACCACGGGCAGGTAGCTACAGTATTTACAGTTAGTGTACTGCGTCCTCTGCACAATGTGCACCTAAAGCTACCTGAATAAAATTGGTGGTGTTCTTCTGATCCTATATTAATACCACAGGCAGGCAGCTACAGTATTTACAGTTAGTGTAGTGCATCCTCTGGACAGTGTGCACCTAAAGCTACCTGGAGACAATTGCTGTTGTTCTGCTCCTATTAATACCACAGGCAGGCAGCTACAGTATTTACAGTTAGTGTACTGTGTCCTCTGCACAGTGTGCACCTAAAGCTACCTGAAGACAATTGCTGGTGTTCTCATACTAATAATACTACAGGCAGGCAGTTGATTTTGCTAGCTGCAGTATCAGTATATATATACACATCCCAGCTTTGTGCAGCTACATCTCACTGCAGGCCAATAGTATGTCTGGAAGGCCAACAAGGAGAGGAAGTCAGTCACAAGCCAATAAAAGAGGGCAAGCAGGCTCTGTGTCTAGAGGCAACTGTGCTGGTCGTGGAGACGGTGCATCCTCATCAGCACGTGGCCATGGGACACGCTTGTCCTTGTTGAAAGCTGGCCATGTTGAGCCGCAACATGCAGAAGACTTGGTAGAGTGGATGACCAAGCCGTCCTCATCCTCCTCATCCTCTCTCACCCAGGCTCAGGGTACTTTGTCTGGCAAAGCAGCTGCCAAAACGGCCTCTTCCCTCAGCTCAATGGCATCAGTCACTCCTTCCCTAGCCCCACCATGTCCTCCTGAGGCGTCCCCCGAACTGTTTGACCACAGTGTTGGCTACATGCTCCAGGAGAATGCCCAGCATTTATGGTACCGATTATGGTACCCAGCTAGAGGAAGGCAGTAACGTGAGCCCAGAGAGAGGGGGTCCCCAAGAAGGACAGCAATCTGCCTGTCATGTTCCCCCAGCTGCAGCATACTGCCAGCTTTGCTCCAGTGATGAGGAGGGAGGGGATGATGAGGTCACTGACTCCATGTGGGTGCCTGATAGGAGAGAGGAGGAGGAGGAGACACATCACCAACGAGGCAGGATGCCCTCCAGGAGCCAGCTTAAGGGCAGCACACCAACTGCATCACACCGTAGAGCTCCGCATGTGCAGGGCGCTGCTGTCTCTGCGCGATATTCCAAAATTTCTTTGGTGTGGGCCTTTTTTGAGATGAGTGCATCAGATCCCACCGCTGCTATTTGCAACATATGTCTCAAACGTATCTCGCGTGGCCAAAACACCTCCCGCTTGGGCACCAGATGCTTGACCAAACATATGTTGACCTGCCATGCAGTTCATTGGCAAGCGTACCTAAAAGACCCACACCAAAGAACAAAGAGGACCTCTCCTTGCTCCTCATCATCTGGGATCTCCAACCCCACTATACCTTCAGTCCTCTCTGAGACCTGCACTGAGAGGAATGAAGGTGTAGAATTAGGTGTGTCACAGCCAAGTACATGGGGGCAATCGGCTATCGGTACACCGACGTCAGATTGTACCAGGCAAATTTCCCTGCCCCAGCTGCTGCACCGCCGAAAGAAGTTCGCTCCCAGCCATCCACATGCCCAGCGGTTGAATGCTAGCTTGGTTAAATTGCTAGCACTTCAACTGCTGCCTTTTCAGTTGGTAGACTCTGCCCCCTTCCATGAGTTTGTGGAATGTGCGGTTCCTCAGTGGCAGGTTCCCAAATGCCACTTTTTCTCACGGAAGGCGATTCTGGCTCTCTACCGGCATGTGGAAGGCAATGTCTTGACCTCACTGGCCAGGGCAGTCAACGGTAAGGTGCATATTACCGCTGACTCATGGTCCAGCAGGCATGGACAGGGACATTACCTATCTTTCACCACACACTGGGTGACTCTTCTGGCAGCTGGGAAGGATGCAGGACAGGGTGCAGTAGTGTTGGAGGTTGTTCCGCACCACGTCTCCAAAATACTACTAGTGGTGATTCTGCCACACCTCTCTCCTCCACCCCCTCCTCTTCTTCTTCCTCCATGGCCTCTTCCTGTGCTGATTTGTCTTCAGAACCAGCGGTGCTCCGTAGGCGTTCAAGGCGCTATGCAAGCATGCAGGCCAAAAGATGCCATGTGGTGCTTGAGCTGGTGTGCTTGGGGGACAGGAGCCACACTGGGGCAGATATTCTGTCAGCTCTGCAGGGGCAGGTTCAGAGGTGGTTGACGTCACGCCAGCTTAAGGCAGGTATGGTGTTTTGCGACAATGGCACCAACCTCCTCTCCGCCCTCCGACAGGGACAACTGACCCATGTGCCCTGTTTGGCTCACGTCCTTAACTTGGTGGTGCAGTGGTTCTTGGGCAGGTACCCGGGCTTACAGGATGTCCTGAGGCAGGCCAGGGAAGTCTGTGTGCATTTCCGCAGGTCATATAATGCCAGTTCTCGGCTGGCAGACCTCCAAAAGAATTTAACCTGCCCAAGAACCGCCTAATCTGTGACATGCCCACCAGGTGGAACTCAACGTTGGCCATGCTGCAGCGGCTGCACACACAGCAGAGGGCCATCAATGAGTACCTGTGCGACTATGGCACCAGGACAGGGTCAGGGGAGCTTGGTTTTTTTCCCCATGCCAGTGGGCCATGATCAGGGATGCATGCTCTGTCCTGTCACCATTTGAGGAGGCCACGAGGATGGTGAGCAGTGACAGTGCATGCATCAGTGACACTGTCTCCCTTGTCCACCTGTTGGAGCACACGCTGCGTGGAATAATGGACAGGGCACTTGAGGCAGAACAGAGGCAGGAAGAGGAGGACTTCCTTAGCTCTCAAGGCCCCCTTTATACAGACAGTGTTCCTGCGTACCCGCCGATCACACAGGAAGAGGACGAGGAGGAAGAGGAGGAAGAGGAGGATTGTGTCATATGGAGGTGGTGCCTGGCACTCAGCATCAGCAGCAGTCTTTAAGGGATCATTTACAGTCCCAAGAAACCCATGGACTTGTACGTGGCTGGGAGGAGGTGGCTGCAGATCATGTCGTCCTTAGTGACCCAGAGGACTCCGGAGCGAATGCCTCAGCAAACCTACGCTGCATGGCCTCCCTGATCCTGCAAAGTCTGCAGAAAGATCCTCGTATTCGTGGTATCAAGGAGAGGGATCAATACTGGCTGGCAACCCTCCTTGATCCACGTTACGTGGGTAAGGTTGTGGACCTTATCTTGCTGTCACAGAGGGAGCAGAGGATGAAACATCTTCGGGAGGACTAGCAGAAAGGTCTGTGCAACGCGTTCCCAGAGACTGGGATGTTACAAACTCCTGTTCCTCGACAACGTGTTGCTGAGGCTTCGGCCAGTCAAAGAAGGAGCAGTGGAGAAGGTGGTCTTCTGACCGATGCGTTCAGACAATTTTTTAGTCAGCAGCCCCAAGGTATGATCGGTTCCAGCAACCATCGCCAGTGTCTGTTTTACATGGTGCAGGAATACCTAGGGGTAAGATCTGACTTGGACACCTTTACCACCGAAAATCCTCTGGGTTACTGGGTCTTGAGGATGGATCACTGGCCAGAGCTTGCACAGTATGCAATTGAGTTACTGGCCTGTCCTGCATCCAGCGTTCTTTCAGAACATTCAGTGCTGCTGGAGGTTTTGTAACCGATCACAGGCTGCGCCTGTCCACCGACTCGGTCGATCGAATGACCTTCATAAAAATGAATCAGTCTTGGATCACCACCAGCTACCAAGCACCTGATGCTGATGTAACCAAATAATTTTTTTTTGAAATGTCAGATACCTTCAAGACTGCCTATGCTGATGCTAAGTGACTATCCTGTTATGCTGAGTGACTATCCTCTTCCTCCGCAATGATCATGCTGATAGCTTGTAAGAATATTTTTGGTTCTGGGTGCAAGGCCCAATTTTTCAGCCCCTGTTTAACAGGGGCATGTAATTACAATTTTTGATGCAATATTTGCAAGGAGGGTTCGTTGCTACACTCAACTAGAGTATTTGTGAGGGGTTGAAGTGTTGTAGCACCAGCACCAGTGCCTAAGGCCCTATTTTTCAGCCCCTGTTTAACAGGGGCGTGTAATTACAATTTTTGATGCAATATTTTGTAGGAGGGCTCATTCCTGCGCTCCAACTAGAGTATCTGTGAGGGGTTGCAATGTTGTGGCACCAGTGCCTAAGGACCAATTTTTCTGCCCCTGTTCAACCGGGACATGTAATTACATTTCTTGATCTAATATTTCACAGCAGGGCCCGTTCAAGCTCCCACCAAGAGTAACTGTGAGGACTTATGGTTGTGGCAACACCACCACCAAAGGCGCAATTTTTCTGCCCCTGTTCAACAAGTGCATGTAAATACAATTCTTGATCTAATATTTCACAGTAGGGCCCGTTTCTGCGCCCACCAAGAGTAACTGTGAGGACTTACAGAGTTGTGGCACAAGCACCACCACCACCAAAGGCCCAATTTTTCTGACCCTGTTCAACAGGGGCATGTAATTACAATTCTTGATCTAATATTTCACAGCAGAGCCCGTTCCTGCGCCCACCAAGAGTAACTGTGAAGGCTTACAATGTTGTGGCAACACCAACACCTAAGGCCCCAATTTCTGCAAAGTATATAGGACATCCAACTTACAAACAACTCCTAATTGCAAACGGAAGGAGACAACAGGAAGTGAGATAAAATCTACCCCTAGGAAGGGAAATTCTCTCCTGTAAGAGTCAATATGGGGAAAACGTGTCTCCTCTCCACTGATGCGTTATCACCAATCCTTGTTTCACTAAAAACCCCAAATTGTCAAAAAACCTTTGTCAATGGAACAGAAAGTGAGGTAAAATCTTCTGAAGAGGTGCACAGACAGCAAAACAAATGTCACAGGGGTGATAACCCTTCCCTATGTTTTGCAAAAAGCTTAAAAATAGATTTTTTGGCTGGAGCTACACTTTAAAAATGTACCAGTTCAAAATTACAGACAGATTCTACTTAACAACAAACCTACAGTCCCTGTCTTATTTGCACCGCCTGTATACTGCTATTCAGAGGGCCTGGGGCCCCACGCCTTTCCTTTTTTTAATTTGGGTGCGGGGTTCCCCTTAATACCCATACAAGACCCAAAGGGCCTGGTAATGGACTGGGGGGGGGCTACCCATGCCCTTTGTCTCACTGATTTTCATCCATATTACCGGGAGCGGACATTACATTAAAGCCGTAAGCAGTTTTAAATGGCTTTTATTCCTTTAAAAATGTCATTTTGTGCAGGGACTGTTCTAAGCACGGGAAACACGCGCCACTTTACAGGCATACTATAGACACCCCCCAGGTATGATATTTAAAGGAAGATTTCACTTTTTTTTTCACTTTAAGCATCATTAAAATCACTGCTCCCGAAAAAAACGGCCATTTTTAAAACTTTTTTTTGAATTGATACAGGTCCCCTGGGGCAGGACCCGGGTGCCCAAACCCTGTTTAGGACAATGCCATGCAAATTAGCCTTTAAAATTAGCACTTTTGATTTCGAACGTTCAAGTCCCATAGACTTCAATGGGGTTCTAATGTTCGTGCGAATTTTCGGTCCGTTTGCAGGTTTTGGTGCGAATCGAACCGGGGGGTGTTCGGGTCATCCCTACTGGAGGAATGAGAACAGGAGGCACAGCAGCATTGACAGTCTGGAGGGTAGTGTTAAATATATTGGCAGATTTAAGCTGGTTTCAAACAGGCGATCTGATCATGTCCACCTCTTTTTTTCAGGCGGACCTGATCAGATCAGCCATTGTTTTCTATGAAGCGGCAGATGTCAGCGGACATGTTTCCGTTGACACCTGCAGGTATCCGATCCTGTCTGGCAAAAGAAGACAGATGGCAGATCCATTCACCATCTGTTCGGTGGATCGGATCGGATCGGATGATAGTCTGATGGAAATGGATAGGCGGTCCATTTCTATCCGACCGCCCCATAAAGAACAGCAGGGCTATGTCCTATGCAGCGTGAACTTGGACCTGTCATCTGCCTGCTCACTGGGGATGGGATCGGTAGAGAGACCCCCCACCGAGCAGGTGGATGCGCATTACGGAGTCTGCCCCGTGTAAAGGAGGCCTTATTAGATACATTAACAAACTGAAGCCAAACTCCAGTTCACACTTTATAATCAGTTACAGCAAACAGTTGTTTTCACTTTGGGATAAAGAGGTTTTGCAAGAATAAATTGAAGCTGATCATTTTACTGCCACTACCACTGCCAGTGTTAAGTGGTTTGTCTCATTCATGCAAACTGATACATTCTGATGGAAAGCGTGTGCTTCTTTGAAAAACAACAGACTTGCTGGCTGGATCATCAGATGAAAACAGAAGCAAGCATAAAAGGAAAACTAATACAACCATCCCATCTAAGAACAATAATAAAAAAAGAAATGGTTAGGATTTTTTTAACAGTTACAGTGCACAGGTGCCTTTTAATGCTCTTTTGCAGTTGTGACAGGAACCCTTTACATTTCTGCACCACAGAGGGCTTTGTATATTGTTCTGTACTTTGAACATAAATAGTGTTTCCTCCTAGCTTTAGTCCCTTTACTGGACACTTTAATGGACTCGGGAGCGCGCCCGCAAGGCAACCCCCCCCGGGAGAGCGTTTCTCCTAAGGGGTTATCTGATGTGGGGAGGAGCCGAGAGGGCCGCCGAGGGACCCCAGAAGACGGTGTTCGGGGCCACTTTGTGCAAAACAAGCTGCACAGTGGAGGTAAGTATGATATGTTTGTTTTTGTTTTTTGGGGTTTTTTTTAAAGCTTTACAATCACTTTAAGAAAAATCCCAGTACAGAGTACAAGGAGAGATTGATGCAGACAGCTTTTCCCAATCCATCCTGTCACTGACTACCCTAACATGACCTCCGCAGTGACAAGTATAGCTGGCATTATACACAGCTTGAGCCGCTAGATGAGAATTTCTTGCAACACAAGTGTAATCCTACAGGCTCAGTGGATATAATTCAGGCGAGCATTTCCTCAATCAGTGACCTTATTAGCAGGATGATCCACTAGTATTTTGTGAGATTAATTTAATGCTTACTAAAAATACCATTAGACCTTTGATAGGATGATGGGTATAAGGAAATGATCAGATGTAAGATTTTAGAAGGCTTGACCCAGTAGCACAGCTTGGAATAAATCCTAATAGTAAAGAGACGTTTAAAAAAAAATGAATATCATGTGGCTATATACTTTGACACTGATCCATTTGTCATAGCAGTGTTACTGCAGATCTCAAACTCATTGTATTGCATGGTCAGGTATTTTATTTTTAGACATATTTTCATTTACTACATAGTCATTATTTTTCGCAGTATAGGGTAGTATTGCAAGCTATCACACAGAATATAATTATGACACGCTTAATAAGATGCACATATCAGCCACATACCTGTCAGATACTGCAATCTCAATATGGAGCAAGAAACTAGAGTACCAGCCGGATCAGGGACTCGTGCCTTCTGGCAATATAATAATAACAACCTTTCCGGTCCTCAGATAGATGATCAGTCAAGCAAAGTTCATCCACAGCAAGACAATGAAAATATCCATACTTATTCCTGCTATAGTCTGTTTCTTTTATTGTTTAAATGCACCCAAAAAATAGCTATTGTTTACTTGTATATTACACACTTTCTCAAGGTTTTGAGTGCCCCAAAAATATATTACATTTGCATAAGGTAACTGTTGTTTTAGAATGTTTTGTTTTTTTTACGTGCTGTGGACTAAACTACATAGGAAACATAACTGTGCTGATTGTGGATCTTTTCATCTTCTTGCTATGATTGAGCATTAAGCTTCTGGATTGAATGTTTATATACAACCAATAAAGAATATGTAGCTATATATGTATGTTTTATGTAAAGCATTTATTTTCTAGTTATAGATGAGCATATGATTCTAATAGATGTGGCATTGAATGTTTGTATACAGTCATTAAAGGTCATTCAGCTATATATGTGTTTGTGTTTTGTAAAGAATTGATGTGGAAGTAGAACTAAAGGCAAAACTTGTTTTTCATTTTGGATAGGGACCTCTGTCAGGTTTTTTGTCACTTGTGTCTTATTGTGGAGATTTCTCTTCATTTCCTTTCCCATTGCCAGGACAGGAAGTAAGAGGAAATCCCACCAAAGTGAGGGAATCACTGGTTGTCAGCAGGGTAATCAGAACTAGTGTTCCAATTGGATGATTTCCCCTCTTAGACAATAGTCCGGTAACTGGCCACACACATAAAGACAGCATAATGGCTTTAAACCATGGCGGACATGGCCGCAACAAGAAAGGGAGAAAAAAGAAAGGAAAACGAGGAGAGGAGGAAAAAGACATAAAAGAACCCAATGGAAATCGTTATCAGTTACGAGGCCGGAAACAACAGAAAAGTTAAATGTTGTTAATTTGTCAGCATGTCCACTATCCAATACTGAAGTCTCACTTTTATCTAGAGGCTTAAATTTTCGTCTCTCAAATCACTTTGACCTATTTTTCACCATCCTCGATGTTAACAGACTGGCACGCACCTTGACGCTACAGAAACATTATTTCACTGATCGTGAGGATAGTCAACCATCTCTGTCTCCAGATCCACTGCTAGCTGGTGAGTCAACACTTTCTCCAAAACTTTTTATTGATGTATGTGCATTGACAGATCTCTCTGATCTTGCAGCTGAATCATATCTTAATGTAGCTGATGATAATACCAATTATAATCCAGTGTCTTTTAAAACAAGATCAGACTTTTATTCAATAAGTTCTAGAGGGAAAGACATGTACTTATATCAGAGACTAGTGGAGAGAGATCTGTCTCATTTAGCAAGGAATATGTCCGATAACACAATTGAAAATCTTTCCGCTGGTGAGAAATTATCTCTTGATAATCTGCATAGAGACTCTTCCATAGTTATAAAAAATGCAGACAAAAGGTGGAGCAGTGGTAGTACTGGATTCCTCCTCATACAGAGAAGAAGCTTTGCGACAGTTGTCAGACCAAGTAACCCATCATAAACTCAGGGGGACCCCACTGATTCTTTTAAAGGGGAGCTCTCGTCTCTTTTGGATAGAGCTGTTTCCACAGGTATATTCACATCCAAAGACAAAGAAATGCTTATTCCTGCTTTTCCCGTGATGCCCATCTTTTACCATCTTCCCAAACTACATAAAGGGCTCACACCCCTAACAGGAAGACCTATTGTTGCAGGCATTGATACGCTTAATGATCGATTGGGGCAATGGGTGGATCAGCAGTTGCAACCACTAGTCACTGAATTGCCAGGATATCTCAGCGACACTAAGCAAGTCTTATCCAAACTTGACAAAATGACATGGGACAATAATTTTTGTTGGATTACATGTGATGTTTCTAATCTTTACTCAATCCCACATGCTCTTGGTTTGCAAGCTGTATCGTTTTTTCAGGGCAGTTTTCTTTGGTGTTGCAGGAATTTATTATCATGTGTTTAGAATATCTATTGACCCATAATTTCTTCATGTTTGACGGGGACTACTATCTCCAGAAATGTGGAGCCTCCATGGGTGCTAAATTCTCACCGTCCCTGGCTAATTTGTATATGCGATGGTGGGAGAGGCTCCGCATTTTTGGGGTTGATAGTCCCCATCGAAAAGACACCATATTTTACTGCAGATATATAGACGACCTCCTGTTCATCGTTTTAGATCCACATGTAAATTTAGACCAATGGTTAGCCTACTTGAATGACAATGAGCTAAACTTGACATTTACAGGGAAACTCAATGTTAAGTCTATAAAGTTCCTAGATGTCAAATTGACAGGGGAAAATAAGGAGATCATCTCAAATTTATACAGAAAGCCTAGCGCAGGCAACACGCTCCTACAGGCTGACTCTAGCCATCCAAGGCACACTATTAATAGTATCCCGGTTGGCCAATTCCTCATACTTAGAAGACTGTGCAGCAAACAATCAGACTTTTACCTGGAAGCTGCATATATGTCAGCCAGGTTTGAGGAAAGGGGATACCCAAAATCTGTTATTAATAGAGCATTATCGATTGAAGAAGTACCCTGACATAAATTACTTGCTGACAAACCCGTCACTAAAACCAGATATTGCAGTACTAATAACTCTAACTTTATCCCCACTTTTTCCACACCTTATAGCATTGAAATTCACAAAATAAAAATGATTGTAACTAAGTATCTTCCAGTGCTGTCTCATGGTCCCGTGTACTCTCAGATTCTGGCCAAAGGCCAAAGCTCCGTTCCTTAGTAGCCTCTTGTCACCCAGTTTCTTTTCTAGCAAGAACACCTCCATGAATTGGTTATCCTTTCAAGGAACCTTTAAGTGTGGTGGCCGAGGCTGTGCCTACTGCCCTTTAATCAAAAATGGAGACACCATCATGTCTACGTCTACGGGCAAACCTCATAAGATACATTCCTTTATCAATTGCAACACACGTTACATCATATATGCCATCACCTGCACAATATGTTCCTTACAATATGTTGGCAGGACGACCACCAGAATTCCACCAGAAGGACACATCTAGCCTTGTTATTCAAGGCATTGATAAAATTGTGAAATCACCTAGAGGCGGTGACAAATTTAATATTTCATGTAAATGTGAAGTCCGGTGGATTTTCATTTTGAATACTAGTGTCCTTTGGGACTTAATTTTGAATGGGATGTATCCCATTTTTATCAATAGGTAACATCTAGCAACCTGTATCTTCTTTTTTATTTTGCCATAGATTCCACATAGTGGCGAGATTACATCTCTTCCTCATCACTATCTTTTGTTCCATCAGCAGTTTAATACACTTGGTAATACACATATATTGTGTTCCTAATTATCTGACATTTTTTAGGTATACTCTTGTGACAGCAATGGTTTTTAAGTGCGATCATGATTTTGTCTGCAGCGGATGGAGTGAGACTTTAGGTCTCGCTGTGCACCTGCTCACAGTTTCTGTATCGCCTTTTGTAGACCAGTTTCTTGCAATTTTTCTTCTCTTTAGACCAAATTCACCTTCAATACTGCCCCAATTTTGGTCTTGTTCCCTTTTCTATTGAAGATATTTTGAACATATTTAAGTAGAGGAGCCAGGGTACCGGCTAATTTTCATACACTTATTACTTATTGCCTGTTATATTATTATTATTTTTCTTTATATTTTTCTTTATATGATGTTTTTTTCTTTCTGATTAACATCATATCTTTTTTTACATGACTTTGGATAGACCTATCAAACCTTTAATTGGTTTTTCAATATGACATAATATACGATTGGTGGTTAGGTTTTTTCTTTGGTATCAGTGTATGTATGCAACCACAACAACACTTTTTCAAGTGAATATTTTTATGGTTGAATATGTCTTTATTGTTTTTTTTCAAGGTAAAATATAACACAGTTGAGAAAAAGGAAAAGGGGGGGTACATAATAAAGAAAGATGGGGGAAAGGGAGAGGAAGAGGGGAGGCGGTTTTTACCAACCATCCATTGTACATAATGCTATATTTTACAACTATATGTTTATTTAAAGCATTTCTTCATAATACAAAATACAAGACCCAGCTATGCAGTGTCATCTATCACCAGACACTGCCTGGAATATCTGCTCAATAAACAAACTGTTTGGGGTGGGTATGGGGGAAGACATTAAGGTAAAGAGGGGGACGGATCAGGGGAAATTAGTAGGAGGGGAGAGGAGGGGGGGTACTCAGCAGTAAATATCTAATAACAATTTAGTCATCTATATAATATACTATAAGGGTTATAAGAGTCTCTTTCGTTGAGAGTTTGTATCTCTTTTCTCTTCCGTGTTCCACATTTGTGGGGCCCGTTCCTCACATGGCAATGCTGATGAGGAAGGTGTCCGATGAGGGATGATGGAGCCAAGGGTACCATAATTGTGTGTATTTATCCCATGTATCGCTTTGTTTTGCCTGTAGCTCCTCCATAAGCATAGTGTCATTTAGGGTGTCTATCCATCTAGTGATAAGGGGGATGGTGTCGGTCTTCCAGAACTGCGATATGACATGTCGGGCTGCGGACAAGAAAAATCTAAGAAGGCTTTTTCTGTGAGAGCTGGTCCTGGAAGGATGGATAATAGTGCCACTTGTGGGGAGGGTACCATGGAAACATTGTATTAGTCATTATAAATATTAAATATCTATCTCCTGGTTAACCTTCGAGTCCACCTCTATTCATCCTTTGAATATCAGAGGAATTCTGTGGTCCAACACAAAACTATATCACATTCTTAATAAGAAAAACACTTTAATTGCCCAACTTATACTCCTTTGGAATAGAATCAAAGATAACTTCAAACTCTATTCTGCAACCCCTCCATTAGCCTCATTCTTGGGGGACCCCAGATTCCCTCTTGCTTTCCCTGACCACACACCCTTTCACAACTGGACCAAAAACAATCTTACCACTTTAAAATCAATCACACTCAACTCTAAATTCCCATCTTTTGCCTCACTACAATCCAGATTTACTTTCCCCCCCTCAGAATACCACCAGTACACTTTGATCCACGAGTTCTATTCTACATACTATTCATTATCTGTTAATCCCCCTAGTACTTTATTTGAACACATCTGTATCTCTTCACCTAGAGACAAAGGATTGATATCCCTCCTCTATAACAATCTCAATAACTTTCTCCAACCTGAAAAATCTGGCCCCATGATTAGATGGGAAGCAGAGATTGGTAGCTCATTCCCAATGGACTCGTGGACCAAAATGATTAAAAACCTCCGCAAAAGTAATTGCGCTGCTGCATTTAGAGAATCCCCAATAAAACTACACATCAGATGGTACATGACTCCATCTAGGATACATTCCTTCTACCCTTCAACCTCCCCGAACTGTTTCAGAGGTTGTCTCCTGGAAGGCAGTTATATCCACATCTTTTGGGGATGTAAATTTCTGGAACCAATATGGGATAAGTTAATCAACAAACTAGAAAACCCCCTTAAGAAAAAAATCTCCCTATCCCCCCAAATATGCCTCTTATACGCTACAGTTCCAGATGTCCCCTCTCCTTGCAACAGGTTAATCCACTCTCTAATCAGTTCAATACATTGGATGATAGCCTTTAACTGGAAAACACAGAACCTACCATGGCCCCAGGTTGAATCTAGAATGGAATCACTCAGACTCTCCGAAAGAATTCATCATACCCTATCTGATACTATGCACATTTATAATGAGAAGTGGAAATTTTGGTCCTTATCGGACCTTCATTGCTCATAATTTTTCACACCCTGCTAAAAATTTAATCTCCCATATTGTTGAATTTTTTGTGACCATATCCTCTATACCCTAACAATTAATTAATGTAATCCACCCTACTATATCAGCTTTGTGTTATATATCTCTCATACCTTTGTACAACATCTTCATTGTACCCTGTCTATTAATTACCCAACTTTGTATATTCAACAAATATTTACTGCACCTGTATAACCATATTGCTATACTCTGCAACTGTTTTATTATATGTCTTCCAAATAAACTTTTGTAAACAAAAATAAATATTAAATATCTTGTCCCAAAAAGGGCGAACTCTGTCGCAGTCCCACCACACGTGGATATATGAGCCCGTTCCTCCGTGACAGCACCAGCACCCGTCCGAAGTACATCTTGCTCACCCTGACCGGGTCCCTGTACCACCGTGATAGTAGTTTGTAGTTTTTCTCTCGTGAGAACCCGGATATGGAAGATTCGTGTGAATTTAGGCAGTGCATCACATGTGTGAGACTACATGTCTCTGTAAATCAGAGATAATGGGTGTTTGGGGGTCTGAGAGAGACCACACATATCCTCGAATGTTGTGAGTGGTCTGTGAACCTGTCCTGAAAGATGGAGCGTCTTACAGTGTTGTGTTAGGGATAGCATGGAAAGCCAGTCGATCGGGGTGAGTGATTGGGTGTCTAATTGCGGGTGGAATTGGCCTGTGGAGGCTTGAACAAACTGTCTGGCTGTAGGCCATTGTTCCCTGGTATACGAGCCACAATGTCCCCTGGTGTTGTATGTTGGCAGTGCTGGGTTGTCAAATAAGGAGGATAGAGGACTAGGATCTGTGGAAAGTGAAAAGGTAGTATGTTTGCTATACCAAGTGGTTAGTGCCGCTGCCGTCAGGGGGGATAATCCGTCCATAGTGTGAAATTTAGCGTTGTATCCCCACAGAAGAGCTCTGAGATCTACTTGTGCCATGTCCTGCTCGATAACTGTGGATGGTTTGAATAGGGGGTGTGGGAACCACTCTAGGAGTCTCGAGACTATAGCAGATATGTGATATAGTTGAAAGTCTGGGAGACCGATACCCCTCGATTTTTAGGGGCGCATAGTATTTTATGTTTAAGCCTAGAGGGGTGGTGTTGCCAAATGAACTTGACCGATAAGGAGCGAAGCGTGAGGAAAAAAGCTTTGGGGAGGAGTATGGGTAATGTTTGAAATAAATAAAGTATCTTAGGGAGGATGTCCATTTTGAGGACATTCATTCGTCCCAACCAAGAGAGTTTGAGGTGATGCCAAGATTCCAGTGAACGTCAAATTTTCGTCAATAAAGGACTGTAATTCAGGGTATAGGCGTCATGTAGATTTCTAGGTATCTCTGTCCCCAAGTATTTGATTGAGCGTGATTGCCAATGAAATGGAAACTGTTTCCTAAGTAGGGATTCTGTGGTCGGGTTTAAAGAAATGTTCAGGGCTTCCATTTTTGTAATATTTAATTTGAAGTTGCTGTGCGCTCCGAATCGGTCAAGCTCTTAAAGTAAGGCGGGGATGCTAACTTGTGGCTGAGTGATATAAAGAAGCATGTTGTCTGCGTAAAGTGATAATTTGCGGTGGGCCGAGGGTGTGGGGATCCCATGTATGGTGTCATTACTTTGGATGGCCTGGGCTAAATGTTCGACAGTGAGCGCAAAAAGTAAGGGTGACAGTGGACACCCCTGTCTTGTACCGTTTCTTATTTCGAAAGCCTCCGAGGACTCTCTGTTGGCTGCTACCTTAGCCGATGGATTGGTGTAGAGTGACATAATTTTGTTCAATATTTTCAGCCCCAGACCTATCTGATGTAGTGTTGCATGTAGAAAGGGCCAGCTTACCCTATCGAAAGCCTGCGGGAATATTGTGGTGTTGGATGTATGAGATAAGATGCAGGGTTTTTGTAGTGTTGTCCCGAGCTTCTCGATTTGATATGAAGCTTACTTGGTCTTTTTGAACTAGGGATGGTAGTAGGGGGGCTAAGTGGGTGGCTATGATTTTAGAAAATAGTTTGAGGTCAACATTCAACGGGGATATGGGCCTGTAGTTGCTACATTGAGAGAGGTCCTTTCCTGGTTTTGGAAAATACTACTATCTGGGCCTGGAGGAGTTGTGATGATAAAGGGTGTGTGTCATCTACCTCTTCAAATGCTCGAGCCATTATAGGAGCTAATTGTTGAGCGAACATTTTGATCGCGGTCAGGAAATCCGAAGTAGTTATGGGTTGTTCAGGTTGTCAATTTCTGCTGAGGGTATTCTGGGCAGGGCTGTGGCTTGTATATATTGGTGCAAGTCTGGGGTGGTCTGGGTGTGTTGTGTGTTCTGTACCCTGTGTGGTGGGAGATTATAGAGAGAGGAGTAATAGTGTTTCCTTATTGTTCCTTAAATTCGGAGACTATTTCAGAGTTTTTATGTTTTTTTTGTTTGGCTGGGGAGACAATGTAGGGGATGTTTTGTCTCTGTTGTCTGGGGTGTATGACCCTGGCCAAGTGTTTCCCGCATTTATTCACTTGTGAGTAATGAATATAACGGCCGTTATTGCGGGCGGTAAGTGCTCTGTCTGTGAATAGTTGTAACAGGTCACGTCATGCGTTGGACAGTTCCACTAACGTCTTGGGGTCTAGTGTACGTTTGTGTGTGGATATCAGCTTAAATAGGCTTTTTATGTCATCCCTGCAAGCTCTTTTTTGTCTGAAGCCATGTTGGATAAAGATCCCTCTAATAGCAGGGCAAGTATCCATCATAATATAAAAATCTAAAAGAATCCAAAATCCGTCACTGCGGCATCTGGGAGCGAGGCTTGGCTGTTTGGGTGGAGCGCGGTGACGCCCCAGTACATCCATAGGAAGGGATATTAGACACTGACTAGGAGGCTTGGCTTGCGTCCAGATTACTTCCGGATCGGTGAGCCGAGCTTAATTACAGCTCCTTATATGTTTGGATTCTTTTAGATTTTTATATTATGATGGATACTTGCCCTGCTATTCTTGCCTATATGTGGGAATACACTGAGTAATTATGACCTCTTGGGCTGGAACTGTTTTTTTCATCCATGCACTTCCGGTTTTTGGACACTCCCAGTGGGGGTCATTGTTTGTTTATAGAGCGGTGATGGAGGGGGGTTCCACACCCCAGATGACGGCTGTGTAGCTGAAACATGTCGGGTGGACCCCTCACGATTACCGCTACATGATGCTTGAAGCTGCTTTTTGATCTTCCAATATGTGAGTTTGTTTTTCGTATTTTAATAAACTCATGTTTTAAACGATATCACGCTATGTGAGTTTTTCTACTTCTCGCATGATATCTGACACGATCGTTTGGCCTGTGCCGGAGTTCTTATTGATGTGGAAGTTGTGATGTCCCCCTCCCTTCCCATTGTATGGTGACGACATCTAACAAGCTATATTATTCGGACCGGGTGGTCAACCAGCCTTTGTGACTTGTGTGATGTATGTCATTTAAGTCATCGATTTCCGGTAAGCCTCCTGATGCCTCTAGTGATGGTTCTGGCACCGATGTAGACCCTGTGGTTTCTTCAGTATCGATCTACTTGTCAGACTCTGAAAACTAATTACCCACTCACCTGAAAACCTGTGATCTACCTGTGTGACTTTGGAAACAGATTATTCATTCACCTGTGAATTTGGGAGTTACATTTCCATTGGGTGTTACGTTCTACCCCCATAGACTTTTGGTGGCGGTTTTCACGATTGGCTACATTAACTGTTATGGACTACTGCTGTTCAAGTTTTTCTTTAATATCAATTTAGGTTTTTGAAAGTGTCACTGTTTTTACTATCAGTCATTGTTCTTTTTATTTATTTGATGATTAGGTTTACTGTTCACCGCTTCACCTAATTATGTTTGCAGATTAACACTGTACACTTAACCATGTAATTCACCATTATGATCACTTTTAGTCTGTTTTAGACTTTATTTACTACGTATGTGCACCTAATTTTTGATTTATATGTTTGCTAGTTATAGCGCTACACTTTTTATACATTTTTTGCATTTTCTACCTTAAGTCTAAGGGTGTGTTAGTGGCTATTTCTACCATTTCCCTTTGGTCTGCGCAGCGCTGTACACATCCATCTATCGGATGCCATAATGTGTAAATTTGGGAGTCACATGTTAAGCTATGAAGATTTATGAAGTAAAGAGGCTCAGTTGCGGATAACTGTGCTGAGAAAGAGAGAGGGTAGGGGGGGAAATAGGTAAAGGGAGGATAGAGGAGGGGAAGTGGGTGCTTGCACTGAGGCAGTTGTATACGAAAGCTAGTTGCCAGTATTGTTAGTGCAATGTGCTTTTGGGAAGGGAGTAGTAAGGAGCAATATAGGCATTTATGAGATACTGTATGTCTTAGCATACAACTGTAGTCTGTGAGGGGGTAGCTCCCTCTAGTGTCCGAATTGGGGTGTAGAACATGGACACTACCTAGTAATACTAAAAAAAACTTCAAATGTAGAGGCAATGAAGTCTCTGCTAGTCCTATGGGTGGGAGCGTGGCTAGCCTAACATGGGGTACTTCGCCCCCGTCCAAGTCTGAACTAAAAGTGTAATAACTTGAAAATAGTTAACCCAGCACCGAGTGCTAATTAAAGTAAAATTTTAAGTAAGTTGTGCGATGCTCAGGGAAATAACAAAAATAACTCTAACATTATAAAGCATTGAACAACTGAAATGCATTGCAGATAATATATGCAAACATCAAACTTGTCCCTGAGAACCAGAAACCGAGGCAGGTTGAGAAAGCTAAACCCCCACCGGCCGGTGGGGAGGTTGGAGTCTCATCCAGCTGGAGATTTGGAGGTACACGAGCGGGAGAATTTCTTTTTGTAGAATGTTTCCCCTCCAGAAGAGAGGGGAAGACCTGGGGTCGCTGGGCGAAGGGGCCAATCTGGAATCTGTATTTGTGGGAGTTCAAAAGTTCCTAGAAAATTAGCCAAGTCCCCCAGGGTGCAGAAAATCACAGATTTGCCATTATGAGATGCAGAGAGTTGAAACGGAAATTTGATCTGCTTGGTTTGTACAGAAGTGAATATATTTAATATATCAGAATTTTATTGTGATTATGAGAGAGAGAGATATCGTCTTCTCTTTTCACATACAGTAGATGTGTTTGTGATATGCTAGACATGGCCCTCTGGCCATTATTCTATATAATTACACATGCTTATCATAAACACATCTTTATTATTATTCACATTGCTATATATATCTCTTCACTCATTTTTATGCCTTGTATATTCCAGAGGCATTTATACCTTTGGTTTGTTATTGTTCTCCTCCATTTAAATGTGTGCACCATCACGGAATTTGTCAATTTTCAATTTATTCTTTACCAACATTAATGCAACTACAAATGCTTTTTAGTATTTTTGATATTAGCTTTTGCTCTCCGTCTCACAGGTGCACCTTATTTTCTGGGATGTCAAGATCTAATTATGCAGAAGGCGTGTTCACCTAATTGCAAAACGTTGGTGTATTTTCTCTTCAATTCACTTCTTATGTACATTGTTGGTCTTTGTCAATTTAGCTATGAGTAAGCATCAAATGATGTGAAACGCGTTAGCCATTGATTCCTGTTTCGTCCACGCTTGATTTGACTGTATGTTGGATTTTTTTCATTTTCACAATAAAGATGCCTTTTCTACGGAGTGCGGCAGTCCAGGACTTTCTTTTTTCTACAGACTTGTGCAGAGCTAGCACCTGAGAGTTCACAGTAGGGCGGGAGCACCTGTTCAGATGCGGAGGCCTAGTGAGCGGAATTCCTTTTTCACTTCATTTACCATATAGTAAATAAACAAAAACACCAAGCGCAATAATGTTCTAGCGTGACATATACAATCAAATAAGTGTAAATCAAATGTATGTGAATGCACGTGCAATTAAAAAAAAAAAAAATGTTGGATTGACAATGATATCAAGCTGCTATCAATTATATAGTGGTCAGAATCCCCTAAAAATTAAAGCATATAGCATAGATTGATGTGCTCTGATACAAAGTTCAATCAATGTGAGAAAATAATTTTTTGTGCTAAAAAACCAATGTGAAAAAAATTGCTACCAAATCGCTAAAAAATCGCATATATATAAAATCGCAAATATATGAAAAATTGCAAATATTTAAAAACTGTGTTCCTCCAGTTATACAAATCCACTGGAAGTGGTGCGATATCTCCAAAGTAAACTAAGCAACAATTGTGTATAAATATACTAAAAATGCGTTTACAAATAGTGATCAATCCAAATTAGTGCCAATAAATAAATAAATTAGATATATTCCCTGTGATAAGTGTTGAATCCTCCGTAATAAAAATAAATAAATGATAAACTTATAAAGGTGCAATATAAATACTATTGATGAGTATAAATAGATAAATAGTGCCAATAGAATCTGATTAAATATAGATGATTAAATTCATGAGATAGGATAAGTAGCAGGCGACAGTTCAATCCTCAGTAATCTGGGATATCTGGATTTCTGCAGTACTTATTTGTTCACCCTCTGAGCTATTTCTTCCACAGCCACAATGAATGGTAATTTTCTCAGTATCAAGTGGTTTTATGTAATATAAACAAAGAGAGAAAACATTGCGCAATATTGTTACAATAAAAGTTCACAGGCAAAACAGCACAGGGATACACTCACGTGTGCCCGACTTGTTTTAGGCATGCAGATAAGCAGATAGGCAGATCTCAGCTGGCTTGTAAGGACAAGGCTTGCTATGCAAGCTGCTGCTACTTGATACAATGTATTCAGCAGACTGTGTCCTAGGCTCCTCCCATGTGTTACATCACTGACACGTGACTTTCTCAAGGCTCTGAGATTCTTTTGGCACTATTTATCTATTTATACTCATCAATTGTATTTATATTGCACCTTTATAAGTTTATCATTTATTTATTTTTTATTATGGAGAATTCAACACTTATCACAGGGAATATATCTAATTTATTTATTTATTGGCACTAATTTGGATCGATTACTATTTGTAAACGCATTTTTAGTATATTTATACACAATTGTTGCTTAGTTTACTTTGGAGATATCGCACCACTTCCAGTGGATTTGTATAACTGGAGGAACACAGTTTTTAAATATTTGCGATTTTTTCATATATATATATATACATATATATGGTAGCAATTTTTTTCACATTGGTTTTTTAGCACAAAAAATTCTTTTCTCACATTGATTGAACTTTGTATCAGAGCGCATCAATCTATGTTATATGATTTACCATATTGTCATTATTTTTCCCAGTAATAGGTAGTATTGCAAGCTATCACACAGAATATAATTATGACACGCTTAATAAGATGCACATATCAGCCACATACCTGTCAGATACTGCAATCTCAATATGGAGCAAGAAACTAGAGTACCAGCGGGATCAGGGACTCGTGCCTTCTGGCAATATAATAATAACAACCTTTCCGGTCCTCAGATAGATGATCAGTCAAGCAAAGTTCATCCACAGCAAGAAAATGAAAATATCCATACTTATTGCTGCTATAGTCTGTTTCTTTTATTGTTTAAATTCACCCAAAAATAGCTATTGTTTTACTTGTATATTACACACTTTCTCAAGGTTTTGAGTGCCCTAAAAACATATTACATTTGCATAAGGTAACTGTTGTTTTAGAATGTTTTTTTTTGTTTTTTTTTTACATGCTGTGGACTAAACTACACAGGAAACACAGCTGTGCTGATTGTGGATCTTTTCATCTTCTTGCTATGATTGAGCATAAAGCTTCTGGATTGAATGTTTATATACAACCAATAAAGAATATGTAGCTATATATGTATGTTTTATGTAAAGCATTTATTTTCTTGTTATGGATGAGCATATGAATCTAATAGATGTGGCATTGAATGTTTGTATACAGCCATTAAAGGTCATTCAGCTATATATGTGTTTGTGTTTTGTAAAGAATTGATGTGGAAGTAGAACTAAAGGCAAAACTTTTTTTTTACATTTTGGATAGGGACCTCCGTCAGATTTTTTGTCATTTGTGTCTCATTGTGGAGATTTCTCTTCACTTCCTTTCCCATTGTCAGGACAAAAGGTAAGAGGAAATCCCACCAAAGTGAGAGAATCATTGGTTGTCAGCAGGGTAATCAGAACTAGTTTTCCAATTGGATGATTCCCCCCTCTCTATTTTTTCTGAGGACAACCCAAAATCCGAGATCTTTTTTAACTTTCACTCTAATGATAATGGTAAATAAGACACAGACAGCAATAAAAAAATAACAAGTGTTCTAATCCCTCTTCGCTCTGTCCAATGAAAAATACCTGCAAAAATATATACTTGTACTTTAATAATACCCTCAGCTCTCTGTGACAAGGTTTCCTCTTGGACCTTCTGCCTGATACTCCTGAAGGTGGTGACAGAGTGTGAGGACATAGAGTGGGTTTAGTACTGGAGTTACAGGCAATTCTGAATCTGTGTTGATACCAGATGCATGGATATAGGACTGAGGATCAATGAGGTCCTAGCATGGGAACACCATGGTTACCAATCAGGTTAAAGGAACCAGGTTGAGGCCCTAACCAAGAAAAGACACAATCAAGCAAACAGATTTTTGTTAAGATAATTGTTACTCCTTCTGGTAGGAGGATAAATGAGTCATACCTGCCTTTTTAAGGCATGGGTGGGGTCAGTGTAGGGGAGACATCCTGGTGTCAGAAGAAGAGAGAATAACATAGAGAAAGTTGAGTGAGTACTAGAATGCTTCCTCCCTTAAACATTTTCTTAGACTATTGTTTTTTTATGCTAGGAAAACAATTGCTCTGCATTGGATAATGTTTGATGGCCTTCATCAGGGCCTATGGAAAAAAATGATTAATCAAAATCTCCCACTTTACAAGTTAATGTATGAGGCGAGGGGTTGCCTTAAGAAATTCCTTCAAATATGGGGACCATGGATAGACTCTCAGGATACAAGTGAATCCTTGCTTCATTTAGTCTCCGACCCTCCACCTTAATAAACTTTTACGAGTCCATATGTTCTGATGATAGAGTGTTGTGTGTATGAATCTACCCAGGTCTTTGATGAAGTAATATTTCTGATGTAATATGACAGAAATGATAATATGGGAGAGCATCAGTTACTTTACAACAATATGATATCTGTAGTCATGTACCCTGACAGTCTACGGGTAATAGTGTTTGTTCCTCTTTTGCTTTCTTTTTTTTTTCTGTTTGGCTTGTTTCCTTTTACTCTTTACGTACCCCATGCAATACATTGTTAATTATTACTATGTGGATATGTCACTTGCCAATATTCAACTCATAGAATCAGGCACATTTCCAGGTATACTGTAAGAATGTTTTGTACAATTTTGTGAATAAAAACACGTTAAAAAAAAAAAAAAAAAAAAAAAAGAATGCTTCCTCCCTCCATCCACCAATGTAAAAGCGTTCTGATTGGACAGAGATTGAAAGTTAAGGCTGGTACACACTGACCAAATATTGGCAGGTATCAGCCGGTTCAACAGAAACCGTCCGACATCCGCCAGTGTGTACAGCAGTCCCCCTGTCAGAACACAATAGCTCAGCAGGGAGGTGGCTGTACTAACATCACATAGTTAGTACATAGTGCTCCTCAGTTCTCTTTTTCGTTCAACCCGCTCGGTTGAATGAAAAAAATGCCTGTGTGCATCAGGCATTACTGCCATGATTTGGAATGCTGCCAGCACTACTGCAGTGGAATGTTGTGTATTTTTCTAACAAAGTAAAGAAGTTATTTTGCATCAAGAAACATCTGAGTGATTTTCTGCTAGAAGAAGGGTAGCGTGATGTCAAGAGCATAACCAATACCTGGGGAGGAGAATTTCTGTTATAGTTACTGTTAAGGTGTTATTTTCTGGTGGTTGAGGAAAGGATTCCTTCTCCTAGCAGTGAGAAACATAGAAAAGTGATGGCAGAAAAAAGACCAAGTGGTCCATTGAGTCTGCCCATTTTTTGTTTTTTCTTTTGTTTTTTTGTTAACTTTCTTGTCTGAGTATAGATCTGTGTTTGTTCCAAGCCTGTTTGAAGCCATTTACTGTTGACTGACTCACTACATCTGAGAGTGACCCCCTCATGGACCATGCCTCAGGGAACCATGCATCAGGGAACATCACCCTAAACAATAACCCCCTTCCTGCCTCTCCACCCTAAACAAATAACCCCCCTTCCTGCCTCTCCACCCTAAACAAATATACTCTGTCCTGTGCTGCTGGGGCTGTATCTACTGTCCTGTGCTGCTGGGGCTGTATCTACTGTCCTGTGCTGCTGGGGCTGTATCTACTGTCCGGTGCTGCTGGGGCTGTATCTACTGTCCTGTGCTGCTGGGGCTGTATCTACTGTCCTGTGCTGCTAGGGCTGTATCTACTGTCCTGTGCTGCTGGGGCTGTATACACTGTCCTGTGCTGCTGGGGCTGTATACTGTGTCCTGTGCTGCTGGGGCTGTATACTGTGTCCTGTGCTGCTGGGGCTGTATACTGTGTCCTGTGCTGCTGGGGCTGTATACTGTGTCCTGTGCTGCTGGGGCTGTATACTGTGTCCTGTGCTGCTGGGGCTGTATACTGTGTCCTGTGCTGCTGGGGCTGTATACTGTGTCCTGTGCTGCTGGGGCTGTATACTGTGTCCTGTGCTGCTGGGACTGTACACTCTGTCCTGTGCTGCTGGGACTGTACACTCTGTCCTGTGCTGCTGGGACTGTACACTCTGTCCTGTGCTGCTGGGACTGTACACTCTGTCCTGTGCTGCTGGGACTGTACACTCTGTCCTGTGCTGCTGGGACTGTACACTCTGTCCTGTGCTGCTGGGACTGTACACTCTGTCCTGTGCTGCTGGGACTGTACACTCTGTCCTGTGCTGCTGGGACTGTACACTCTGTCCTGTGCTGCTGGGACTGTACACTCTGTCCTGTGCTGCTGGGGCTGTACACTCTGTCCTGTGCTGCTGGGGCTGTATACTGTGTCCTGTGCTGCTGGGGCTGTATACTGTGTCCTGTGCTGCTGGGGCTGTATACTGTGTCCTGTGCTGCTGGGGCTGTATACTGTGTCCTGTGCTGCTGGGGCTGTATACTGTGTCCTGTGCTGCTGGGGCTGTATACTGTGTCCTGTGCTGCTGGGGCTGTATACTGTGTCCTGTGCTGCCGGGGCTGTATACTGTGTCCTGTGCTGCCGGGGCTGTATACTGTGTCCTGTGCTGCCGGGGCTGTATACTGTGTCCTGTGCTGCTGGGACTGTACACTCTGTCCTGTGCTGCTGGGACTGTACACTCTGTCCTGTGCTGCTGGGACTGTACACTCTGTCCTGTGCTGCTGGGGCTGTATCTCGTGTCCTGTGCTGCTGGGGCTGTATACTCTGTCCTGTGCTGCTGGGGCTGTATACTCTGTCCTGTGCTGCTGGGGCTGTATACTCTGTCCTGTGCTGCTGGGGCTGTATACACTGTCCTGTGCTGCTGGGGCTGTATACACTGTCCTGTGCTGCTGGGGATGTATACACTGTCCTGTGCTGCTGGGGCTGTATACTGTGTCCTGTGCTGCTGGGACTGTACACTCTGTCCTGTGCTGCTGGGACTGTACACTCTGTCCTGTGCTGCTGGGACTGTACACTCTGTCCTGTGCTGCTGGGACTGTACACTCTGTCCTGTGCTGCTGGGACTGTACACTCTGTCCTGTGCTGCTGGGGCTGTATACTCTGTCCTGTGCTGCTGGGGCTGTATACTCTGTCCTGTGCTGCTGGGGCTGTATACTCTGTCCTGTGCTGCTGGGGCTGTATACTCTGTCCTGTGCTGCTGGGGCTGTATACTCTGTCCTGTGCTGCTGGGGCTGTATACACTGTCCTGTGCTGCTGGGGCTGTATACTCTGTCCTGTGATGCTGGGGATGTATACTCTGTCCTGTGATGCTGGGGCTGTATACTCTGTCCTGTGATGCTTGGACTGTATACTCTGTCCTGTGCTGCTGAGCTAAATACTCCTGACACTATGGGTGGAAGCTAATGGAATACAGGATGGAGTGGGTGGATTAAATAAAGGGTGGGGCTTATGAGAAGTGGGAGGGGTCAAAAAGGAGGGGCAGGGTCTGGCGCCCCCTCATCCTAAAACTTCACCAGCCGCCACTGCCAACAATGTCTCCTGCCTACGGCAGAAGACAATTGCATCTGATTACATCAAAAGAATTGACAAGCAAGACAGTGATTTTCTCAGCCCTGGCAAAGAAAAAGAGAAGATAGCAGTCACAGGGCCATTAATAAAGCATCTAGAAAATAGTATATGAATTGCATTTTTATTACATCTTATTTGTATTGTGGGAATTGAGTATGCCACCATTTGCTTTTTTTATAGTATACTGTATATATATTTCTGCTTCAGAGAACCACTATCACACGGCACATAGCAGTCTGATAAATGTACATGGTAAATACATGTTGTAGATTTTTTAATTTTTTTATTTCACATGCGTTTTTTTTTTTTTTTTTCTCCACATTTACATTCAGACAAAACAGTCCAGCAAAGGCAGCTATGACAGCAGTTGGGACAAATAATAACACTGCTAGGACTGCTTAAAACAGGCACCTTTTTCACAAAGTTTAAATCCTCTTTACAAAAAAATGTTGCCGTAACCACTCAAGAACCCTTTGACAGTTATAGCATAATAAAATATGTGCTCACTAAAAATAAACTATACTTTTCCATTAAGGTGTCACGAATAGTGGATGCAGTGTCTACTGGGAAAACATTTTTCCATCACATACTTGACTATAATTCAAGATATGTAATTTATGTGATAATCTACAAAAAGTGCAGTGTGCATCTTTGTATGAAGGATGATACTATGAGCTTGTGATAGACAGAGGGACCATGTGCATTAAATTAAGGCTATTAGGAGTATGAAGGTAGCCATTTCTGAACAGCATTTACAACATATTTGGTATTTTAGGCTACAGATAAGGCAGCTAAATTGATTCTCTTAGTAGAATAAAATCAGTAAAAACAGTGCCCCTAATGCCCCGTACACACGGTCGGACTTTGTTCGGACATTCCGACAACAAAATCCTAGGATTTTTTCCGACGGATGTTGGCTCAAACTTGTCTTGCATACACACGGTCACACAAAGTTGTCGGAAAATCCAATCATTCTGACGTAAAACACGTACGTCGGGACTATAAACGGGGCAGTGGCCAATAGCTTTTATCTCTTAATTTATTCTGAGCATGCGTGGCACTTTGTCCGTCGGATTTTGTACACACGATCGGAATTTCCGACAACGGATTTTGTTGTCGGAAAATTTTATATCCTGCTCTCAAACTTTGTGTGTCGGAAAATCCGATGGAAAATGTGTGATGGAGCCTACACACGGTCGGAATTTCCGACAACAAGGTCCTATCACACATTTTCCATCGGAAAATCCGACCGTATATAAAATATTTTGTTTTCAGTACTATACGTAACAGGTAAAAAGAGAGATGGAGCTTTCACACTAAAGAGTTGATTTACCAAAGGCAAATAGTCTGTTCATTTTAAAGGAGAACTTGCCCCAGAGCATGGTAAAAAAAAAAACAGCATTTTGGTTGTACGTAACTGGATGATGGAAGTCAGCAGAACTACACCCAATTCACTAATATCTGGGGTAAAATCTCAGGAACATCATATCCTTCTCGCTGTCCTTCCCCGGGCCTTTTATGTACACAGTCACCTTACACACCACGTGACAACCAGCAACGTACCGGTATGTAGCTGGACTTTGAGCTGGACTTTGATGATGCCTGCAGCTGACCATAAAGCTGATCAGAGACTGTAACAGCTTGGAACATCTCTCGGCGATATAAGAAACCGTTAGCGATGGAGCATTTCAAAACTTCCAGGTTTGCGGTTTTAAACAAACCCTAAAGCCTGGTACACAGTACACACTACTCATTTTTTTTCATTCAACATAGCAGGACTGAATGAAAAAAAACTGACAGCTCAGGAGGAGCCACTGTACTAACTATGCAATGTTAGTACAGCGATCTCCCCTGCTTTGTAATTGTGTTCTGACAGGGGGACTGTCCCCTGGCCAGAACACTCCAATCAGCGCCTTCAGCCACTGGCTGAGAGCGCTGATCTGAAGAAGATTGGCAGACCTTTTTTGGTCATGCCCCTTCGACAAAAGTCAGCCGAACTCTGGTATCTAACGTATTAAAGCTACCAGGTGTCAAGAGATCAAGGACATCACATCCCATAAGAAACAGACAATATACATAATACAGGGGAATGGGGATTTTCAGGGTGCCATAATCAATACTCATACAAGTAACATTTAGAAATATAATAAAAACTATTTTATTAGGTTTACAAAGTATTAAAATAACATGAAGATACAAATATTAAAACCATCACAGAAAAACGTGCAGCTTGAGCATTAATGCAGCAACTTCACCTCTACATGTTTCACCATGATATGGCTTCTTCAGGAGTCTTATGAGTGCTGCATACACTATCAAAGATAACGTATACCATTTATCAATGAAAAAACATACACAAGTAAAAATTATTAACAAAAGAAGTTAATGACAAATAAACATTTGCAAAAACAAATTTAGCCCTGGTTCACATTGATGTGATTTGGCATGTGACTTGACATGTCAAATCGCATGCCAAGGCGGCGGCAATTGCTGGCAATGGACAGCGTCCGAAACTGTGCGCTGCCGCAATTGCGCGCAGCCGCACCGATTTCCAAAAGTCTGGACTGACATGCGGCAATGAAATTGTGCGAGTTCAGCTGAACTCGCATGATTTCATTCCCGCAGTCAGTGTGAACCTAAGCTAAAGATCATATTGGAGGGATATTCTACCGGGGTGCTCACAAGAATGAAAAAGGATAAACACTTCATATATCAAACAAAAGGAAAAGAGAGAGAAGGACAGGCCTCTGAGTGTATTAGTGACCATAGGAGGGACAGGTACCATACTTTAATGCCTGTGAAGAATGGGCATAATGAGTTTCACTTCACTTATAAGATAATATCACATACGGGGGGGGGGGGGGGGAAACACAATAGCTAAACCATATTACCTTAGTTGGGGGGGGGGGGGGGGGGGCTTTGAGATTTCCAAAGCTTCAAGATTGATTTGTCAATCTATCGCATAAAGTAATGATCACCCTCATAAAGTATCTCCTCAGCATTCATATGAAGCTGGAGGTAAAACCCCACTCAGTTGTAAAACTGCAAAAGATAAGCAAACCAAACATATGCAGTAAACTTCCTAGCCATGAAATCTCCCCTAACATCACCTATGTGTATATTGCAACCCTTTTTACCAGTTGTAAAGTAATAGTAACATTCATCCACCAAAAGGGGAGGAGGGACAAGCTAACAAGTACCCACTCATTTTGAGGAACGGCAAAACATGGAAGGAAACACACCATGAGGTAGATTTACTAAAACGGGTGCGCTCGGTTTCTAGTGCAGCTGTGCATGGTAGTCAATCAGCTTCTAAAGTCAGCTTTGACAATAAACCCTGGCAGCTGATGCAGCTTCCATGCATAGTTGCACCAGATTTTGCACTCTCCAGTTTTAGTAAATCAACCCCAATGACTTTACATCTGCTACGAAGGGTTGCTGTTTGATGTATGAAGTGTTTATCCTTTTTGATTCTTCTGAGCACCTCGTTAGGATAACCCTCCAATATGATCTGGTATCTATCCTTTAGTCAGGTGCATATCTACTGAACCATCCAAGGGTTCATTCCTAGCTTGAACTTTATTAGACCATTATGTGGAACTGTATCAAATCAAGATAAGCTTGTCCACAGCACTACTCTGGTCCAAAACATTAGTGATCTAGTAAAAAAAATCAATCATATTAATCTGACATGATCTGCTTTCAGTAAAGCTGCTTTGGGTCCAGCAAGTTGTGTGTTTTTAAGTGATCAATGATCCTTCTTTTTAGAGGTTGTTCCAGTAACTTGACTACAACAGATATAAAACTCACTCTCCAGTAATTCCCAGCTACTACCTTGCTACCCTTTTTTGTGGATAGGTACAATATTATCTGTCCGCCAGTCATGGCCATGTTAACATTCCAATAACTATAGCTTGAAGTTCTCTTAGAATTCTGGGATGAATACCAAGAGGACCTATTGCCTTATTAAAGGAGAAGTATGGCCAAAACTCTTTTGGCTATACTTCTCCTCTGGGTCACAGGAGTGCACTTAATTCTGCAGTCTGCTGACTGACATCAGAGAGCCAGTCCAGAGCCTGGTTTAGCCCCCTCCACAGCCCAGTGTTCCAGTGAGCGCTGGAGAGGCAAAGCACATTGCGGCGACTGACAGTAAATAGTAATTATAAAAGAGAGAAGCTCACTGGGTGGCATAACCTTCATTGGAGTTTACCCCTTGTAAGCCAGCATATTTTGAAAAGTGCTGCAATTCCTGGGGTTCATCTGAAGAAATGACACTGCTACAATGTAAAGTAGTGAGTGTACAGCTTGTATAACAGTGTAAATTTGCCATCTCCTCAAAATAACTCAATACACAGCCAATAATGTCTAAACTGCTGGCAACAAAAGTGAGGACAACCCTAAGTGAAAATGTCCAAATTGGGCCCAAAGTGTCAATATTTTGTGTGACCATCATTATTTTCCAGCACTGTGTTCACCAGAGCTTCACATGTTGCCACTGGAGTCCTCTTCCACTCCTCCATGACAACATAACAGAGCTGGTGGATGTTAGAGACCTTGCGCTCCTCCACCTTTCGTTTGTGGATGCCCCACAGATACTCAATAGGGTTTAGGTTTGGAGACATGTTTGGCCAGTCCATCACCTTTGCCCTCAGTTTGCTGAAGACTAACAGACTAAGGACATGGATTACTGGAACCATGGTCTGATGAGACCAAGATGAACTTATTTGGTTCAGATGGTGTCAAGCATGTGTGGTGGCAACCAGGTGAGGAGCACAAAGACAAGTTTATCTTGCCTATAGTCAATCATGGTGGTGAGAGTGTCATGGTCTGGGGCTGCATGAGGGCTGCCGGCACTGGGAAGCTACAGTTCATTGAGAGAACCATGAATGCCAACATGTACTGTGACATACTGAATCAGAACACAATCCCCTCCCTTCGGAGACTGGGCCACAGGGTACTTTTCCAACATGATAACGACCCCAAACACACCTCCAAGACCACCACTGTCTTGCTAAAGAAGCTGGGGGTAAAGGTGATGCACTGGCCAAGCATGTCTCCAGACCTAAACTCTATTGAGTATCTGTGGAGCATCCTCAAATGGAAGGTGGAGGAGCGCAAGGTCTCTAACATCCACTAGCTCTGTGATGTCGTCATGGAGGAGTGGAAGAGGGCTCCAGTGGAAACCTGTGAAGCTCTGGTGAACTCCATGCCCAAGAGGGTTAAGACAGTGCTGGAAAATAATGGTGGCCACATAAATATTGAAACTTTGGGCCCAATTTGGACATTTTCACTTAGGGGTGTACTCAATTTTACCGCCAGCAGTTTAGATGTTAATGGCTGTGTGTTGAGTTACTTTGAGGGGGACAGCAAATTTACACTGTTCTACAAGCTGTACACTCACTACTTTACATTGTAGCAAAGTGTCATTTTTACAGTGTTGTCACATGAAAAGATATAATAAAATATTTACAAAAATGCGAGGGGTGTACTCACTTTTGTGAGCTATTGTATGTAATGCTTAAAAGTGAGAAAAGAAAAAAGGAACCTTCTCTAAGATGATTTGGTACTTAGCTTGGAAAAAAATTTGAAGAATTATTTACTTTTATTAAACAGGTTTGTTTTGACAGCCATTGCAAGACATCATATAGTTTCAGTACACAATGGTGAAAACAGTCGCTACTTTGCTCACGTATATTTTTGTTCTACATTTAAAAAAAAATAATAATTTTAAATGATCACGGAAACAAAACTTGTTTTTGAATAGTTAACACTAGGGAACATTGAAATCTCTATTAATTAGTTTGTGCATTAGTGACTAGCTTTTTATGTTTCAAAACCTCCCCAGCTGTGTTGACAAGCAATTAATATTTCTGTATGCAGTCATTTTAAAAATAAATGCAAATAACACAATGAAGCTTTTTGTGGTCTTAACCATTCATTGCCGGAAGGAGCCACCAATCGTTCGCATTAAATGGCAGGAAAGTAACTCACCCCATTGGAGAGAGAAAAACCTGCAGAATAGGCAACACTGTTATACTGATGCTTTTTTAAGAATACAGTTAATGAGCGATGTGTGCATAAAAACGGCAAAACACATTAGTTATTAGTTTGTGTGTCTGGAGGACACTTTTAAAAACCAAAAGGATATAAATAAAGAGATGCTGCAAACAAAGGCTACTGACAAAGTGCATAGTGAGAATCATAAAACTAGTGATACTTAACACTCAAGGCAATGTTTTCAAAATGCCATTTCTTTATTATTTGCCATCTGTGAAGCTACAATAGCTGCTGAATGGGAGAAAAGGATTTTATACAGAGCTAAAATTTAAAAAATGACCAATTCTAAATATATGAAACTTGCTGGAAACTTACTGGAACACAGTTGCTGGTCCCAATTTATCAGTGTGAGAGCATGTTTCCATTCAAGGACAGGCATCTGCACCCACAAGACTATAAATGTGTCCATAAAGGTCCTGTGCATCCCATGGGGGCAAAGACTTGGGTGTACTTCTGCACACGCCCATGTGAATGAAGCCCAAGAGGGTGACTTCTGACTTCTGCACTGTGTACATTACACACTTGACCCTTGCACTTTGTATGTTACCCACCCTGTACCCCTGCACTTAGATTACAGGCCTTTTCTGGAACTTTTTGTTTAAAAGTTTAAATCTTTTATTTTTGTAGGAAATTACTTAGAACCCCCAAGCATTATATATATAATTTTTTTTTTTTTTTTAAGCAGGGAACATAGAGAAAAAATTGGCGAGTTGCAATATTTTATGTCACATAGTATTTGCACAGCGGTCTTCCAAAAAAATACACTTTAATGAATTATAACGCAAAAAAACACCATAGATAACCCAATTTTTTGTAAAATATAAAAGATGACGTTATGCAGAGTAAATAGAAATCTAACATGTCGTGCTTAAAAATTGCGCACATGCTCGTGCAATGGCGACAAACTACGGTACTTAAAAATCTCCATAGGCAACACTTACAGGTTACCAGTTTAGAGTTACAGATGTAGTCTTGCACTATAATTATTGCTCTCACTCTAATGCCGCATACACATGATCGGACATTCCGACAACAAAATCCTGGATTTATTGGCTCAAACTTGTCTTGCATACACACGGTCGCACAAATGTTGTCGGAAATTCCGACTGTCAAGAATGTGGTGACATACAACACAAAATGAAGTTCAATAGCCAGTGCGGCTCTTCTGCTTAATTCCGAGCATGCATGGAATTTTGTGCCTTGGAATTGTGTACACACGATTCGGAATTTGAGAACCAGCTCTCAAATTTTTGTTGTTGGACATTCTGACAACAAATGTCCGATGGAGCCTACACACAGTCGGAATTTCCGACAACAAGCTCATATCAAACATTTGTTGTTGGAAATTCCAACCGTGTGTACGCGGCATAACGATTGCGGCGATGCCTCACATGTCTCGTTTGAACATCATTTACATATGCTTGCACAACTTACATATGCATTCACTTCTGCACACAAGCACAGAGGGATGGGGTGCTTTAAAAAAAAAATGTTTTTATTTATTTTACTTTTTATCTATATACTGTCATTTTATATATTTTTTTAAATCACTTTTTTTTCTTTTTTTTTTTTAGAGATCTAGGGGAAAGAAGACCCCAAATCTACTATTCAACTTCAAAAGCAAAAGATCAATAAAAAAAAAAAAAGTTTTGCTTTTTTTTTTTGCGTTAACAAATAGAAAAAAAAATTACTATGGCCCGGGAACTGGAAGTGATGTTATGACGTTGCTCCGGTCCTCCAAGGGCATAGAGACAATGCCATCTTTGCCTTACTCTTCTCCATTCCCAGCTACTGCCAGCGTCAGATCGCTCCCGGGCTTAACAGATCGGTCAGGTAAGCCCAGTAATCCACCCGCGGGACCATTTCTATCTGAAAGAGAATAGCCTATAGCAGTGATGGCTAACCTTGGCACCCCAGATGTTTTGGAACTACATTTCCCATGATGCTCATGCACTCTGCAGTGTAGTTGAGTATACAGGGGCGTAACTACCACCATAGCGACCCATGCGGGCGCTATGGGGCCTGCAGCCAAGTGGGGCCCAGTGAGGATGAGAGCACCGCCGACACAGTCTCCCAGCCAGGGGAAGAGGAGAGGAAGAGGTAAGCTGTGACCTGTGCCCAATGCAGCGTGGCCTGTGCCCAGTACAGCCTGGTCTGCCTGTGCCCCATACAGCCTCACCTGTGCAGAGGAAGAGGCAAGCCACCCGGATCAGCAGAGAGCTGAATTGCCCGATGTAATAGCTTTCATTAGAACTTCCAGTGTTCCCGGGGCTCACGTCACATAGCTCCACCTCTTGGCCCGGCGCCTTTGATAGACAGAACGCCAATCCAATGCGGGACGTGTGACGTTATCAAAGGCGTCAGGCCAAGAGGTGGGGCTATGTGATGATGAGCCCCGGGAAGACGGGAAATTCAAATGAAAGCTATTACAGCGGGCAATCCCGCTCTGTGCTGATCCGGGTGGCTTGCCTCTTCCTCTGCACAGGTGAGGCTGTATGGGGCACAGGCAGACCAGGCTGCATTGGGCACAGGTCACGCTGCATTGGGCACAGGTCACGCTGCATTGGGCACAGGTCACGCTGCATTGGGCACAGGTCACGCTGCATTGGGCACAGGTCACGCTGCATGGGGCACAGGTCACGCTGCATGGGGCACAGGTCACGCTGCATGGGGCACAGGTCACGCTGCATGGGGCACAGGTCACGCTGCATGGGACACAGGTCACGCTGCATGGGGCACAGGTCACGCTGTATTGGGCACAGGTCACGCTGTATTGGGCACAGGTCACGCTGTATTGGGCACAGGTCACGCTGCATAGGGCACAGGTCACGCTGCATGGGGCACAGGTCACGCTGTATTGGGCACAGGTCACGCTGCATGGGGCACAGGTCACGCTGCATGGGGCACAGGTCACGCTGCATGGGGCACAGGTCACGCTGCATGGGGCACAGGTCACGCTGCATGGGGCACAGGTCACGCTGCATGGGGCACAGGTCACTCTGCATGGGGCACAGGTCACTCTGCATGGGGCACAGGTCACGCTGTATGGGGCACAGGTCACTCTGCATGGGGCACAGGTCACTCTGCATGGGGCACAGGTCACTCTGCATGGGGCACAGGTCACGCTGCATGGGGCACAGGTCACGCTGCATTGGGCACAGGTCACGCTGCATTGGGCACAGGTCACGCTATATGTGGCACAGATCATGCTGCATTGACACTAGGGCAGCTGTGGGGGGGGGGGCTGTTTGCAGGGGGGCCCCATACAACATTTTGCTATGGGGCCCTGCTATTTCTAGTTACGCCCCTGTGAGTATCATAGGAAATGTAGTTCTAAAACATCTGGAGTGCCAAGGTTCGCCATCACTGGCCTATAGTAAAAAAAAAATCAGGGTTGTGGGAGCTAGCTGCTGCCATAACCCCAGTATTTAACGTCAAACAAATTAAATTTTTACTATAGGCCACTTAAGCCCCTCAATTTTTCCATACCTTCCATTTGCCACTGTATGCTATGTGTACCATGATTATTTCTGCCAGGTTAAAAAAAACAGCAGAAACAAAAGTGGCTCCAAATCATATTTCTTCAACCTGCACAAGAAAAATAACAACCAAATAATTTGTTATTTATCTGAACAAAGGACAAACATTAATTATATTGCAGCCTACCAATTTTGCAGCCTTTAGATGTGATAGCTACATTAGTTTTCTTTTTTTAAGGCTTGTTTCCCTTAAATGTCATCTGGCAGTCCTGCCAGTAAAATACTTCCCATATAAATGAACCACATTGTCATGCAATTTCCAGAACCAAGGAGGCAGCACTAACGCATTGGGGACATTAACTATGCCTCCCTGAGGCATCAAAAGCTGAGGCTGAGGTAAGATTTTTTTTTTTTCATAAAATTACTTTTGACAAGATTTTTCCTATTTGTATTTGAGTGGTGGGGAAGGTGCTGGTAGTAAAGAAGACCTTCTGTCTTCATGAAAAGTCAGCTTTAAAACATTTGCTGTAAAAACACATACTGTGCATTCATTCCTAGATGGGGCATAGTTGTTCTTCAGTAATATTGTAAATACTTAAAAAAGCTCACTATTTTAATTCAGGGCAACCATTTTATCACATGTAAATGGTAATATAAGTATTAACAACTCACAAAGGATGGCTTTTGAGATTCAAGTTCTCTTTCTCAAAGATTACATCTATCTAAAGCATTTTTGGCCTTGTTCAATAAAAAGAGCGCTAATGCAAAATAGTGACCTGACCAAGTAGAATTCACTTTGCTGAAGTCAAACCAGCTCAAGATGATGTCTGATCAGTTGTTACTGAATACTGAATTAGCATTTTTTTAATACTGCTAAATATCCCATATAAACAGAGTAATTTAGCTCCTAATTATTAATTACATAAACCTGAGAACAGGGTAGTAAGAAACGTGAACAAAAAAATTCAACTGAATTAATTTTACAAAATATAAAATTACATATAACATCACAAAGCTGGGGGGGGAGTGGTATAACTCCGGTATAAGCTGGACACTTGAGCAGCAAAAATCAGCTACAGGATCCCCAACGAGCCTTCCAAGCATGGGAAAGGATGACCGAAGCTCCTCTGTGTCAGGGCTGGGTTCAGCCCTTCCTTCTCTGAGCTGGCTGCTCAGCTGTCGGTTAATTGCCAGCTCCCATCTCTCTCCACAGTTATCCAGCTGTTGTTGATTCTGCTCATCAGTCCTGCCTACTTAAAGCTGTCCAGCTCACTTGATCTCTGCCTTCGCCTTTGTCAACATCACAGAAACTTTTCCCCGCATTCCTGTTGAAGACTTGTTTGGCTGACGTTCCTTCTGGCTCCTGATCCTGCTTGCTGTACTACTACGTTTATCTCTGGCTCTCTGACATTTGCCTGGCTGACTACCCAATCCAGTTACTGAACTCTGGCTTGTTTTGACTACGCTTACTCTGTTTACATTATTATTATTATTATTAAACAAGTGTGATTTAACTATACTTCTGTCTCAGTCTGATTCATGGTTCCTGATAGTAGGCGAAGGCCATGAATTCAGAAGATACAGTCAATCCACTTGTTGGTAATATTTTTTTCCAGATTGGATAAGCAAGATCACCGCATGGATCAGTTTGCCATAGCGTTACAAATGCTCCTGAGTCGCACGGCTCACCTGGAAAATCCCACTGTGGCTGCTCCGGTACAACCTGAGTTGCAGGCAATCCCTGCTGCTGTGCCAGTCTCTGTGCAGGCACCCGCCTTGAGTATTACCTCTATAAGAGGTATGTCTGGTTCTGCTCCGCTTCCCCAATGATTTAGGGGCGATCCAGTTCAATGCAGAGGGTTTCTCAACCAGGTTGAGATTTACTTTGAGATGCTGTCCCAGGCGTTTCCGACGGACAGAAACAAAGTAGGTTTCGTGATCTCTTTGCTTTCTGAGAGAGCCTTGGCAAACCCCCTATGGGAGACGCAAAAACCTGTTGTCTTGAGTTACCCTGACTTTGTGGCCTCCTTTAAAAGGGTATTTGATGTTCCCTGCTCAGCTTCTGCTGCCAAGTGCCTCATGTCCATTAAACAGAGTCCGAGAAATGTTGCCGACTACGCCATTGAATTCCGTACTCTGGCAGCAGAGGTTGCTTGGAACAATGAGGCCCTCGTGGCTGCTTTTTCTCATGGTCTCTGGATTCCATCAAGGATGAGATAGCAGCCCGAGATATACCCACTGAGCTGGAGAGGTTGATCATGTTTGCCATACTCATTGACTCCATACTCAGAGAAAGACTATCTTTTAAGGAGCACTTGCGGAAGCCTCCTGTACGTTTGCCTCTGAGCTTTGCAGTCCCACCCGTGCCTCCCTCGCCTCCCATGCCTCCTGGTACCGAGTCGGTCAGTGAAGATGAACCCATGCACTTGGGCTTCACGCGTCTCTCTGCGGATGAGAGAGCCTTTAGGAGGAGGGAGAGATTGTGCCTTTATTGTGGCCAGGCAGGTCACTTTTTGAAGTCTTGTCCTACCCATCCAGTGAACGCCCAAACCTTGAGGTCCTGTCATGGACAGACTTAGGTGGCGTTGTTTCATCCCCAGTTATCCAGAAGGATAAGCCCCTGGTTTCGGTCACCCTTTCTTGGGCTGAGTCATCCATTGAGATACAGGCTCTAATCCACTCTGGGGCTGCAGGCCTGTTCATTGATGCTGCCTTTGTATCACAGCACTCGATTCCGCTGCAGCTCCATGACACTCCACTTGCCATTGAGGCTCTTAACGGGAGACCTCTACAGCCTGCCCATGTGACTCATGAGACGGTTCCGTTGTCCATGGCCGTAGGGGCTCTTCACCATGAGATAATCCAATTCCAAGTTATTTCCTCACCTAGGTTTCCGCTGGTTATTGGTTATCCTTGGTTACAGAGGCACAACCCCTCTTTTGATTGGTTCCGTGCTGAGATTCTCTCGTGGTCACCACAATGCAGTGAGACATGCTTCCAGAAGGTTGCCAAGGTCCTGTGTACCTCTTCACTCTCCTCCCTGCCGGAGGAGTACTGCGATTTTAGCAATGTCTTTGACAAAGATCAAGCCGATAGTTTGCCTCCATAACGGCCTTATGATTGTGCAATTGACCTTCAACCTGGTGCCATACCCCCTTGTGGCCGGGTTTACCCTTTGTTGGTCTTGGAGGATAAGGCCATGGAGGAGTATGTTGCAGACGCACTTTCTCGAGGTTTCATCCGCAAATCCTCGTCTTCTGCTGGTGCTGGTTTCTTCTTTGTGAAGAAGAAGAGTAGTGAACTGAGACCTTGTATTTATTATAGGGGTCTCAATCATTTCACGATTAAGAATGCCTACCCGATTTTGATTACAGAGTTATTTGACCACCTCAAGGCGAAGCTTGATTTGGGAGGGGCATACAATCTCGTGCGGATTAAGGGTTAAGGAGGGCAACGAGTGGAAAACTGTGTTTAATACTAGAACAGGCCATTATGAGTACCTCGTAGTGCCTTTTGGCCTTTTTAACGCCCCGGCAGTTTTCCAGGAATTTATTAACGATGTCCTCCGAGATTTGTTGCATGTATGTGTGGTGGTTTATCTCGATGATATCCTCTTATTTTCCAAGTCCCTGAAGAGCCACCATACAGATGTCTGTCGTGTGCTTCAGAACCTAAGGGAAATCTCTATTGTAAACTGGAGAAGTGCGAGTTCCATCGTGAACAGATTAAATTCCTGGGCTATGTAATTTCCACTGCTGGTTTTTCGATGGACCCAGAGAAACTTTCGGCAGTCCTACAGTGGCCCCGACCCATGGGTTTGCATCCTCTGCAGTGTTTCCTGGGCTTTGCCAACTGTTATCGGAAGTTTATTCGCAACTTCTCGTCTCTGGTCAAGCGCCTGACTGATATGACCAGAAAGGACGGTAACCCACAGAGTTGGTCTCCGGAGTCCATTAAGGCCTTTGAGAGTCTCAAGGCTGCCTTTGTTTCTGCTCCTGTGTTGGCACATCCTGATCCTATGTTGCCTTTTATCCTAGAAGTTGATGCTTCTGAGACTGGAGTTGGCGCCCTTCTGTCTCAATGTCCTAACTCTGAGAGCTCTATGCATCTGTGTGGCTACTTTTCCAAGAAATTGTCACCTGCAGAGTGCAATTACGAGATTGGTGACAGAGCTGTTGGCAATCATTTGAGCCCTGAAAGAATGGAGACATCTCCTTGAAGGTACCACTGTGCCGGTTCTCATTCTTACTGACCATAAGAATCTCACATTCTTGTCTGAGGCTAAGCACCTCTCTCCCTGAAGGGCGCGATGGGCTCTTTTCTTGTTGAGTTTTAATTACATTGCCTCATTCTTACCTGGTTCTAAGAATGTAAGGGCTGATGCCTTATCACGACAATTTTCCTCCACTTCCAAGTTGGTTCCGGTTCCTGTGATTCCTCCTGATGGTATTCTAGCTACGGTTCGCACCAGTCTTACTTCTCCTTTGGGTGACAAAATTCTTGCTGCTCAGGTCCATACTCCTCCTGAGAAGCCTTGTGACCGCTGCTTTGTTCCAGAGAGTCTCCGTACTGCCGTGCTCCAGACTTACCATTTTCCCAAGGCAGCTGGCCCCCCTGGGAAGAATCAACTAATTTGGGCCATTTCTCAACAATTCTGGTAGCCTAGTCTACGGGCTGATGTAACTGCCTTCGTAGCTGCCTGTTCTGTCTGTTCTCAGAGTAAGACTCCACAACACCTTCCAGTGGGCCTCCTACAATCCATACCCAATGGAGAGAGGCCCTGGACCCACCTGTGTATGGATTTCATTGTAGAGTTACCCAACTCCCAAGGCAACACTGTTATCCTTATGGTGGTTGACCGGTTCTCAAAGATGTGTCATTGTATTCCACTTAAGAAGCTGCCCACTTCTAAGGAACTGGCTTCCATTTTTGCTCAGGAGATCTTTCGCTTACATGGGCTTCCCAAGGTGATTGTCTTGGACAGGGGTAGTCAGTTTGTCTCCTGCCTGACTCGTTTGTTCCGCAGAGTATTCCTGGTTAGAGGAGCATCTCCGTGTTCTTCGTTCCACTTGGGCACAAGTTCAGGAGGCTCTGCAACATGCTAACGATAGGTACAAACTTCATGCTGATCACAGACGCCTGCCTGCACCTTCCTACCAGGTTGGGGACAGAGTCTGGCTGTCGTCTCGCAACCTCCGACTTCGTGTTCCTTCTTTGAAGTTTGCACCTCGTTTTATTGGGCCTTTCCGTATCCTTCGCAGGATTAACCCAGTGGCTTATGCCTTGGACCTTCCTCCTAGTATGTGCATCTCAAAAGTTTTTCATGTCTCCTTATGGAAACCTTTGGTCTGCAATCGCTTTACCACCTCGGTGCCACGTCCTCACCCTATACAGGTTGAGAACCATGAGGAGTATTAAGTACAATCCGTTGTTGACTCCCGTAGGTTCCGTGGGCACATACAGTACCTGGTGCATTGGGAGAGCGCTAATGCAGAATAGCGACCAATTAGAATTCACTTTGCTGAAGTCAAACCAGCTCAAGATGATGTCTGATCGGTTGTTACTGAATACTGAATTAGCACTTTTTAATACTGCTAAATATCCCATATAAACAGAGTAATTTAGCTCCTAATTATTAAATACATAAACCTGAGAACAGGGTAGTAAGAAACGTGAACAAAAAAATTCAACTGAATTAATGGCTTTTACAAAATATAAAATTACATATAACATCACAAAGCTGGGGGGGGAGTGGTATAACTCTGGTATAAGATGAACACTTGAGCAGCAAAAATCAGCTACAGGATCCCCAACGAGCCTCCCAAGCATGGGAAAGGATGACCGAAGCTCCTCTGTGTCAGGGCTGGGTTCAGCCCTTCCTTCTCTGAGCTGGCCGCTCAGCTGTCGGCTAATTGTCAGCTCCCATCTCTCTCCACAGTTACCCAGCTGTTGTTGATTCTGCTCATCAGTCTTGCCTACTTAAAGCCGTCTAGCTCACTTGATCTCTGCCTTCGCCTTTTGTCAACATCACAGAGACTTTCTCCTGCGTTCCTGTTGAAGACTTGCTCGGCTGATGTTCCTTCTGGCTCCTGATCCTGCTTGCTGTACTACTACGTTTATCTCTGGCTCTCTGACATTTGCTTGACTGGCTACCCGATCTGGTTACTGAACTCTGGTTTGTTTTGACTACGCTTACTCTGTTTACATTATTATTATTATTATTATTATTATTATTATTATTAAACAAGTGTGATTTAACTATACTTCTGTCTCGGTCTGATTCATGGTTCCTGATACTCTGCCACCTGCAATTGACGAGACCAGAGCTTGCAGCCACCGAATAACATTTCCGCGATGTTCCGGGTATCGCAGGGAGAAGGCCACACAGCCTCGCCACAGCTAGCTATACCGCTCGGCGGCTCCTGTCCCATTACGGACGGTGGACACAGCACAGCAGTACAGCCTGCACAAAGCCTCGGCCTCTCTGATCTCCAGGCAGTGGCAATGGATGTCAAATCAACCCTGTCTGCAGCTATTACTGACCTCAAGGGAGACATACAGGCCATCGAAGTCAGGATGGGATCAGTGGAGCAGGCCACAGCATGCCATGCAGACGCCATCAGACAGGTACAGACATCTTCAGACATGCACCTCTCACACATCATAGAAATACACCGCCACTTAGAAGATGTGGATAACTGTGGCCGACGCCATAACATATGAATTAGGGGAGTCCCAGAACTAACTGACCAGAATCCAATTGAAGAAGCTGCCTCAGCTATATTCAGTGATTTATTGGATAGACCCCCAGACCCCCCTATTGAGAGGATACACAGAGCCCTCAGGCCAAGAGGTCAGGACGCCGATCCCCCCAGGGATATATGCTGTTTGGTCAATATTCCCCCGAAAGAAGCTATTCTAAAAAAAGCAAGAGAAAAAAATAGAGTTCTCTTTAATGGTAACAAAATCAAACTTTACCAAGACCTTTCAAATAATACACTGAAAAAAAAATCACAAAGCTTTTACTGATTATTAAGATGAATAATCACAATGATAAAAGTAATATTTTTAAGAAACCGTGATAATTTAATAAAAGTGGTGTTTAAAATAAAAAAGCTGAACCCAATTCAATTAAATAAAAAAAAAAATTAAACTAATTTAGATTTTTCATTACTACCAAAAACCTACATTTTAAAAATGATATTTCACCAGCTTATTTTATATATTTTAGGAATGATAACAACAGAAATAAGGCAATCGGCTAGTGTAAATAATTATCTCTTATTTAAAAAAATGTTTGCATACCTGTTTTCAACAGTCAGAATGAAGTGAATGTCCTTCTGCCCAAAGAGGACTGCTGGTGCTTGATCAATGAAGAATTCAAGGACAGTCCTGGAGCGTGAAGAGGGTAAGTACAAATTGACCATTTTCCTTTTAAAACAAGAAGGGGGGGGGGGGGGGATACAACATTTTTTATTTTTTTTGGAGTTCCACTTTAACTAGAATCTAGAATGGTCTATATCAGGGATATGCAATTAATGGACCTACAGCTGTTGCAAAATTACAAGTCCCATCATGCCTCTGCCTCTGGGTGTCATGCTTGTGGTTGTCAGAGTCTTGCTATGCCTCATGGGACTTGTAGTTCTGCAACAGCTGGAGGTTCGCTAATTGCATATTCCTGGTCTATATAAACCTTAAAGTTAACCTGTGGCCAAGCTATAGACATTTACATATTTCTAACAAGCAGTAAATTTTCTTAACAAGCCAACGTTGACTTTTGTCGCTACAGGTAATGTGAATAAATTAATCCTCCAGCAGGAGCACTAAGGTTGTTTAACCCCCCTCCTTTTTTTTCTTCAAGCAATATTTCCAAACAATTGTTTATCCCCTGTAGATACGCACCCTGCATTTGTTTTGAAGCAAATGAAGAAAAAAAACACTAGGTCAGACTTTAAAGGTTGAACTACACAATTTATATAAATTCTATTTTTTATTTATCATCAAAAAGTTGAAAATCAAGAAATATACATAGACACAATCAGCTAAAAACATATGTTCAATTATATCACAGAAACGAGTCATTCAGGACTAAGGATGAGCCGAACACCCCCCTGTTCGGTTCACACCAGAACATCCAAACAGGCAAAAAATTCGTCAGAACACACAAACACGGACATGAAAAATCAAAAGTGCTCATTTTAAAGGCTTATATGCAAGCTATTGTTATAAAAAGTGTTTGGGGACCCGGGTCCTGCCCTAGGAGACATGTATCAATGCAAAAAAAACTGCTGTTTTTTCGTGAGCAGTGATTTTAAATATGGTTAAAGTGAAACAATAAAAATGAAATATTCCTTTAAATATCGTGCTTGGGGGTGTCTATATTATGCCTGTAAAGTGGCATGGTGTTCCCATGTTTAAAACAGTACCACAGCAAAATGACGTTTCTAAAGGAAAAAAGTCTTTTAAAACTGATCGCGACTGTAATGGATTGTCGGGTCTCAGCAATGTAGATAAAATAAAACTCATTGAAAAAAATCCCCCAGTCCATTACCAGGCCCTTTGGGTCTGGTATGAATATTAAGGGGAACCCTGAACCAAAAATTCAAAAAATAATTGCGTGGGGGTCCCCCCCAAAATCCATACCAGACCCTTATCCGAGAACGCAACCTGGCAGGCCGCAGGAAAAGAGGGGGGATGAGAGAGCGGCCCCCCCTCCTGAATTGAACCAGGCCACATGCCCTCAACATGGGGAGGGTGCTTTGGAGTAGCCCCCCAAAGCACCTTGTCCCCATGTTGATGGGGACAAGGGCCTCATCCCCACAACCCTTGCCCGGTGGTTGTGGGGGTATGCGGGCGGTGGCCTAATCGGAATCTGGAAGCCCCCTTTAACAAGGGGATCCCCATATCCTGCCCCCCATGTGAGTTGGTAAGGGATACATTGTACCCCTACCATTTCACAAAAAAGTGTCAAAAATAGTAAAAAAGACAGGAGACACCTGGGGACAAGTCCTTTATTAAAAGATAAAAAAATAAAAATGTATCTATCACACCGCCCGACAAGCCGAAAAAAGAAAAAAAAAACAACAGCTCCACCTCCATGGGAGGCTCCCGCCAAGTGCCGCTTCTTCTTGGTGACTCTTATATAGCTGAGGGCGGGGCCACTCGGTGACGTAAACGGGTGACCCCGTCTTCCTCTGACATCACGAGGGTTCGGGGGGGCGGGGTCACCCATCCGTGATAGAAGATTAATGGACATCGCGGGACATTTTTATTTTTTTATCTTTTAATAAAGGATTTGTCCCTAAGTGTCTCCTGTCTTTACTATTTTTGACACTTTCTTTTGTGAAATGGTAGGGGTACAATGTACCCCTTACCAATTCACATAGGGGGGCTGGGAACTGGGGGTCCACTTGTTAAAGGGGGCTTCCAGGTTCCGATAAGCCTCCCCGCCCGCATACCCCCACAACCTTATAGACCCCAGATCCCTCCATAAAGAGTACCTGTTACTAATTATTGCTATCACAAGGGATGTTTACATTCCTTGTGACAGCAATACAAGTGATCAGAATGAAATAAATGTAGCACTAACTCACGGTGGAGCTGCTGGTTTAAGTGGGTCTGTTACCTTCACTTTGCTTCCCTTGGTTTCACCGGCACCGGGTCTAGGGGTTCCGTTGAGTTTACTTCTGGACGACACACGCACCAACACTGGAGTACATTTTCAATGCTTTATTGAACAAACAAACTTTAGGAAGTAGCAGGAAAGTGGCGGAAAAGGAAACTTTCAGGAGAAACTCAAATATCTTCTTATAGAATCTTAGCGACAAATGTCCTGATAGAATTCAGATAATTAGGTGGAATGTGCTCCCCTTGTGGGACACACTCTTTGCTCGTCTGGATAGGCCTCTCTCACCAGTCTAGCAGCCAGTACGCAGCACGAATCAAAAGTCTCTGCCACAGACTGATTTGAGGGGGGGGGGAAATCCGTACAATCCTCTGCCACAGGATGTATCAGATTTTCTCTGCAGTGAAAGTCAGTCACAGTGCCTGAACCTTTAAGCCGAACTGGTAACACTATGCTGTATATTTACTTCTTTTGGATACGTCCTTTGACCGAGTCACCAGGCCCCTCTATAGACCAGCACGCTGCGTGATCTCTCCAAGACAGGTCCTCCCCTGGGATCTCCTCGGTTGTCCAGCTTCGTCACACAGGACCAACAGTGCAGGACCATTCCACAGCCACGATGGTAGGCCCCAGACAAGCCTCTGGACCCACCCCTGCGCCGCAGCACCGTGGGCCTCCGGATCGGAGGACCATGAGGTAGCTCCTTAACGCATACCTGTCGGCCAGGAGGACCAGCAGGTGGCTGTAAAAAGACCCTAGAACATGGCGTCTGTCCCATAAATACCCTCTTCCCAGAATGCAACTCGGAAGACCACCTCCACCGAGCTTGTCTCCGAGACAGAGGAGCATCTATACACTTCGCCACGTTGCCTTTCCAACACTGACCAGTGGTAACAGCAACACCCACCGGTCAGCACGGAAGCACACACAACGTCAGCCAAGCTGGAACAGAACCTTCCTAACACACAATTTACTAAATTTACCTAACCTGCGGTAGATTGTAAATCTACCAGCGCTACATAAATAATGAACAATTTTTTTAAAATAAAAGTTAAAGCACCCTGTCCCTCTAAACGCAGGCAGAAAAGAAAATGCATATGTAAGTCGCGCCCACAAATGTAAACATTGTTCAAACCACAAATGTGAGGTATCACCACGATCATCAGAGCGAGAGCAATAATTCTAACACAGGACCTCCTCTGTAACTCTAAACTAGTAACCTGTAGACATTTTTAAAGCATCGCCTATGGAGATTTTTATATAAAATTTGCAGCGCTGTAGCGAGAATGAAAAAGTGCAAAACTTTGGGGGTTCTACGCAAAAATACAGCTTTTAACTTATAAGCAACAAATGTCAGAAATAGACTTAGGCATGAAAGGGTCAAATTATGTACAGCACCCTAATGGACCCTTCCACCAGCCATAGCCAACCTGCATTGCGAAGAAAAACACAGAGATCTAGTGATGGGTCTATAATAAGTTATGTCACATGAACAGAAAGGTTTATAATAGAAGTTGCATTAGCATATTGCTGAGAGGTGGAGGAGAAACTAGGGAAGGCAATATATGAGCAGATTAAAACTTCAGCTTTAATCTGTATGCATAATGAGAATATATGGCTTATAACACATTTTTCCCCTAGTAACTAGCCTTTCATTGGCTAACAATAATGGTAAGAAAACCAGTCAAGTACAAATGCCTGTACAAACATTCAGGAAAAATGTCTGTACAAATGTTCAGACACTCTCCTCAACTGTGATTGCAGCCTAAAATGTACAGTATCTAAATAGAAGAACAAAAAATGTCATATATTGCAGCTTATCGGTCTTTAGATGTGGTGGCTGTGTTATTTTCTTTTTTTCAGGATACATACAGCAAAATCCCTTTTGAACCTGCCAGAAATCCAACGTGTTCTTATTTTCTTGAGCAATTAACTAAAATCTCAAATAATGTTAACAAAGTGCATGTAAACCTTCACATATACCCGGTGAAGTGAACAGTCTCAGATGATACGCACAGATGAAACAAATCTCCCTACATAAGTTTTACATGTATATATGCTGTCTTCAGCTTTCTAAACTCTTTAGAAAGTGCACATTGTGTTAGAAATGTTTCTTCCAGTTTCAGCAGTGGGGGGGAGGGGGTCTGAATTTATACTGTGTGTGAGCTGATTGGAGGAAAGTCACGCACCCCCCCCCCCTCCACATAGGCAGAAGAACAAAGCAACTTACAGAGCTATGCTGTGAATAGACAAGCTCTCTGCTTATCTGTCTCTAAGTTACCTCCCCGACACAAATTTCCAGCTGCTTTTATCTCCTGTGTCGGAAAGCTTGTCAGAAGTTATCATGCTGATAACAGAGAAACAGAGCAGCCAAAAGACACAGGACTTAGGGCTTTGGAGAGAGATAAGTAAACACTACAGATATATGTGCCCAGGTCAGATTTCATGAACGAGGTTTACATCCACTTTAACTAAGATGTTAATAGATAAGGAGAGGAAGTGTTTGTAGTCCAAATCAGGAGAGTTTAGGATGATAACGCTGCTCCTCCATAGATACAATAACCCAAATGTTGATACAGTGTCGCCCTAGGAAAGAAAATATGTTACTGGTAGGATCACCAGTTAATTTGGTAATATAGTGTAAGTGCACTATTAAAATACAAATTTATTAAAAAGCCAATAGGCAACCTGTTGCTTGCCGAATCTTGGAGTTCCAGGAACTAAGCATCCAAGTCCAGGAATTTTACATAATCAAGTGGTCATTGACCCCTCGGGGGAGCATATTTTACTGCAATGGTCTAAAACAGACCAATATGGAAGAGGTAGGTGGATCACTTTGCAGGCCCGTGAAAATGTATTAGTGTGCTCGGTGGCGACTATTCGGCAATTCCAGGGTTAGGCCTCCTCAGGTGGGATATTTGCTTATCTATTCTAATTTAGCACCACTTACCAAGTACCAGTTTGATGTAGGGTTGCAGAGATGCCTTGAGTGCATGGGGTTAGGCAATCTTAGTTTCTCCTCCCACTCCTTTAGAATTGGTGCAGCTTCAGAGGCAGCCCAGAGGGGATTGAAGGAATCGGCCATTATGGAGATGGGGAATGCCCCAAAAAATGCAAGCACAAATGCTGTTTTAAAAAGCAACACTTCATATGGTGAAAAACAAACCACTATTGTAACTTCACAAAGGCCACTAAGGATGTCAAGAGAGACTGGCCTTCTGTTATCTGATACAAAGGTCATCCTCTTGTAACCCCTAAGCGCCTGTTTCACTGAAAAATACGATGTACATTGAGGGGAGTCCCTTTAACATGAAGAAAAAGGAAATGCCAGCTAGTGTTCTCATTACATGACTGCTCGAAAAACACTGCTACATTAGAAATGATAGGAAAGCCAAAATAGCTCCATTAGATGGATTAATGAAATTGAAACCCTCCCTGCTCGTAAAGGACATCCACATCCTCCAAGGGGCTGAATAACTTGACCAGGTCTTGGGGGCTATCGAATCCCTGATTGCTTCCAACACCACGTTCATATCACCTCCCACAGATGCTCCGGATATGGGATACCCTCCTCGTCCACCTCTGGAAACAACCAACGAAACCGGTCCATCTGACGAAACCGGTCCACCTGAAACCGAGATAACGTGTCGGCTAAGTTATTCAGAATCCCTTGAGTATACTTGGCTTTAAGCCAAATGTCAAATTTCAAACATAAAAACACAAGAACCTGATGAGAGGCAATTCACCGCAAACAGGACTCCCCTATTGTCTGTTGCCACCAAGATACGCCTATGCGCAAACTCAAATCCCCACAATTCCAAGGCAACTAAAATAGGGAATAACTCTAAAAGCATTACATTCCTTGTGGCCTGACTGTCAATCCACGACTCTGGCCATGCTGCACAACACAAATGTGTTTTCCATATAGCAACAAAACCTTTGTATCCTGCTGCATCAGTGAAGAAAAAGGGCAAAGATAAAGTCCATCTGAAAAAAGAACTACCCATTGTAAATACAGTGGGGCAAAAAAGTATTTAGTCAGCCGCCAATCGTGAAAGTTCTCCCAAGTAAAAAGATGAGAGACGCCTGTAATTGTCATCATAGGTATAACTATGAGAGACAAAATGTGGAAACAAATCCAGACAATCACATCACAATGAACACTGGAAGAACCAGAAGAAGAAGAAGATGAAGGAAGAAACCGAAGGAAGATAGAAGATAGAAGAAAGAAGATAGAAGGTAGAAGAAAGAAGAAGCATTTAAATAAAGGAATTGTCAAAAACTGTCTCTTGTCATTTTTAACATTTTTGACACTTTTTTGTGAAATGGTAGGCCCTTACCATTTCACACAGGGAGGGAGGGCCGGAATCTGGGGGTCCCTTGTTAAAGGGGGCTTCCAGATTCCAATAAGCCCCCTGCCCGCAGACCCCCAAAACCACCCCCTAAGCACCCTCCCAATGTTTAGGGCATGTGGCCTTTTATGGTTCAGGAGGGGGGACCGCTCTCGTGCCCCCCTCTTTTCCTGCAGCCTGCCAGGTTGCATGCTCGGATAAGGGTCTGGTATGGATTTTTGGGGGGACCCCACGCCATTTCTTTTTTTTAATTTGGCGCGGGGTTCCCCTTAATAACCATACCAGACCTGAAGGGCCTGGTATAGAATTTAGGGGGACCCCCCACGTTATAGAAGAAAGAAGAAGCATTTAAATAAAGGAATTGTCAAAAACTGTCTCGTGTCATTTTTAAAATTTTTGACACTTTTTTGTGAAATGGTAGGGGTACTTTTGTACCCCCTTACCATTTCACACAGGGGGGGAGGGCCGGGATCTGGGGGTCCCCTTGTTAAAGGGGGCTTCCAGATTCCAATAATGGGCCTGATATGGAATTTAGGGGGACCCCCACGTCATTTTTTTTTTAATTGTGGTTCGGGGTTCCTCTGTGGGGAATTCCCATGCCATTTTTATCAATGAACTTTTATGTGTATTGTCAGACCGGCAATTCATTAATAGCCGCGAGTAGTTTTAAATGACTTTTTTTTCCTTTGAAATGTCATTTTGCTGTCAGACTGTTCTAAACATGGGAAACATGCGCCCCTTTACAGGCATACTATAGACACCCCCCAGGTACGAAATTTAAAGGAATATTACACTTTTATTGTTTCACTTTAAGCATTATTAAAATCACTGCTCCCGAAAAAACGTCCGTTTTTAAAACTTTTTTTGCATTGATCCATGTCCCCTGGGGAAGGACCCAGGTCCCTAAACACTTTTTATGACAATACCATGCATATAAGCCTTTAAAATTAGCACTTTTGATTTCTCCCATAGACTTTTAAAGGGTGTTCCGTGGCTTTCGAATTTGCCGCGAACACCCCAAATTGTTCGCTGTTCGGCAAACTGGCGAACAGCCCATGTTCAAGTCGAACATGAGTTCGACTCGAACTTGAAGCTCATCCCTACTCACAAGCAGCATCACCAAGACCTCCCTCTTCTTTCCAGAAGATTCTGGAAAAAGAGGGAGAGGAGAGTTGGAGCTGCCTGGGGTATTCTGAGGAGCCCTGACCAATCCCCAACTTGGATTGGCAGGGGGCTGGCCTCCTTAAGTACCCAGGGTCAGCCCAGCTGGGGAGGAGTTGTCGGGAGGAAGAGCTGGAGTGAGAGAGTGTGGAGTCTGTCAGGGCCCATGGAGAGCTCCAGACCCAGGACCGGGGCTCGGGTGCATCAAGGAGGAGTGAAGAGAACCTGGAAGGAGAGGCACACAAGGGAGCAAGGAGAGGACAGCAGGAGAGAACACTTCTAAGAGTCCCCAGCAGTGGCAGCCTGTCCATAGGCCCCCCTCAGGCGGTCACAAAAAAATATATGTTTTTTTTAAACATGGCCCTTTAAAAAAAAAAAAGTCCTTAAGTGCACTGTGTTCAGGCACCGGACACAGTGCACTATGGGAAGCACCACGTGTATGCAATCACGAGATTGCAGACACGGTGTTTCATTGGCTGGGTTTGAAGCTGCTTTGCAGCGCAATCCATTGCGCCGAATAGCTTCTGCCTGGCGCCCGTAGTGAATCACTACGGCCGGGTGCTATGCTCTCAGTGTGAGAACATAGTCACTTCCGTCTGGCTACAAAAAGATGGCCGTCAGGACTAATCCCCTTGTGTTCAGTGGAAAGGGGAGGCTCCTCCCCTCTCCACTGCCCACACGGAGAAAGCCAGGAACTAGCTGCCGCTGAAGGGGAGAGACAGACGCGGCATGAAGGAGGGCTGTGCTACTGGAGACACAGATGTGAGGAGGACTCTGCTCTGCTGATGGGGACACAGATGTGAGGAGGACACTGCTGCTCTACTGATGGTGACACAGATGTGAGGAGGACCCTGCTGCTCTGCTGATGGGGACACAGATGTGAGGAGTAGCAACTAAGCCCTCAAGGAAAGAGATGCCACCTCATAGTGTAGTATGATAAAAATCTTTAATACCATAAAACCATAAAAACTCCCCTCTCGGGGAAAAACACACAGCGTACTACACTATGGGTGAAGCCGAGAACCAGGAAGTATGTCCCGCAGCGTGCGGCATGCGGTTCAGCTGCGTTCCAGGCTCTCTCGCTCCGTAACCGGAAATGACGTAAGTGCGTAGCCCCGCCTTACGCGTTTCGTCATCGACGTTTTCAAAGGCGGCGCCATCTTACTACACCTCACAGGTTATAAGGCAGGCGGACATGCTGGATCCTCCCCTATCCCGTCCCTGCAGGGATTTTGATTGGATTTTCAATCCCGTGGCTCCCCCTCCCATACGTCCCCATTGGGCGGTGCCCAAATCAGATCCCTGTGGGCATATGTCGAGATGTTTACTATTTAATGCCGACCCACACATCTCCGCTGACCTTTTACATAAATTGGCAGACTCATTTCACATAAAGCAATGTAAACATCAAACATCTTGTATGATATAGGTTAGGATTAAATAAAAATCATCTTTACTTCTACACCAGGTAAGTATATCGTATAGACACAGCCCGCAGTGGTGGATAACGGTAATGCATGTCTTCCACCTTGCAAACTCAGTGTCTATCTTGTAAAAGTATATCGTATAGACACAGCCCGCAGTGGTGGATAACGGTAATGCATTTCTTCCACCTTGCAAACTCAGTGTCTATCTTGTAAACGTGGATGAAATAGGGTGTCACCCCAAGTCCCATTCAAAATCCACCCTATTGCGGGTGCAGAACCAGGATGTTGGGTATATTTTACTATCTATATATATTTCATCCTCCGATCTCCACATTACAAAAAACAGGAAACTTAAAGAATAACAGAAATTGTATAAAAAATACAATAAATGTATAAATGAATAAAAATGAATAAAAAACTAAGTAGGCTTATATCATCTGAGATTTGGGACCAATACCTGGTATGTTTAGTACCACCCGGATCCCTCATGGAAATTATAATTGAAATTATATACCCAAAGAGCATTTCCAACTTTAAGGTGCTCCTTCACGTGATTAATACCCACGTGCATTAGCCTCCCTATGTTTTCTTAGGTGGTGTATTCTCTCACTCCCACCCAGATATTGCTTAATATACTATTCCACTGTGGTGTCCAAATCCCAGGCCCCTCATCTCATTCTAGGGAACTAAAAAACCGGAAGGATTGGGGTGCATGATAACGACCCAAAATGTGGGATATATTTAAAACAAGAAACATATCCATGGAATCCCCATATACGATATTTACTGAAAAAGGAAGGATAACATGGAGGGAATAACTCAGGGCTCATACAAGTGCATGGGAGCAGTATCCTGTTGCATACAGAATACACCTAATACCACAAACCTAGTATGGCATGCACCTGTACCCCATATTCGTGGGGTGTATGATTATATACAGCCTGTATGACACCCCCATAAACCTTATATCTACTATATTTCTATCACTATCCCCTACTTAGCCGTTGTTCCATAGCACATATATACAAAGGCAACAGAATAGTTAGTGACATAGTATCTTGTTGCTATAGTCCTCTCTTAGTTTTATTAAACAACTGACAGATGCAGGCGGAGACCTGTGCCAAAAAGGACACAGGGGAACTATCTCCTACTATGAGTGGATTTACGGATTAGCTATAAAACAGTTGAGGTCTATGTCCAGATTTAACCCTTTGGGGGCAATAGACCCCAACCGATATATCCACTCTGTCTCATTCCTGGAGACTAATGTTTCTTTGTTGCCCCCTCTCCAGTGGGTTTTCACCTGATCAATACCATAAAAAATAAGGCCACTGGGATCTTTTTGATGGAACTCGGCAAAGTGCCGTGATAGATGATGCTTCGGAAACCCTTTTTTAATATTTTTGATATGTTCCCGTATCCTGACATAGAGTGGGCGGGTGGTTCTCCCCACGTACTGTAGATGGCAGGGGCACTCAATGATGTAGGTGACATGAGTGCTATGACAGGTTATCAACTCCTTAATCTGATATTCTTTATGGTCTACAGTTGACTTGAACTTTTCCTTTTTCCTAGGTTGGGGTTTGCTAACTCTACATGGTAGACATCTGCGGCATCTGAAGAACCCTTTCATATTGGGTATAATTTGAGTATGCTTGGGGGGGTCAATAACATTATGTACAAGATGGTTACGAAGGGTAGGTGCTTTCCTGTACACAAACTTCGGTTTGGTGGGGAGGATTTTTGCTAATATTCGGTCCTCTTTCAGGATGGGCCAGTATTTCTTAATGATCCGTTCAACATCCTTGTATTGGTTGTTGAACCCTGTAATGAAGGTCATCTCCATCTGGTCATTCCTGGCCCTGATGTTCTTCTGAAGTAGTTGGTTCCTGTCCATGTTCTTGATCTCCTGTTTCAATTTATTCAGATTTTCTTGTGGATATCCTTTCTCCTGGAACCGCTCAATCAAGACATCTGCCTGGACCTCAAAGTCCTCCAATGTATTGCAGTTTCTCCTTATCCTTAGTAGTTGGCCTTTTGGAATGTTGGATTTCCACTTCGGATGGTGACAGCTTGAAGTGGGTATATACCCGTTACGATCTGTGCTTTTAAAGAAAGTACGGGTGTTAAGGGAATCACCTGCTTTGAAGATTTCCAAATCCAAGTAGTCAATCGCATGCAGGTTCCATTTACCCGTAAACGTAATGCCGTACCTATTTCCGTTCAGCCCCTCAAGGAATTTCTCTAAGCTGTCCGTGGTGCCATCCCATAAGATGATTAAATCATCAATATACCTACGATACATTTTAATTTGGGGGATATTTTTGTTGTAAATATATTCCTCCTCCCACATGTTCATGAACAGGTTTGCAACGCTTGGTGCATATCGTGCCCCCATTGCAACACCTTTGGTTTGTACAAAATATTCCTTGTTGTACCAAAAGTAGTTGCACTCCATTGCCATTTTCAGGCCTTCCACAATATAATTGATCTGTCCCTGTCTCATTCCTGTGTTCTCAAATAGAGCCTTTTCTACTGCAAGCAATCCATCTGGTTGCTCAATGCTTGTGTACAGTGAATTGACATCTATTGTTGCCAATACCCAATTTTCTGTACCTTTTATACCTTGGAGTTCTTCGATGAGTTGTAAACTGTCCCGCAGATATGATTTCCCTTGCTGTACCAGAGGTTTCAGATATTTATCCAGATATTCCCCTAATCTGGAGAAGATTGAATTTATGCCACTGATAATAGGTCTTCCAGGTGGTTTGTTCAGACTTTTGTGGATCTTTGGTGTGTAATATATCACAGGGGTCTTTGTAGAGTTAGAGTATAAATATTCAGCTTCTCTAGCATTCAGAATCCCCATACCCTTTCCTTTAGTGATGTACTTCTTTAGTTGTTTCTCATATTTTCTCTTTGGATTTGTTCTAAGTCTTTTATATGTGTTTTCCACATTTAGTAGGTTGCCCATCTCTTCTTGGTAGTCTTTTTTGTCCAAGATGACCAGTCCACCTCCTTTGTCGGCCGGCCTTATAACTACCTCATGCCGTTTCCCTAAATCTTTGATGGTCCTCCAGATATTTTTCCTCTTCCTTTCCTTCCTTTTCAGATTTCTTAAGTCCTCTTCTACCATTTTCTTAAATGCAGTCAAACATTGACTTCCTGGGGTTTTAGGGTTGTAGATAGAGTTATTCTTCAAGTTAGTTTGGATATATTCTGGAATATCCTTGATGCTGGTTTCTGTGTTTATGGCAAAGTGTTTTTTCAAATTAAGTTTCCTCATGAATTTTTGGAGATCAATATAGGCCTCGAATTTGTCCAGGGCCTTGTCCGGTGCAAATTTTAGGCCCAGATCGAGCACCTGTAGTTCTTCCGCTGTAAATGTTACACTGCTTAAGTTATAGATCCCTTTTCCTAATACACCCTTCTTCTTTTTCTTCCTGCCTCCTCTGCATCCTCTTGTCTGCCTCTTCTTGCCGGGTTTATTCGCATCTCTTCTATATTTCTTCTCTGACCATATTCTTGTTCGTGGTTGGGGTTCCTCCTCTCCCCATACCCTCGACTTATGGTTGGGGTTCGTTCTTCTCCAGTTCCCCATTGGTCCTCTCTCTGTATATAGCCTCTGTTGGTATTCCTTCCCCTCCATCCATATGCCCTGTAAGGAGGGCGGGTCTTCCATCTTCCTGGAGGTCTGTTTCTCTGTCCTCCGTGAAAATCCCTCTCCTCCCTAAAGTCACTTCTATAGGGGGGGTGTGATTCATGTTGGTATCTTAGGGGTGAGAACCTGTTGTGTATAGGTACACCATATCTCACATTACTTGGTGTCCTATATTCATGGGGTCTTTGATGGCTGACCCTTCTGTGGTTAGATCTATCTGGATCCCTATTACAAGGTCTAGATCTGCTACGGTTCCCACCATTGGGACGCTCTGGGGATGGGAATTGTGAATAGTCACCCATCCAGTCCATCGTCCGGTCCCCAGGGGGTTCCTCTGGACTCTCATCAGTACTGATGTCATCCACATCCTCATTTTGATCTCTCATGTTGGATTGCCACTTGTATACTTTCCCATTCCTATAATCAAGGACATCCCTCTTATATTTCTTTTGTTTTTTTGCTTGGATCTCCCCATCATATTTTTTGATGATTTCCTGGAGTTCCTTTTCTTTGTCCTTGTATTCCCTTTGGTTAGAGAAGGGTACTAGCATATTTTTGATCTCTGTAATATTAGCTTCTATGCCCCTTAATTTAAATTGTCTTCTCTTAACAATGTTCCGAAGCACCTCCCCCTCACATTTGTTAAAGAGAGAGTACCAGTCACCCATAAGGTCTCCATCATCAATGTTATCATTTGGATGTAAGTCCCACCTAAGTCTTCTAGGGGTCATTTTCTCCCTGATGTACATATCTAAGGTGGCAATGTCCCACCATACTCTCAGCTGCTTTTCCATAGCATGTCTAAGCTGCCTCATAAGGCTATGCATATCCTGCGTGTTGGTCACCTGTTCCTGACTAAACACGCCCCCTAGATCTATATTTCTACTGGTCATATATCCAAAGATGTCCATAGCTGCAAAGTATAAACCCACCCTAGGGTGGTATAAAAATCAAACCACAAAGACTATGCGCTTAGGACATAAAGCAGAAATAGGAGAAAAGGGGGGAGGGGGGGGGGAAGAAGATAAGATAAATGGAGGGGGGAGAGATGGGAGAAAGGAAAGAGAATAGAAGGTATGCTGCCTCCCCAAGTTAAGCCCTCAAAGAGAACTAACATGTAATGAATAGTTAATGGGGGTATGGCGCTCCCTTGTGGGCTGTACAAAATTCAATGACATAAACAGTGACTATGTAAAATAAATAAATAGTGATCCAAACCCAAACGATGAGAACTGTGAAATTCTTAGTGGGTGAAACTCATATTAAATCATAATAACTTTGTGGAAGTATACGTATGCGTGTTGGCAGACCTTAGCTTAAAAAAGGAAACTACTAAAGTGCTGCTGCTATGCAGCTAATTAAAATACCAACTTCTATATATACAAAATTCGTGGCATGTGTATGTATACCAGTGCAAGAACGAGCATATGACAGTGCAATGTATGTAATATGACAGTGCAATACTACACCTACATATATATTTGACCGTACACTCCTGCTTGTAAATCTGCAATACAGTGCAGTATAGTGCAATCAAGTCCAACAAGACTCTAAATAACCAGTGCAAAAACAAGTGTATAACAATGCAGTATATGTGTGTAATATGACAGTGCAATCCCACACATACGTGTATATATAACCAACAGTCCAACTTATAAATGTTCAATAAAGTGCAATATATGCAATCAAGTCCAGCAAGACTCTAGATGACATCAAAATTTCAAATTAGGCAAAAAAGAGAGAGAAAGAGTCTGTCCCAAATAGTGCATTCCAATTTAGAATGGCAGCAAAAAAGTTCCAACAGCTTAGTGACTTTTGGTGCCCACAGAGATAGATCCGTGACTTCTGTGCTCCCCTTTAGCTCCCCACTCACCAGCTTCCACTACCCCTACAGGGGTGATAGACAATCTAGGATCCCAGAACCGTCCTCTTATTCGGTATCCCGTGGTGCTGCGGTGGAGTGGCCTCTCTCCCAGGAGTTCCGGATTACCATTTCATACGATATCCCGGATGGGGATCAGCAACTAAGCCCTCAAGGAAAGAGATGCCACCTCATAGTGTAGTATGATAAAAATCTTTAATACCATAAAACCATAAAAACTCCCCTCTCGGGGAAAAACACACAGCGTACTACACTATGGGTGAAGCCGAGAACCAGGAAGTATGTCCCGCAGCGTGCGGCATGCGGTTCAGCTGCGTTCCAGGCTCTCTCGCTCCGTACCCGGAAATGACGTAAGTGCGTAGCCCCGCCTTACGCGTTTCGTCATCGACGTTTTCAAAGGCGGCGCCATCTTACTACACCTCACAGGTTATAAGGCAGGCGGACATGCTGGATCCTCCCCTATCCCGTCCCTGCAGGGATTTTGATTGGATTTTCAATCCCGTGGCTCCCCCTCCCATACGTCCCCATTGGGCGGTGCCCAAATCAGATCCCTGTGGGCATATGTCGAGATGTTTACTATTTAATGCCGACCCACACATCTCCGCTGACCTTTTACATAAATTGGCAGACTCATTTCACATAAAGCAATGTAAACATCAAACATCTTGTATGATATAGGTTAGGATTAAATAAAAATCATCTTTACTTCTACACCAGGTAAGTATATCGTATAGACACAGCCCGCAGTGGTGGATAACGGTAATGCATGTCTTCCACCTTGCAAACTCAGTGTCTATCTTGTAAAAGTATATCGTATAGACACAGCCCGCAGTGGTGGATAACGGTAATGCATTTCTTCCACCTTGCAAACTCAGTGTCTATCTTGTAAACGTGGATGAAATAGGGTGTCACCCCAAGTCCCATTCAAAATCCACCCTATTGCGGGTGCAGAACCAGGATGTTGGGTATATTTTACTATCTATATATATTTCATCCTCCGATCTCCACATTACAAAAAACAGGAAACTTAAAGAATAACAGAAATTGTATAAAAAATACAATAAATGTATAAATGAATAAAAATGAATAAAAAACTAAGTAGGCTTATATCATCTGAGATTTGGGACCAATACCTGGTATGTTTAGTACCACCCGGATCCCTCATGGAAATTATAATTGAAATTATATACCCAAAGAGCATTTCCAACTTTAAGGTGCTCCTTCACGTGATTAATACCCACGTGCATTAGCCTCCCTATGTTTTCTTAGGTGGTGTATTCTCTCACTCCCACCCAGATATTGCTTAATATACTATTCCACTGTGGTGTCCAAATCCCAGGCCCCTCATCTCATTCTAGGGAACTAAAAAACCGGAAGGATTGGGGTGCATACCAGGTATTGGTCCCAAATCTCAGATGATATAAGCCTACTTAGTTTTTTATTCATTTTTATTCATTTATACATTTATTGTATTTTTTATACAATTTCTGTTATTCTTTAAGTTTCCTGTTTTTTGTAATGTGGAGATCGGAGGATGAAATATATATAGATAGTAAAATATACCCAACATCCTGGTTCTGCACCCGCAATAGGGTGGATTTTGAATGGGACTTGGGGTGACACCCTATTTCATCCACGTTTACAAGATAGACACTGAGTTTGCAAGGTGGAAGAAATGCATTACCGTTATCCACCACTGCGGGCTGTGTCTATACGATATACTTTTACAAGATAGACACTGAGTTTGCAAGGTGGAAGACATGCATTACCGTTATCCACCACTGCGGGCTGTGTCTATACGATATACTTACCTGGTGTAGAAGTAAAGATGATTTTTATTTAATCCTAACCTATATCATACAAGATGTTTGATGTTTACATTGCTTTATGTGAAATGAGTCTGCCAATTTATGTAAAAGGTCAGCGGAGATGTGTGGGTCGGCATTAAATAGTAAACATCTCGACATATGCCCACAGGGATCTGATTTGGGCACCGCCCAATGGGGACGTATGGGAGGGGGAGCCACGGGATTGAAAATCCAATCAAAATCCCTGCAGGGACGGGATAGGGGAGGATCCAGCATGTCCGCCTGCCTTATAACCTGTGAGGTGTAGTAAGATGGCGCCGCCTTTGAAAACGTCGATGACGATACGCGTAAGGCGGGGCTACGCACTTACGTCATTTCCGGGTACGGAGCGAGAGAGCCTGGAACGCAGCTGAACCGCATGCCGCACGCTGCGGGACATACTTCCTGGTTCTCGGCTTCACCCATAGTGTAGTACGCTGTGTGTTTTTCCCCGAGAGGGGAGTTTTTATGGTTTTATGGTATTAAAGATTTTTATCATACTACACTATGAGGTGGCATCTCTTTCCTTGAGGGCTTAGTTGCTGATCCCCATCCGGGATATCGTATGAAATGGTAATCCGGAACTCCTGGGAGAGAGGCCACTCCACCGCAGCACCACGGGATACCGAATAAGAGGACGGTTCTGGGATCCTAGATTGTCTATCACCCCTGTAGGGGTAGTGGAAGCTGGTGAGTGGGGAGCCAAAGGGGAGCACAGAAGTCACGGATCTATCTCTGTGGGCACCAAAAGTCACTAAGCTGTTGGAACTTTTTTGCTGCCATTCTAAATTGGAATGCACTATTTGGGACAGACTCTTTCTCTCTCTTTTTTGCCTAATTTGAAATTTTGATGTCATCTAGAGTCTTGCTGGACTTGATTGCATATATTGCACTTTATTGAACATTTATAAGTTGGACTGTTGGTTATATATACACGTATGTGTGGGATTGCACTGTCATATTACACACATATACTGCATTGTTATACACTTGTTTTTGCACTGGTTATTTAGAGTCTTGTTGGACTTGATTGCACTATACTGCACTGTATTGCAGATTTACAAGCAGGAGTGTACGGTCAAATATATATGTAGGTGTAGTATTGCACTGTCATATTACATACATTGCACTGTCATATGCTCGTTCTTGCACTGGTATACATACACATGCCACGAATTTTGTATATATAGAAGTTGGTATTTTAATTAGCTGCATAGCAGCAGCACTTTAGTAGTTTCCTTTTTTAAGCTAAGGTCTGCCAACACGCATACGTATACTTCCACAAAGTTATTATGATTTAATATGAGTTTCACCCACTAAGAATTTCACAGTTCTCATCGTTTGGGTTTGGATCACTATTTATTTATTTTACATAGTCACTGTTTATGTCATTGAATTTTGTACAGCCCACAAGGGAGCGCCATACCCCCATTAACTATTCATTACATGTTAGTTCTCTTTGAGGGCTTAACTTGGGGAGGCAGCATACCTTCTATTCTCTTTCCTTTCTCCCATCTCTCCCCCCTCCATTTATCTTATCTTCTTCCCCCCCCCCTCCCCCCTTTTCTCCTATTTCTGCTTTATGTCCTAAGCGCATAGTCTTTGTGGTTTGATTTTTATACCACCCTAGGGTGGGTTTATACTTTGCAGCTATGGACATCTTTGGATATATGACCAGTAGAAATATAGATCTAGGGGGCGTGTTTAGTCAGGAACAGGTGACCAACACGCAGGATATGCATAGCCTTATGAGGCAGCTTAGACATGCTATGGAAAAGCAGCTGAGAGTATGGTGGGACATTGCCACCTTAGATATGTACATCAGGGAGAAAATGACCCCTAGAAGACTTAGGTGGGACTTACATCCAAATGATAACATTGATGATGGAGACCTTATGGGTGACTGGTACTCTCTCTTTAACAAATGTGAGGGGGAGGTGCTTCGGAACATTGTTAAGAGAAGACAATTTAAATTAAGGGGCATAGAAGCTAATATTACAGAGATCAAAAATATGCTAGTACCCTTCTCTAACCAAAGGGAATACAAGGACAAAGAAAAGGAACTCCAGGAAATCATCAAAAAATATGATGGGGAGATCCAAGCAAAAAAACAAAAGAAATATAAGAGGGATGTCCTTGATTATAGGAATGGGAAAGTATACAAGTGGCAATCCAACATGAGAGATCAAAATGAGGATGTGGATGACATCAGTACTGATGAGAGTCCAGAGGAACCCCCTGGGGACCGGACGATGGACTGGATGGGTGACTATTCACAATTCCCATCCCCAGAGCGTCCCAATGGTGGGAACCGTAGCAGATCTAGACCTTGTAATAGGGATCCAGATAGATCTAACCACAGAAGGGTCAGCCATCAAAGACCCCATGAATATAGGACACCAAGTAATGTGAGATATGGTGTACCTATACACAACAGGTTCTCACCCCTAAGATACCAACATGAATCACACCCCCCCTATAGAAGTGACTTTAGGGAGGAGAGGGATTTTCACGGAGGACAGAGAAACAGACCTCCAGGAAGATGGAAGACCCGCCCTCCTTACAGGGCATATGGATGGAGGGGAAGGAATACCAACAGAGGCTATATACAGAGAGAGGACCAATGGGGAACTGGAGAAGAACGAACCCCAACCATAAGTCGAGGGTATGGGGAGAGGAGGAACCCCAACCACGAACAAGAATATGGTCAGAGAAGAAATATAGAAGAGATGCGAATAAACCCGGCAAGAAGAGGCAGACAAGAGGATGCAGAGGAGGCAGGAAGAAAAAGAAGAAGGGTGTATTAGGAAAAGGGATCTATAACTTAAGCAGTGTAACATTTACAGCGGAAGAACTACAGGTGCTCGATCTGGGCCTAAAATTTGCACCGGACAAGGCCCTGGACAAATTCGAGGCCTATATTGATCTCCAAAAATTCATGAGGAAACTTAATTTGAAAAAACACTTTGCCATAAACACAGAAACCAGCATCAAGGATATTCCAGAATATATCCAAACTAACTTGAAGAATAACTCTATCTACAACCCTAAAACCCCAGGAAGTCAATGTTTGACTGCATTTAAGAAAATGGTAGAAGAGGACTTAAGAAATCTGAAAAGGAAGGAAAGGAAGAGGAAAAATATCTGGAGGACCATCAAAGATTTAGGGAAACGGCATGAGGTAGTTATAAGGCCGGCCGACAAAGGAGGTGGACTGGTCATCTTGGACAAAAAAGACTACCAAGAAGAGATGGGCAACCTACTAAATGTGGAAAACACATATAAAAGACTTAGAACAAATCCAAAGAGAAAATATGAGAAACAACTAAAGAAGTACATCACTAAAGGAAAGGGTATGGGGATTCTGAATGCTAGAGAAGCTGAATATTTATACTCTAACTCTACAAAGACCCCTGTGATATATTACACACCAAAGATCCACAAAAGTCTGAACAAACCACCTGGAAGACCTATTATCAGTGGCATAAATTCAATCTTCTCCAGATTAGGGGAATATCTGGATAAATATCTGAAACCTCTGGTACAGCAAGGGAAATCATATCTGCGGGACAGTTTACAACTCATCGAAGAACTCCAAGGTATAAAAGGTACAGAAAATTGGGTATTGGCAACAATAGATGTCAATTCACTGTACACAAGCATTGAGCAACCAGATGGATTGCTTGCAGTAGAAAAGGCTCTATTTGAGAACACAGGAATGAGACAGGGACAGATCAATTATATTGTGGAAGGCCTGAAAATGGCAATGGAGTGCAACTACTTTTGGTACAACAAGGAATATTTTGTACAAACCAAAGGTGTTGCAATGGGGGCACGATATGCACCAAGCGTTGCAAACCTGTTCATGAACATGTGGGAGGAGGAATATATTTACAACAAAAATATCCCCCAAATTAAAATGTATCGTAGGTATATTGATGATTTAATCATCTTATGGGATGGCACCACGGACAGCTTAGAGAAATTCCTTGAGGGGCTGAACGGAAATAGGTACGGCATTACGTTTACGGGTAAATGGAACCTGCATGCGATTGACTACTTGGATTTGGAAATCTTCAAAGCAGGTGATTCCCTTAACACCCGTACTTTCTTTAAAAGCACAGATCGTAACGGGTATATACCCACTTCAAGCTGTCACCATCCGAAGTGGAAATCCAACATTCCAAAAGGCCAACTACTAAGGATAAGGAGAAACTGCAATACATTGGAGGACTTTGAGGTCCAGGCAGATGTCTTGATTGAGCGGTTCCAGGAGAAAGGATATCCACAAGAAAATCTGAATAAATTGAAACAGGAGATCAAGAACATGGACAGGAACCAACTACTTCAGAAGAACATCAGGGCCAGGAATGACCAGATGGAGATGACCTTCATTACAGGGTTCAACAACCAATACAAGGATGTTGAACGGATCATTAAGAAATACTGGCCCATCCTGAAAGAGGACCGAATATTAGCAAAAATCCTCCCCACCAAACCGAAGTTTGTGTACAGGAAAGCACCTACCCTTCGTAACCATCTTGTACATAATGTTATTGACCCCCCCAAGCATACTCAAATTATACCCAATATGAAAGGGTTCTTCAGATGCCGCAGATGTCTACCATGTAGAGTTAGCAAACCCCAACCTAGGAAAAAGGAAAAGTTCAAGTCAACTGTAGACCATAAAGAATATCAGATTAAGGAGTTGATAACCTGTCATAGCACTCATGTCACCTACATCATTGAGTGCCCCTGCCATCTACAGTACGTGGGGAGA